>NC_063335.1:90989321-91072525 GCF_021869965.1 Rhincodon typus
AAGAAGCGTCAGCTTTCCTGCTCCTCTGATGCTGCTTGGCCTGCTGTGCTCATCCAGCTCTACACCTTGTTATCTATGTTAGTATTTGGTGTTCTTCAAGATACAAAGCTATTTTCCCATCAATTCTCTATGACATGACCATAGTGGGTGGTGCTTAAGGCACTCTTCAGTATTAATCCTTTCAAACTCCTGCACCATTCTACATCAAAGGGATAAAGGCTTGAGGTTCAGGAATATCTGGTTTGCTCTAGGACAACAACCAAAAAGTAGAGTGGAATCAGTGGTAAGAGTGCAGAATGGGTGGTGCAGGAATTTGAAGCTCAGTGGTAAAAAGAGTACAGAATGAGTCGTCTGAGAATAACAAAGGCCATGGAGACAGTAAGTTGGATAAAGCTGGATATCAGTTTGGTTGGAATTGTACACCTCAGAATTATAGAGGTGTTATTGTGCAGAAGGAAGCCATTTGGCCTATTGCTTTTGAACCAGTTTGTCAGATGAGCATTTTTGCTTAGTGCCAATCTCCTGCTTTTTCTCCATATGCTTGCACATTATTTTCATCCAAATTATCATCCAATGCCTTCTTGAATACCTACGTTAAATCTGCCTCCACTTCTAGGCAGTGCATTCCATGTCCTACCTACACACTGAGTGAAAAAAGTGTCACCCTTGCTTCTTTTGCAGATCATTTTAAATCCATGTCTTCCTGTTCTTGTTTCTTTGAGCTTTTATCTCCTGCCCTCAGCTGGTCCATCCACGAGGTGCCAGCTGGCATGCCGTGTAGCAGTGTTATCATAAAATTAGGTGGGATCGTGGAGATATCATGACCATCATCTCCCCATCCCCACTGATGTTGGGCAGATGAGACTAGGCTACCCACCCTGGGTCAACTGAAGCCCTAAAGTAACAAATTAATGTACACTTAAGGAGGACATAAGGAGGCGATGAAGAGGATATAATGAGTAGACAAAGATGTGGCAAATGGAGCATAATGTAGGAAAAAAAACACAAGTATCAATTTTGCTATGAAGAATTAAAAAAGAAGTCTATGATCTAAATGGCTAGAGATCGCAGAGCTCTGAGATACACAGGGATCTAGGTGTCCTCATAAATCAGTCACGACAGGTTAGTATACAGGTTCAGCATGTAATTAGGAAAAAATAGAGAGATTATGCATCAGTTTTATAGGGATCTGGTAAGAGCACATTTGGAGTACTGTGCACAGTATTGATCAAATTATTTCAGGAAGGATGTATATGCATTGGAGGCATCCCAGAGAATGTTTACTAGATTAATACCTGAAATGGGTCGGTTGTCTTATGAGGAAAGGTTGTGAAGTGATTGGAACCAGGAGGATCCTGTTGAATATGAGATCCTTGATTGGCGTTGTTAACCTGGGCCAATCAGGAAGCCCTGTCTGACCAATATTAACAGGGGATTTAGAATCTTCTCAGTTCAGGGGACTGGCTGCAAACTGGTGGCCTTTATGCAGTTATTTCAGGTTGGAAAGGCCAGATTTGCATCTGCTGTAATATAGAGCAGTAAGAGATGACTTGATTGAAACAGGTAAAGTGACAATAAAAATCTAAATCTAATATCCTGATGGGTCTTACAGGTAAATGTGAAGATGATACTTCCTCTAATGGAAAAAAGTAGAACTAAGGGTCATTATTTTAGAATCATAGAATCCCTACAGGGGCAATTTAGTCTGCACTGACCCACCAAAGAGCATCCCACCCAGACCCAGATCCCCACCCAATAACCACGCATTTATCATCTTTGTACTGTGGGAGGAAACTGGAGCACCCGGATGAAACCCATGCAGGCACAGGGAGAATGTGCAAACTGCATACAGACAGTTGCCTGAGGTTGGAATTGAATCCGGGCCCCTGGCATTGTGAGACAGCAGTGCAAGCCACCGTGCCATTCCTAATCAGGCAACGTTCAGTTAAAGTAGAGATGAAGTGATACTTTTCTTCTCTCAGAATATTGAGAGTCTGTGGAACTTCCTGAAAAACTGATGGAATATTGAATATATTTAAGACAGAGAGATAGATATTGGAGGTTAAATGTTATCGGGATAGGCTGGAATGCAGATTTGAGGTTGTAATCAGATCAGCCGATTCTTATTGAGTGGTGGAACAGGCTTGAGGAGGTGAATGGCCTAATCCTGACCCTAATTCATATATTTGTATGTATGCTGTTATGCTAAGGGTCACTTCACCGATGGTATTTTAGAAGCAACAGGGTCACATGGGGAGGCTGCCAGAGCTCAAAGCTCAGGGAGGGCTTGGAAACACTTTGCCTCACAAAGGTCCTCTCCTTCCCATCAAACAGGCAGGGGCTGCCAGCCACATAAGAACTCTAACCAGCCTCTTGATCTGTCTCCCTCAGAGCTTTGCTAGAGACTGAATTGTGGCAAACGTGTCCCACTTTGCAGCACACTGGAGCTCCAGCGATACATGTGCTCCAGACACTGCGCCACTCCTGGTAGCATTCTGGAGCTGAACTACAGGAAGCAATTGCTTGAACAAAGTAAAATATTATCCTGGCTTCCAGGCTCAGTGGAGGAGAGTTCGCCAATTCCACCCCACGCCTGGCATTTGAAACAGTGGGAAATGGTCATCACCTCTGTGTTAAGTCTTGGCCCGTCTTTGTGGATGTAATTTTTCTGGTGCGTGTATCCTATTAATTTGAAGTTTTATCTTGTAGCCAATTCTGGACACAGTTGAAAAGTTGAAGTCAACAAATAGTGGATGCGTAGGTACTGGACGGTGTCAGAAAGGAGAAGCACTGTGGGTGTCCTTACACCACAGAAACTGCAGAGGTTCAAGAATGTGGTTAACCACCAATTTCTCAAGGGCAATTAAGAATGGGCTGTAAATACTGGCTTAGCCAGCGACAGCCACATCCTGTGAAAGAAGTCGTCATTAATGAAAATTACACAATTCTCTGTTATGTCTAAAGGTGTGCACTTGGAATACCATCAAGGAAGGAGTCTTCATGCTCAGGCAATTTGTAACTGTAGCTGCATCACTGTTCGTGTGAAATCTTTGAGGTTTCCTCTGAAGTTTTAAGAGCTAGTCAGAGAATCACCAGCAGCAACGGTTACCTGGCAAGGAGGAATGCCTCAGGTCAGGCACCTCCGAGTGGTCCCATGTCTTTGCTGTGACCCATGATGGTGCTGACAAGCAATGGGAGCAGAAGCTGGTGGGTCATGTGGGGTTACATTGAGGGCAATGCGGGAGGAGGGTAAATTTGAGGAGTGGGTTGGGGGCCAAAGAATGGCAGGAGAGATAGGGACAATAATAGCTGCTGCAGTCACCGAGTCAGACAATTCGTAACAGGACATTCACATTTTGAAGGAAGTTTCCGGCTGTGACCTGACCTGGCAGAAAGAAGGAAAGATTGATAACTTAAACCAATACAAGTTTACGAATGTTTATGTGTCTTGAGGTATTTTTAGGGAAAAAAAAGCTTAGACAGGGAATTTGTGACTTGACAGGAAACAGGCTGACAGGATTTAAATGAGACCTGTACTTTTTACCTAAAACGAATTTTAACCTAGCCTGCTCTTAAAACTGTGGTATATCTCTGTGACTGCTCCCCTATTAAATTTCTAATCTTCCTTTCTATGAAGTGTTCTTAAATAGAAGTATATTGAAGTAACAGAGAAACATTTCTGTAATGCTTTGGCAAGCAGGAAAAATGATGAGAAAGCCAAGGTACTTAGGAAAGGAAATTCCAGAGAAGTTGTAATATATTAAATGGAAAGTGAAGTCCACATACTTTTGATTCTACCTGGGCTTCACCAGATGCTTAAAAACATCAGCTTTTGATTCCAAGATAGTAGGAACTGCAGATGCTGGAGCATCTGAGATAACAAGGTGTAGAGCTGGATGAACACAGCAGGCCAAGCAGCATCAGAGGAGCAGGAAGGCTGACGTTTCGGGCCTAGACCCTTCTTCAGAAAAATGCTTTTGATTCCTTGCTCTTCAGATTCCGGTTGTATTACAAAATGTCAACCCGGGCCACTAGGTGGCAGAAGCTTCACATAGAAAAACCTTTTACTGCTTTGGAGCGAACAGGTGCAGTGAACTGGGCATTCAGGCAGAATGAGCCCGTTCTGTTCCGCTGACTCACTTGGGGGGGGCAAAACTGTTGACAGAGCCCATTAGCAATCATCCCAGGTGGTTTATGAGAATTAAAGCATGTGTTTGTAAAAGTCACCCTGCCCTAGATCAACTGAATGGATCAAATTTGGATTCCCAAAATCCACTGAGACAACCAGAACATTTATTGTAGTCACGCAAAGAGAAAGAAAATTGACAATACAGCAACAGATCTGAGTGTGCTGGCATTTGGTTTGTTGTGCTGGAAAGTTCAGGGGAGAAAACTCACTGTAACCGTCTACCCCTACCTCACTTTGCTGTCATCTGCCTGACCGTGAACATAGCGCCTCAAGTTCATTCGAGTTGAGGTAGTAACAGCAGGTGAAGTTCTGAGTAGCAGATACTAATCGTCTTACGACATCATTGGTTTTCCATTTGTGCGTCATGGAATAGTGAACATGAATGAATTCACTGACCAATTTCCCTGAGACAGTTGCAGCATTATGAGCAATGAAATGCCTGAGGCTATTTAGCTTAATACCGACCAAGGATCAAGCCCAGAACTTTCCCACTCTCTTTAAATCAGGATCCGTGTAAGAGAAGTCTTTTTTTAAGAATTGCAATGATGGGATTCTTTGAATGGATAAGGTCACGATGCCAACAATGCCTTTTTTTAAAAGAGGGGTGAGATGAGACCACCTCAATCCAAGGGATTTTTCTTATAATGGGTACCTAAATTGGAACTTCAATAGGAATCGTCACATACAGTCCCCTTGATAAGATATTGTCATTTAGTATTTTGTTATGACTCACCTGTGTAGCTCACTGGATATTAAGCCTGCTATTCCCAGAGTTGTCACATAAGTTAAAGATTTTATGAAATTCACAAAATTCTCCAATTTAGCTGATTTTCAGACCCAGGTTGATAGAAAGTATGGTTTCTGTACAGAATACAAATTACAATATTTTACTGTAGCCACAGGTAAACAGTTACAAACTGTCAGCATTTCACACTACTAGTTAAAGTTCTAATCTCCTTTTACATATATAAAACAGACAAACAGACAGGATAACATAGGTTATGGACAGAGGTGAAAGACTGGAAATGCTGCTTAGTAGTCTTTGTTCCTAGACTGAGATTATTTTTATGACTCTTCTGCTGGTCAGCACATTCTTCAGTTATTTTTTCTCTGGTTGCTTCCACTGGTTCACAAGAGACATAAAGTGGCTGGCTCCCTTAGGCTCTTTTGTTCTGGTGACTCCCTACCAGAGGGAATAAAGTCTGTCAAAAGACATGCGAGTTAGGTGGATTGGCCATGCTAAATTGTCCATAATGTCCAGCAATGTCCTGGCTAGGTGGATTATTCATGGGAAATGCAGGGAATAGGGTGGATCTGGGTGGGATGCTCTTCGGAGGTGTGGACTCGATGGGCCGAATAGCCTGGTTCCACACTGTAGAGGTTCTATGATTCGATAATTTTTCTCCACTTAACTATCAGTTAAATGTCACAGCTGACGACAACTGTTGCAGGAATGATAAACTGGTTTTCTTCAGGTTTACAATAAGTTTCAACTACAGAGAACAGAGAGATCACATCCATGCTAGGAAAGACCTAATGACCTCTCTCTCTCACTGTAACATGTTCCCAGCTCCAAGTTCTTCAGTTACAAGTGCCCACCACACAGTCATTGGCAGGCAAAAAGGTCTGTTATATTAATAACTGGTCACTAGGCCATGGACCAATCAACTCTTGTTGCCAAAAAAAAACTGTACACCCTCTTGGTTCCAAATCAATTGCAACTCAACTTCTACCTACTGCTTGTTCAAACAGTTGTTTACATGATGCCTGAATGGTGTCAGGTCCCATGCTTTTCAGAGCTGCAGCCGTTCTTTCAAACACTGGCTTTTTCTTTCTAATTTCAGTCCCCGGTTTTTAAAAACACAAAGCAAAATGTCACAGTCCTTATAACATGTCCTAACACAAATACTGACAGAACTCTTCCATTCTAGACACAGTCTCAGGAAAAGGAGGAATTGTTTAAGACTGAGATAAAGACAAATTGCTGCAATCGAACAGTTGTAAGTTTTTTGGAATTTTCTATCCTAGAGTTGTGGGTGCTCCATTATGGTAGTCATTAACAGATTTTCAGGCATTCTGGGAATCAAGTGATATGCAGAGCAGGTGGGCCAGTCGACTTGAAGCCCAGCAACAGTCATGGTGATACTGAGTGATGGAGGAGGCTCAAAGTTTTGCATGCTTCTCCTATCTCAGTGCTCTTGTATTCTAGTTCAACCGGGGAATGAAGATTCTCTGCAAATGGATGTTAAGAGAGAGACTTGCCTTTTTAAATTGCCTTTCACAACCTCAACACATTACAACCAATGAGATATTTTTGAAGTGAAGCATTATTGTAATTTAGGAAATAAATCAGTCAGTTTGTGCACAGCAAACTCCCACAAACAGCAATGAGATAATAACCAGATAATCTGTTTTTAGTGACAAAAGTAGAACTTGCTGGAAAAGCTCAGCAGATCTGGCAGCATCTGTGAAGAGAAATCAGTTAACGTTTCAGATCCGGTGACCCTTCTTCAGTTTTTAATGACGTCGGTTGAGAAACAAGCCTTGTCAAGGAGTCCCATGGTCTTCTTCAAAACAGTGCCATAAGGTTTTTTACAACCACTTGATAGGAGAGACAGAACTTTACCTTAACAACTTGGCCCAAAGACAACAGTTTTGACTGTGCTCTCATTGCTGTGCCTCAATATTGTCTCAAAAGAAAATGAACCCTCACAATCATCTGATTTCGAAGCGAGGGTGCTACTCACTGGAGCTAACACTGAAAGGCTAGAGCGAAGCAAGAGAGCTGCTTGATCCGTGACGCTGTTAAGTTGAGAGGCAGGACACCTGCAATGTGCTCAGAGAATAACTTCAAGTGTCTGTTTAACCCCACATACAACCTGACCTAACCATAACATTCCCATCCAGCACATCACTTCCCATTCACACTCAATATGTTGATTGCAGCGTCCAGGAAAAACATCCCTCGACGTATAATCCGACTCCAAGGATAACATTTTTCCCAATTAGTCCTGTTCCATGGGTCCCAGTGCACTCAACAGCGTCAGTTCATGGCCTGAAGTTAGTTAAAGTCAGCAGCAGCTGTGAGCTGACAAGCTTTTCAGCACATTAGCACCTTCCAGATAAGTGTCAGCTTGGCTCACTCACAGCACTTTCACCCCTGAGTCAGAAGGTGTTTAGGTAGATGGAGAAAGCTATTTCCTCTGGCAGGGAAAATTCAGAACAAAAGAGCTTAATCTTAAAATTAGTATTGAGGAGGGAAATTGGAAAACATTTACTCACTCAAATGACAGCGGAAACTTGGAACTCTCTCCCACCAAAGGCTGTTCACACTGGGTCAATTTCAACTTTCAGGACTGAGGATGATCATCTATTGTTACTCAGGGTCTGAAGGAAGTTTTTTTAAAAACCCATTCATGGGATGTGGACAGCATTGGCAAAGTGAGATTTTAAAAACCCACCGCTAATTATACTTGAGAAGCTGGCGGTGAGCTACCTTTTGAATCACTGCAGTTGATCTGGTACAGGTAAATGAATTCCAGGATTTTGACCTAGTGATAATAAAGATTCATTGTTAAACTTTCCCAATCAGGATGGTGTCCAGCTTGGAGGGTGACATGCAGGTATTGGTGTTCCTATGTACCTGCTGTCATTCTCCTTCTTGTGTTGAATGTTCAAGGAATGGCAGATGAAGTTTAATTCAGAAAAATAAGATGTTTTGGTAAGACAAACCAGGAACAGGGGACTCACACAGTTAGTGGTAGGGCCCTGGAGAGTGTGGTTGAACAGAGAGTCCTAGAGGTAGAGATACATAGTTCCTTGATGAGTAGCATCCTTGAAAGTAGCATCACCAGTAGACAGGGTGGTTAACAAAGTGTTTTGCATGCTTGCCTTCATTGCTCAGAACATTGAGTACAGGAGTTGGGACATCATGTTACAGCCGTACAAGACATTGGGAAGGCCACATTTTAAGTACTGCTACAATTCTGTTCAGGCTGCTACAGGAAGAATGTTATTAAACTGGAAAGGGTGCAAAAAAGTTTTACAAGGATGTTGCCAGGGTTGGAGGGTTTGAGCTAGAGGGAGAGGCTGAATAGACTGGTGCTGTTATCCAAGGAACGTTGGAGGCTGAGGGGTGACCTTGTAGAGGCTTATAAAATCATGAGGGCCATGTATAGGGTTAATA
Organism: Rhincodon typus; assembly: GCF_021869965.1. Classification (NCBI taxonomy): domain Eukaryota; kingdom Metazoa; phylum Chordata; class Chondrichthyes; order Orectolobiformes; family Rhincodontidae; genus Rhincodon; species Rhincodon typus. The sequence goes on from NC_063335.1 coordinate 90,997,697, forward strand.
GTCAAAGTATTTTCCTCAGGGTAGGAGAGTCCAAAACTAGAGGGCATAGGTTTCAGGTGAGAGGGGAAGATTTAAAAGGGACCTGAAGGGCAACTTCTTCACACAGAGTGTTGTTCCATGTATGGAATGAGCTGCCAGAGGAAGTGGTGGAGGCTGGTACAATTGCAACATTTAAAAAACATTTTGACAGATGCACAGATAGGAAAGGTTTAGAGGGATATGGACCAAATGCAGGCAAATGGGACTAGTTCAGTTTAGGAAACCTGGTCGGCATGGACAAGTTGGGCCAGTGGGTCTGTTTCCATGCTGTATGACTCTATGACTCTCTATGACTGGAAGCGTGTACATCTTGTAGATAGTACACACTGCTGCAACTGAGCATTGGAAGTGAAGGGAGTGGATGTTTGTGGATGTAATGTCAATCAAGTGGGCTGCTTTTGGATCATGTGAAGCTTCTTGAGTTTGGTTGGAGGTGCACTCATCCAGTCAAGTGGGGAATATTCCATCACACTCCTGACTTGCGTCTTAGAACACAGAACATAGAACATTACAGCACAGTACAGGCCCTTCGGCCCTTGATGTTGCGCCGACCTGTGAAACCAATCTGAAGCCCATCTAACCTAAACTATTCCATTATCATCCATATGTTTATCCAATGACCATTTAAATGCCCTTAAAGTTGGCGAGTCTACTTCTTTTGCAGGCAGGGCATTCCACGCCCTTACTACTCTCTGAGTAAAGAACCTACCTCTGACATCTGTCCTATATCTATCACCCTTCAATTTAAAGCTATGTCTCCTCGTGCTAGCCATCACCATCCGAGGAAAAAGGCTCCCACTGTCCACCCTATCTAATCCTCTGATCATCTTATATGTCTCTATCAAGTCACCTCTTAACCTTCTTCTCTCTAACGAAAACAGCCTCAAGTCCCTCAGCCTTTCCTTATAAGACCTTCCCTCCATACCAGGCAACATCCTGGTAAATCTCCTCTGCACCCTTTCCAATGCTTCCACATCCTTCCTATAATGCGGTGACCAGAACTGTACGCAATACTCCAAGTGCAGCCGGAGTTTTGTACAGCTGCAACATGACCTCATGGCTCCGAAACTCAATCCCTCTACCAATAAAACCTAACATACCGTACGCCTTCTTAACAACGCTATCAACCTGGGTGGCAACTTTCAGTGATCTATGCACATGGACACCAAGATCTCTCTCTGCTCATCCACACTACCAAGAATCTTACCATTAGCCCAGTACTCTGTATTCCTGTTACTCCTTCCAAAGTGAATCACCTCACACTTTTCCGCATTAAACTCCATTTGCCACCTCTCAGCCCAGCTCTGCAGCTTATCTATGTCCTTCTGTAACCTGCAGCATCCTTCTGCACTATCCACAACTCCACCAACTTTGGTGTCATCCGCAAATTTACTAACCCATCCTTCTACGCCCTCATCCAGGTCATTTATAAAAATGACAAAGAGCAGTGGCCCCAAAACAGATCCTTGAGGTACACCACTAGTAACTGAACTCCAGGATGAACATTTCCCATCAACCACCACCCTCTGTCTTCTTACAGCTAGCCAATTTCTGATCCAAACCAGTAAATCACCCTCAATGCCATGCCTCCGTATTTTCTGCAATAGCCTACCATGGGGAACCTTATCAAACGCTTTACTGAAATCCATATATACCACATCAACCGCTTTACCCTCATCCACCTGTTTGGTCACCTTCTCAAAGAACTCAATAAGGTTTGTGAGGCACAACCTACCCTTCACAAAACCGTGTTGACTATCCCTAATCAAATTATTCCTTTCTAGATGATTATAAATCCTATCTCTTATAATCCTTTCCAACACTTTACCCACAACCGAAGTAAGGCTCACTGGTCTATAATTACCAGGGTTGTCTGTACTCCCCTTCTTGAACAAGGGGACAACATTTGCTAGTCTCCAGTCTTCTGGCACTATTCCTGAAGACAATGACGACATAAAGATCAAAGCCAAAGGCTCTGCAATCTCCTCTCTAGCTTCCCAGAGAATCCTAGGATAAATCCCATCCGGCCCAGGGGACTTATCTATTTTCACACCTTCCAGAATTGCTAACACCTCCTCCTTATGAACCTCAATCCCATCTAGTCTAATAGCCTGTATCTCAGTATTCTCCTCGACAACATTGTCTTTGTCCTGTGTGAATACTGACGAAAAATATTCATTTAGCACCTCTCCTATCTCTTCGGACTGCACGCACAACTTCCCACTACTGTCCTTGACCGGCCCTAATATTATCTTATACAGGTCTTGTACAGGTTTTAGGGTGTCAGGAGGTGAGTTACTCTCTGCAGTATTCCTAGCCTCTTACCTGCTTTTGTAGCCACTGTAATTATCTGGCGAATCCAGTTCAACTTCCAGTCAGTGGCAACCCCCAGAATGTTAATAGAGGAGGCTTCCTGAGTTGTTGCAGTGCATCTTGTGGATAGTACACTCTGCTACCATTTTGAATGGTTCAGGCAATGAATGTTTAAGGTGGAGCAAAGCCGAATAATGGAGTTAAGTATAGATTAGCCATAATCTGATGAAATAAGAGTGATGGACCTTGACATCAAGGCCACGTTTGACGGAGTGTTGGAGTCATACCTGGCACATAGGAAGATGATTGTGAGTGTTAGAGGTGAGTCATCTCAACTTCAGACATCTCTGCAGGAGTTCCTCAGGGTAGTGTTGTAGGCCCAACCATCTTCAGCTGCTTCATCAATGACTTTCCTTTCATCATAAGGTCAGAAGTGGGGATGTTTGCCGATGATTGCACAATGTTCAGCATCATTCAGTACTCCTTAGATACAGAAGCAGCCCATGTTCATGTGCAGCAAGACCTGGACATTATCCAGGCTTGGGCTGAAGAGTAGCAAATAACACAAATGCCAGATAATAATCATCTGCAAAAAGAGACCATCCACCCATCACTCCTTGACCTTCAATGGTATTACCAGAATTGAATCCTCCTCTATCAACATTCTGGGGATTGTTAATGACTGGAAGCTAAACTGGATTCGCCACATAATTACAGTGGCTACAAAAGCAGGTAAGAGGCTAGGAATACTGCAGAGAGTAACTCACCTCCTGACACCCTAAAGCCTGTACAAGACACAAGTCAGGAGTGTGATGGAATACTCCCCACTTAACTGGATGAGTGCAGCTCCAACAAAACTCAAAAAGCTTCACATGATCCAAGACAAAGCAGCCTGCTTGATTGGCACTACATCCACAAACATCCACTCCATCCACTTCTGATGCTCAGTAGCAGCAGTGTGTACTACATACAAGATGTACTGTAGAAATTCACCAAATATCATTAGACAGCACCTTCAAAACCCACAATCTCTTCCATCTAGAAGGTCAAGGGCAGCAGGTATATGGGAACACCACTACCTGCAAGTTGCTCTCCAAGCCACTCATCATCCTGACATGGAAATATATTGTATTCCCTTCTGTTTTGTTTGGGAAAACTTCTGGAATTTTTCCCTAAGGGCATTGTGGGTTTGCCTACAGCACATGGACTATACTAGTTCAAGAGGCAACCGTCACTCCCAATGGGGATGGAAAATAAATGCTGGCCCGGACAGCAATGTCTATGTTCCACGAGTGAATAAAAAAGAAAATCTACCTGAACTTTGGAACATGCATCAGCAACTGAATATCTATAACTATGACTAAAGGATGAAATGTCTAGATCACCTACTTCTGTGAATACAGTGGACCCATATGTTAAAGCATTGTACCAATTTTGGCACGTCCACCTCTGGCCCACTGAATGTTGCCTCTGTCACAAATTCCTGCCAAGACCAGGTGTCGACATTTGAACCGATCATCATCTAAAATTCCTCAAACTCTTGCTGCTCCCTGTACTGAGAATGCCTTCAGCCTTCTGGGTCTTGTTACATATGGTCTGAAAAGGTTAATACAGATCAATTACTATAAACATCACCCACTGAGTTGATGTAATGAGAACTGGTGGGAAGAGTAATCAAGAAGTTTGGAAAAGTTAGATCTGAAACCAAGTCCTCCCTAACAATCTCTGTAATTAAAGACAGCATGTTCCTGTAAACTGTAAATATTTGCAGAGATGCAATAAACTATATCTAGATGACTCAGCCGCACTCTTCTCATTAAACCAGAAGGTGACTACTCCCACACTGCGAGACCAAGCCCCTAAACAATCCCCATACTTAGAAGATATGACTGAAAGCACATTCAACAGGACCTAAATTCTAGAATTCCCTCCCTCAACATTTCTGTCCCTCTGTCTCCTTTGAAGCTTTTCTTAAAACCTACCACTTTGATGACGTCACCAACCCTAAAGTCTCCCTTTTTGTCTAGGGGTCAATTTTCTGTCTGATGAAGGACTTGTGAAGAATTATATCATGTCACTCCTATGTTAAATGTGCTAGGTATTTATATTTTTGCGATTTTTCAATCTTTTTATTCTTTAAACGTTCCTTTTATAAGTGTGGGTGCAATTGGCAAGCCTGATACTTATTCTTCATCTTTTGTTCTCCTGAGGAATTGTCAGTATTCTTCTTCAATCACTGGTCTGAAGTACTGAAACACTGGAAGTATTGCAAGTCTTGAAACTAAATGCTAAGAGGACTATGAACCAGCTGATGCTCCCACTGATTTAATGTGCTTTCTTAATGTAGAATGATGTACCACACAGGTTAGAAACAGCATTCTCCATTCAGTATCCTATCTTGTTGGCTATGGTTCTGTGGTAGTTTTCCTGTCTTTAAGTCACAAATTTGTGGGTTTAAATGTCCACTGTATAGATGCAAGCACAAATATAGACTGGCATTTCAGTGCAGTAATGAGGAGGAGTTAACATTTTCTGATGAGATGGAAAATGGAGGATCCATCTGTCCCCATTTACAGATGTAGACGGTCCTGTGGCATTACTCAAAGATGACCAGTGAAGTTCTGCTGATGGCTTGGTTGATATTTATCCATCAACTAAAAGCTGAAAATGATGAATTGATCACTTATTTCATGACTGGTTTTGGGATCTTACTGTGCACAAATTAGCTGCAATGTTTTCTGTACCAGGCTGTTTTCGATCTGGCGATGTGTAATGAGGCAGGTTTAATAAATGATGTCAAAGTAAAAGGTTCCCTTGGAAACAGTGACTATAACATGGTACAATTTAGCACTCAATTTGAGAGGAAGCGACTTGGGTCAGAAATGATTGTGCTAAGGGTAATTATAAAGGAATGAGGACCGAGCTGGCTGGAGTGGGCTGGGAAGAGTAAGGCAAAGTCACCAAAGCCTCAGAAAACTATAGAGCTGCTCTCTCTTTAGAGAGAGACACGTGGGTTGAGCTTAACCTGATGCTCATCATGCTTCAGGTGAGGGGCAAGTTTGACAAAGCAGGTAATCTCAGCCAGCAAGGGAATTGAACCCATATCATTCTGCATTGCAAACCAGTCGCCTAACAAACTGAGATAACAAGGTGTAGAGCTGGATGAACACAGCAGGCCAAGCAGCATTGGAGGAGCAGAAAAGCTGACGTTTCAGGCCTAGACCCTTCTTCAGAAAATGAACAAACTGACAAACTAAGCCCTATTAACAGCAAAGACAGTTGAGAAACAATGGCAAAACCTTTAAGAAAATAGTTTATGGCTCACTGCAAAAAGATTCCAGTGAGGAAGGATTGTAGGAAAGTGATCAGCCAACTATGATCAACCAGAGAAGTTAAGGATAACACCAAATTGAAAGAAAAATCTTCAATCTGGTAAAGACTTGTGATAAGCCAAAGGATTGGGAACATTTTAATAATTAAAAAAAAAACGACAAAAAGAAAGGCAGAAGATAAACTTTGAGGGTAAACTTGCAAGTAATATTAAGCTGGCCAGCAAGAGCATCTTTAAATATATAAAAAGGAAGAGAGAAGACAAAGTGAACATTGGCTCTTTAGAGAATAAGGCTGGGGAAATAATAATGGGGTACCAGGAAGTCAAGAGGAGTTGAATAAATACTTTGCAATAGTCTTCAGTAGAAGGCATTAATAAATTCCAATATTACTAAATATTCAAGGGGCTAGAGGAAGAAAGGAAATAAACACAATAATTATCACTAAAGAAATGTGCTGTGAAAACTAATAAGTTTCAAGACCAATATGTCCCATGAACTTGATGGGATACATTCTAGGATATCAAAGGAAGTAGATGCAAAGGTAGTGGATGAACTGGTAGTAATCTTCCAGGAATCCTTAGATCCCAAACAAGTATCAGACAATTGGAAAACTCAATGGAACACCTTTATTTAAAAAGGGAAGGAGACAATAAAAAAGGTTACAATATACCAGTTCAATTAACATCTGTTATTGGGAAAATAATAGAGTCCGTTATGAAGGAGAATTAAAGAGCATTTAGAATATAATTTAGAATATAATATGATTAAACAGAGTTAGCATGGTTTTATGCGGGGGGAAAACATGTCTGTCAAATTTACATTCTTTGAGGAAGTAACAAGCAGGATAGATAAAGGGAAGGCAATGTATGTATTATAATTGTATTATCAGAAGGAATTTGATAAGGTACCACGCATTAGGCTACTGAATAAAATAAGAGCCTATAGTGTTGGAGGTGGTATATTAACATGGATAGAGTTTCAGTTAACTAACAGAAGACAATAAATTAGGTTAAGGGGCACATTTTCAAGATGGCAAACTGTAACTAGAGGTATGCCGCAGGGATCAGTTCTGCACCCACAATTATCTATCATATATATTAAGCCAAGTTTGTGGATGACACAAAAATATTGGTTGGGATGACACAAAGAGCATGCAGAGGGATATAGATATGTTAAGCAAATAGGAAAGATCTTGACAGATTTAATATCATGTGGGAAAATGTGAGGTTATGCACTTAGGCAGGGAGAACAGAGGAGCTGAGTATTATTTAAATGGAGGAAGAGTGCAGAAAACTATGGAACAGAGGGATTTGGGAGTCTTGTCCACAAATCACAAAGAAGCTAGCATTCAAGTGCATCGACTGATAAGGAAGACAAATGAAATGTTAGAGATAGTAGGAACTGCAGATGCTGGAAAATCTGAGATAACAAGGTGTAGAACTGGATGAACACAGCAGGCCAAGCAGCATCATAGGAGCAGGAAGGCTGACGTTTCGGGCCTAGACCCTTCATCAGAAAAAATGATGAAGGGTCTGATGAAGGGTCTAGGCCCGAAACATCAGCCTTCCTGCTCCTATGATGCTGCTTGGCCTGCTGTGTTTATCCAGCTCTACACCTTGTTATTTCATATGAAATGTTAGCCTGCATTTCAAAGGGAATGGAATGTAAAAGGTTGTGGCATTTGGGGGGGGCGGTGTCGGGTGGTGGTATAACTGAAACTGTACAAAGTACTAGTCACGCCACAGCTGGAATACTGTGAACTGTTTTGGTCCCCTTATCTAAGGAAGGATACACTGGCATTGGAGGCAGTCTAACATAGGCTCACTAGGCTAATAACAGGTATGAAGGGACTGACTTATGAGGAGAGGTTGAGTAGGTTTGGCCTGTCCTCAGAATATAAAAGAATGAGAGGTAATGTTATTGCAACATACAAGATTCTTAGCGACTTGACAGGGTAGATGAGAGTTTAGCACCAGAGGGACATAATAAGAAGTCACACATTGAAGACCGAGATGAGGAGGAATTTCTTCACTCAGAAGCTAGTGAATATGTGAAATACTTGCAGATGGCTATCAAAACTGCATCATTCAGTATATTTAAGGCTGAGATAGATGGGTGTTTAATCAGTAAGGGAATCAAGGATTATGGGGAAGAGACAGGAAAGTGGAGTTGAGGATTACCAGATCAACCATGATTTCATTGCATAGTGGGGCAGAATGATGGGCTAAATAGTCTGCTTCTGCTCTCATGTCTTTTGGTCTTATGGACAGCTGGGACTACATGTCAAAACACTTCATTATAAAATGCTTTGGGACATCCTGAAATGCTGAAAGTTGCTACATAAATCCAAGTCTTTCATTTCTGATATAGCTATTCTTATACTTCACAATGAAGGGGAAAAGTGATTGGTTTCAGTATCCCAGGGTTAAGGAATAGAACAAAATCAACTGGAATTCACACCCTTGATCTTTATTCAGTCACTCCTCCTGGATAGTCTGTCTGTAAGGATGAAAAATCAGATCAGGTCAGGGGTAACTGTCATGACTTTCCCCAACACACAATAACTGCTCCAGAATGTAAAGCATAGTAAAACATTGATGACACTTTTTTCAAACGAAAAGACACGCGGATTTTTCAGAAACATCCTCCTATTCCGCTGTAGTTTATGTGATCAAATGAGCTCATGAGGAAAGAACGTTCTAGAACTTTGATATTCTCAGTCATTTAAACTAATTTCCCAAGTTCTGCTGAGTTAGCTTGTCTCAGCTGGGAAGATGCCAAGAGGGATCCTACGTTTGAACTTTCCCACCACAGGGGGACAGGTTGGCCTACATTGTGGAGAGACCGAGTGGCTGATGATATGATTGGACACAACTGTTCTTTACCTCCTTGGTCAAATCTCTTGAGAGTCGGCATTGAGGCTCACTTATGGACCCAACTAATTTGCTAATGTTGTTTGGGGAAGGGAAGGAAGTTCCCATTCAACCTGATACCCTTTGTTGATCCAGGTGGTGAGTTTGCTGTCAAAGATGCTTTGACAACTTGCTGCTGAACAAACTATGGTTAGTGTATTGTGGCGCTATAGAACAATAGAGGTCTGCAGCATGGAAATAGGCTCTTTGGCCCATCAAGTCTGCACTGGTCAAAAACAATCATCTAACTATTCTAATTCCATTTTCCAGCATTCTACCCAAAGTCTTGGATGCGTTGGATTTGCAAATGCACGTCTAATTCTGCCTGCTAATGAACAGCGGGAAAATCTGCTAAATCTAGCAACCTGGACTACGAAGGAATACATAACCATGAAAGGTCATTGACCTGAAATGTCACCTTTGTTTCTGCCTCCAAAGATAATGCCTGACCTCCTGAGCATTTCCAGGAAATTCTGTTTCTATGCCAGAGATGCTTGCTTTGTTTATATCAGTAAATTTCCCCACTTGGGATTTCCTTGCACTGTCTGCTTGTAAGTTCTGAAAGTGCAGGCACAAAGATATACCCCTCCACCATTTACACAAAGAGGTTCCATTCTCTGAATGTGCAGTTGGCTGTACACATGATGCCCAGTTTCAGGCAGTTTCCTTCACTCATTTACTTAACACAAATCCTGCAGCATTATTTGAAAACTCAGTTACAGATTGAATATCATGGAAGGACAGGGAACAAGATAAGTATGTAATGAGAGGCATGGGAAGTATGGAATGGTATGAGTTGGGGATTTAAAAAGTGCTGGTGCAACAAATGATATGAATTGTGAAATGTACCACAAATGTTTTGCAGGTCTCTGCTGATGTTACAATGAAGCCCAGCCAAGAGGTCCAGGATTACTGGTCAGAGACATATTTAAAATACTGGGAATTGCGTTGGAATGCTCTTAGTTAGCTATCATAGCCTTGGCAGAAGAGCAGCAAAACCACAGGTACAGATGCAAAATAATCTAATCTTACATATCAGAGGATGCCATTCAACCTGTCATGTCTGTGCCAGTTTTTTGAAAGAGCTACCCAATTTGGTCCATTCATATAAAAGTAAATTACTGTGGATGCTGGAAATCTGAAATTAAAACAGAAGGTGATGGAGAAGCACAGCAGGTCTGGCAGCATCTGAGGAGAGAGAAACCGAGTTTATGTTCACATTTTAAATCCCATGTCTATTTTTGTGTCTGCATTACAGAGCACATTAATACAGCAGCACTGATAGCCTTTAGTTCCTTTGGAAGTGTCCATGCAGTAATGGGCATGGCAAAACAAGGCGAGGCATGGATGCTGTGAACACGCAGGTAGGCGCTAAATGAGCTGGTCTCAGGAGGTATGCACTGAGACACAGCCTGATCCAATCCACGAGCTGGGTGCCTGTCCCTGCATGCAATCTTACAATATTAGTTGCTGCTATCTCATACAATGTAAATCTGTGTTTCCTAAACAGCCTGCAAGTGTATCAGAGAGATGCGATAATGATCAGGCAGGTTGGTAAATGTTAAATGCCAATGTCCATGGATGAGCATGTAGTTGGTGCCCATGGATGCTGTTTGGTGCTGAGTACCAAGGAGATTGGTCACAGCTGAAGTGGCCAAGCCCCACTCTGACTTCCATGCCGACAAGTCTCTATGTCTAGTTTCTTTGTTGTATTTGGTAGGCTCAATATTTCTGTGGTGAGTTGTGCCAGAGTTTAACAAGCTACAATCCTTCTTAATTGGCAACTCACTGCTGCCTTCCAAGATATTCTACTTGCCATTTGGCAAAAATATAAAAGATACAGTGAGATGCTCTCTGGGCTTCTAGCCTAATTCTGCACAAATCTCGCCATTGCCCACTTTGCTCAGCCTCCTATAAGATTCAGTCCTCTGTATCTGTCTCCTCAGATGCTGCCTGACCCACTGAACTTCTCAGGCACTTTCTGTTTTTATTCCCGATCATACCCACTTTGCACAAACTTCTGCAATCGTTTCCTTTCTCAGTATATATTCAGTTCCCATTTGCAAGATCCTATTGAAACTGCATTCCCAAACTTTCAGAGAGTACATTGCCTGTTACAACAACTCATTGCATGAGAAGATGTCTACCCAACTCCTCCCTAATTTTATTGCTAATTATTGTATTAAATTTTCAGTACCATGTGGTATTTCACTTGGAACTGATGTACTTGGGCACCACCCTTGACCCCTCGGACGTGGCTTGCTTGGCCAGCTCCCTCGGCAGCAGCAGGCTCACAGCAGTCTTGATCTCCCAGAAGCTGATGTTGCTGTGCTTGTTGTAAGGGGTGAGACAGGAACCGTTCCCTGTGATGCGCTCAAAAATATTGTTGATGAACGAGTTCCTGATGCTCATGGCCTTGGAGGAGATACCAGAGTCAGGGTCAACCTTCTTGATCTCTTTGTAGATGTAGATACCGTAACTACTTTCCTGGACTTTCTCCTCTTCTTGGGCTCTGTGCAGGCACCCTCTTCACTGCTTTCTTAAAGCCCTTCATCGCAGTTCATGAGTTGGTATTTTCATTGATGCTCTGCCAGTGTAAATAATTTTCCTCGGCCTATTGCATTGAGGCTTCTCATCATTTTTATCACCTCCATTAAACCTTCCCCTAATCTTTTCTGTTCCAAAGTGATTAATCATAACTTAATAAAAAAAAATGAAAGAACTGCAGAAGCTGTAAATCAGGAACCAAAACAGAAGTCGCTGGAAAAGCTCAGCAGGTCTGGCAGCATCTGAGAAGTAAAAATCAAAGTTAACGCTTCGGGTCCGGTGACCCTTCCTCAGAACTGGTGGTAGCTGGGAAAGCATTGATTTACATGCAGAAAATAGGGAGGGGGTTGGGTAGGGAGTAAATGATAGGACAGAGCCCAAAGAGAGAGAAGAGCAGAGGGATAGACAAAGGAGTTGATAACGATCTGGCTAGGACTGTTAATGGGGACGGTTAGTGACAAACAATAGGTAGTGTGTAATGGCAGGCTATGCAATAGCAAGGTCTGGTGTGTGGGGTAGGGGTCTAGGACATTGGAGAGTTAGGCCCTAAAATTATTGAACTCGATACTAAGTTCGGAGGACTGCACGGTCCCCAAGCGGAAAATGAGGTGTTGTTCTTCCAGCTTGCATTGAGCTTCACTGGAACACTGCAGCAATATTGGCCAGTGAACAGGGTGGTGCGTTAAAGTGGCAGGCAACAGGTAGCTCAGGGTCTTTTTTGTGAGCAGAACGTAGATATTCTGTAAAGCGGTCACCCAGTCTATACATTGTTTCCCCAGTGTAGAGACCACATTGTGAGCAGCAAATGCAGTAGACTAGATTCTGGGAAATGCATGTGAAGTGTTGCTTCACCTGGAAGATATGTTTGGGCCCTTGGATACTGGGGAGGGAGGAGGTAAATGTGCAGGTGTTGCACCTTTGCCGGTTACAGGGGAAAGTGCCGTAGGGCTGTGGGGGGGTTGCTGGGAGTGAACGGTGTCCGGAGGGAATGGTCCCTGCAGAAGGCGGACAAGGGAGGGGAGGGGAATATGTGTCTAGTGGTGGCATTTTGCTGGAGGTAGCGGAAATGGCATCTGATGATCTTCTGGATGTGGATGCTGATGGGATGGTAAGGACAAGGTGGACCCTATTGCAGCATATCACATTCCTCAGTGACTGACTCCAACTCAGGCTCACCCTACGTGGATTCCAACTGAAGGTTCATGTTTTGAATCCTCCCAGGATCGCAGATAACTCCGTGATGTTCAATGTTCCACAGACAGCTGCTCTCGCCGCATCCTGAGATCCACACTCAGTGCTATGCAGCGTCACATGCTCACACTTGACCTTTCTCTCCAACAGCATCATAACGCACTGTCTCAGGGTTGCACCACTCCGCAGTTCCACTTCATCCTCCGGCTCATTCGTCGTGCTAACCTGAAACTTTTTCTTTTTTTTCAGGCATCAAGGCCCACCAGGTACAACAACTCAAAGATACCAATGGCCCCCTGGAACCTCCCTCTCCTCCCCTTCCCTCTGACTCCATCCCATCCCCAAATCCCCCCATCTCCTGTCAGGCATTCACCATCCCTCCTAACCTTCCACTCTCCGATGCTGAAAGTTCTGTACTCAGCAAAGGCCTCAGCTTTATTCCTCTGCGTCCCCATCATAACAAATTTCAAGCACAACATGACGTCGAACTCTTCTTCCACCATCTTCGCCTCCGTGCCCATTTCTTTGGTCCTCTCCCAGTCCCATAGACCCCTTTGCCCAGTTCCAGCACTCTCCCTCCACCTAGACCCCTCCCTCTGGCCTTTTACCTGCACTCAATCTGTTCATTGAGAACTGTCGATGTGATATTGGCCACCTCAATTTCTCTGTCCCCCTCCCTCACCAAATCCAACCTATCTCCCTTTGAACTGACTGCACTCCGTGCACTTAGATCTAACCCTGACTTTTTTTATTAAGCCTGCCGATAAGGTTGGTGCTGTTGTAGTCTGGCATATTGACCTTTACCTTGCAGAGGCTGAGCGCCAGCTCTCAGATACCTCCTCCTATCTTTGCCTGGACCATGACCCTATCATGACACATCAGGCCACTGTATCTACTACAGTAACTGATCTTATTTCATCTGGTGCCCTCCCCCACCTGGCCCACACTGCCTCCAAGCTGATATTCCCATAGCCCCACACAACTCACTTCTACTTCCTTCCAAAAATCCAAAAACGGGACTGTCCGGGCAGACCCATTATTTCCTGCCCCACAGAACTCATCTCTTCCTACCTTGACTCAGTCTTCTCTCCCCGGTCCAGACACTGCCCATATACATCCATGATTCCTCTGACACTTTACGCCAGTTTCAAAATTTCCAGTTTGCCGGTTCCAGCCACCTCCTCTTTACCATGGACGTACAATCCCTTTACGCATCCATTCCCCACCAGGATGGTCTTAGGGCCCTCCACTTCTTCCTGGAGCAAAGACCTGAACTGCCCCCACACACCACCACCCTCCTCCGCTTGGCCGAGCTTGTCCTCACCCTCAACAACTTCTCTTTTAAATCCTCTCATTTTCTTTAGGTAAGAGCGGTTATCATGGGTACCTGCATGGGCCCCAGTTACGCCTGTCTCTTCATGGGATACATGGAACATTCCCTGTTGCCGTCCTATTCCGGCCCCCACCCATGACTCTTTCTCTGATATATCGATGATCTCATCGGTGCTGCTTCCCTCTCTCGTCCAAAATTGGAAAAGTTCATCGATTTCGCTTCCAACTTCCACCGTGCCCTCAGTGTCTGACTCCTCCCTTCTTTTCCTCGACATCTCTGTTTCTATTTCTGGGGCTAGACTGGCCACTAGTATCTACTATAAACCCACTGACTCCCACAGTTATTTGGATATACATCCTCACACCATGCTTCCTGCAAAGACTCCATCCCATTCTCTCAGTTCCTCCATCTCCGTTGCAAATGTTCAGATGAGGCTAACTTCGACAAGGGAACCTCCAAAATGTCCACCTTTTTCCTCAACTGAAGATTCCCCAGCTCCGTTGTCGACAGGGCCCTCAACTCGGTCTGACCCATCTCCCGCATTTCTGCCCTCACCCCTTCTCTTCCCTCCCGCAACAGCGATAGGGTTCCCGTTGTCCTTACCTACCATCCCACCAAACATCCACATCCAGAAGATCATCAGATGCCATTTCTGCCACCTCCAGCAAGATGCCACCATCAGACACATATTCCCCTCCCCTCCCTTATCCGCCTTCTGCAGGGACCTTTCCCAGTGTAACACCTGCCCATTTATCTCCTCCCTCCTCAGTATCCAAGGGCCCAAACATACCTTCCAGGTGAAGCAACACTTCACCTGCATTTCCCAGAATCTAGTCTACTGCATTCGCTGCTCACAATGTGGTCTCCTCTGCATTGGGGAAACGAAGTGTAGACTTGGCGACTGCTTCGCAGAACATCTATGTTCTGCTCGCAAAAAAGACCCTGAGCTATCTGTTGCCTGCCACTTCAACGCACCACCCTGTTCTCTGACCAATTTATCTGTCTCTGGCTTGCTGCAGTGCTCCAGTGAAGCTCCACGCAAGCTGGAAGAACAACACCTCATTTTCTGCTTGGGGACCCTGCAGCCCTCCAGACTCAATATTGAGTTCAATAATTTTAGGGCCTAAACTCTCCCATGTCCCAGCCCCCTACCCCACACACTAGGCTTTGTTACGACATGGCCTGCCATTACACATGCCCTGTTGTTAGTCACTAACAGTCCCCATTAACAACTATTCACCCTCCCAGCCTGATCATTATCAACTCCTTTGTCTATCCAACTGCTCATCTCTCTCTTCGGGCTCTATACTATCATTTACTCCCTACCCCATCCCCTTCCCTATTTTCTGCATATAAACTGACGTTTTCCCAGCTACCATCAGTTCTGATGAAAGGTCACTAGACCCGAAATGTTAACTCTGATTCTTTCTTCAGAGATGTTGCCAGACCTGCTGAGCTTTTCCAATAGTCATAACTTATGTTGACTCTTCTTATGACTTACAGTCATCATGTTCAATATTTTGGTGTATCTCCCTGCGTGATCTTGAAGCCCTTGGCATTCTTTCAAAACCATAGTGCCTGCACACTGTCAAAAGCTCCCTGTCCATTTTATCTCCTGAAGAGATGTTTCAACAGTTCTACTCGAGCCTTTTACCCAAGTGAAATCAATTAAGCCACCAAGGACAACTTCTCAACCTCCTCATAACTTATTTTGACGAGGCCACTGCAGTAATCCCTAACAGCCGAAGGCCACCACAGCTCAGATGACATTTGATCATCCCTGTCTTCCAGCCCTACGTCTTCTTTCTTGCATATTTTCAGACCCCACATGTGTAAGGTCTTCTCAGTACCTTGACGCTATCCTGTAGACCTGGAGAATAAATTAAAAAGTAAACAGGTAGACATTAAAGCACACAATTTTAACAACTGAGACATTAATACATTTGTAGATTCCCCTTTGCTTGCCAATTTAATTTTGTTTATTTAAATCCTTCTTAAACTGTTGGAAGGAGGGGAATGTGATAATTGCACTCATGACTAACATTACAACACAATTTCAACCCCAAGGTCACTAGAAGTCTATTGAGTGAAAACAAAACCCGTGATGGTGTGGGAGCTCAAGGAATAGAGATGCTTTTTATTTTATGAGTAACATTCAGCAAACGGGGAACGAAATGAGTCACTCACATAGCAAATGAATTAATGCGTTTCTTTCCTTCGTTTAGCTCCAACATTTATGAAATGATCTAATCTTTATTGAAGCCATTCTGCAGGGCTGTAGCACAATATGTTTGTTGTATTTATGTCTTGCCCAGATATGATACTGTTTCTTTTCCTGAATATTTTTGACCTAAATTTTTAGATTTTGTGTCAGTCTTCAGTTCTTCTTTCACTGCAGTTACCCTCTAATCCCCCTGATATAGACTAATCTACAGGGCCAAGAGAATGAAGTAACAGTGTAATTTTTAAACCTTTAATCAATGCAAATCCAAATCTGATTATTAAGAGGAAATGAAATAATACATAGATAGATAGGTAGGTAGGTAGATAGATAGGTAGATAGATAGACAGATAGATACATACATACATACATATATAGATAGATAAATAGATAAATACATATATAGATAGATAGATACACATATAGATAGATTGATAGATACTGACATTTCTACACCAGCTTTCAGGGCTTCACAATGTACAAAGGTGTCTTAGAGAGTGTGAACAAAGCAGGAAGGCAATGGCCTAATGGTATTATCACTGGACTGTTAATCCAGAGACCCATGTAATGGTTTAGGGACCCAGGTTCAAAATCTGTCACAGCAGATGGTGGAATTTGAATTCAATAAAAGAAAATCTGGAATTAAGAATCTAATGATGATCACAAATCCATTGTTAGTCTGATCAGTCCGTTCTTGATCATCAGCAAAGTGATGGAAGGTGCCTCAAGTAGTGCTTTCAAGTGGCACTTACAAAGGAATAATTTGTTCAATGATGCTCAGTTCAGGTTCCACAAGGGTCACTCAGCTCCTGATCTCATTACAGCATTGGTCCAACATGGACAAAAAAGCTGATCTCCAGAGCTGTGGTGAGAGTGGATTTAAGTGTTTTGTCCTTGTGTAGGAAGTCCTGAACAACATCCAGGCTTGGGCTTGCAAGCGGTAAGTAACATTTGTACCACAGAGGTCCAGGTAATGACTATCTCCAACAAAACAGAACCATCAAGAGGTTCAATGGCATTACCATCCCCCAGTATCAACATTTTGGGGATTACCAATGTTCAGAAATTGAACTTGGCTGGAGTACCGTGGCTGCATGAGCAGATCTGAGGCTAGGAATTTTGCTGCGAGTAACTCACACTCTGTCTCTATCATCTAAACGCAGCAAGTTAGGAATGTGATGGCATGATGGCCACTTGTCTGGGTAGGTGCAGTTCCAACAACAGTTAAGAAACTTGAGACCACCTAGGACATAGCAGCCTGATTGAGTGACACTGTATCTCCTCCCTTCAACATTCACTCTCTTCATGATGTGGAGGTGCCGGTGTTGGACTGGGGTGGACAAAGTCAGAAGTCATATGACATCAGGTTATAGTCCAACAGGTTTGTTTGAAATTAAAAGCTGGTGTCGTGTGACACTGCAGACGCACAGTGGCAGCAATGTGTACCATCTACAAGATGTACTACAATCACTCAACAAGGCTCCTTCAACAGTGTTTCCAAACGTGTGACCTTCCCCATCTAAAAAGGCAAGAGCAGCAGATGCATAGGAACATAACCACCTGCAAGTTCCCTATGTCTATTTTAAAATAGACACATGGGATCTATTTATATGTATCTGAAGGATCAGTCTCTGTCATATAAAAGTATCAGCCTGGATCTCATGTTCAAATCTCAACTGAGCCACAGCATTCCGACTCAGGTTGAGATTACTATCACTAAACCATGGACAACACTTTGATGGGGTTACTCTCCCCCTACTCTGTGCTCCAACGTTGAAAAATCACCTTGTATTGCTCGATATTTCGGTGCCATATTCAAAAGAATTGATTGGCCGTCACAGTGCGGCTGATCACAGTGAGGCAGTTTTGTGATTTACACTCCAGGCTGTAAGGAATTGTTTTAAAGTATAACTAAACTCATTTTAGAGCTGTTAAAGAGAGAGAGGAAGTTTATTCCACTCCAGCCTAACAGTGACCAGAAAGAGTTCTGACTCATGACATCACCCAAGCCTACTGCACGTTTTCCATTTTACACTCAAATTTGATTGAGAATAGCACAGGATTCTTAATCAGATGAATGTTGTATTATTATATAAAATTATGAATAATATCATATGCTGACATGTGCACTCATGCAGTCACTGAATAAATTATACCACCAAGCTAGGGGATAGCCCAAAAAAGTCGTTTCGGGCATTTGATGCTTGGCAACCTCACAAAACTACAGATGCATAAAATGCACATAGTTATGAAAGAAAGATTTGCATTATTCACTTACCATGATGTAAGGGCTTTCCAAAGTGCTTTATTGCTCATGAAGCATAGGGTGGATGCTTGTGGTGATGACTAAAGAGCTAGGGAGAAGCAATATCACCCCTTTACAAGAAGGCCTGCTGCATCTTGTGTTCCACAGGCTCTTAACAAGACAGCAAAGGGTCCTCTCTTAGGATCAAGTCCCCTGAGGTGAAAGTCCTGTCCAACAAGGGCTGCTGGTCAATCAGTGGCTAACAACTCTTTTGTATCGTCAGCGGAGAGCTGGTGGCTGCTGCTGTTAGGACAAACACTGAAGGGACAGGCACAAGTGGGTAATGGTGGAAGGGTATACAGCTGATGGTCATGAGGGAGGCGAAAGGGGCGTTTGACAATACATCACAGGGCAGAAATTGGTTTTCAGGAGACAAGACTCCTGCCCCACCTTACTGATGCCATGTCTTTAGATCACAATCTGAGAATCCTTGCATAACAGATCTCTCTCTGTCAATCCACAAACATGCCGGAATTTGGTTGTGGTAGCTCCTGCTTGATGACTCCCTCCCCTACCTGCCACAGGGATGATAATCTTCTTAATACTTCTCATAGGGTGGTGAACTTGTGAAATTCTCTGCCAGAGAAGGATGTGGAGGCCAAGACAATGAATATGAGCCATCAAAGTTCCTTGGAGAGCACTTTCCAAACCCACAACTACTTCTATCTAGAAAGACAAAAGCACCAGATACATGGGCACACCATCACCTGCAAGTTGCCCTCCAAGCCACTTACCATCCTGACTTGGAACTATATCACAGTTCCTTCACTGTTACTGGATCAAAATCCTAGAATTCCCTTCCTAAGGGCATTAGGGATTCAACCTACAGCACATGGACTGCAGTGGTTCAAGAAGGCAGCTCACCATTACCTTCTCAAGGTCAACTAGGGATGGTAAATAAATGCTGACCCAGCCAATGATACCCAAATACCATGATGAATTAAAAAAAGTATAAGAAAGAAATAGATAGATTTCAGGAGGCTAAAGATGTCAAGAGTTATGGGAGAAAATGCAAATATGGCATTGTGATCGAGGATCAACCAAGATCATGGGGAGTGGCAGAGCAGGATCAATGGCTGAATGGCTTATTCCTATACCTATTTTTCACCTTTTGTTGTTTCTATGTGAAATGCAGAATTGATTATGGGGTGGGAGCGATTCCACCTGTTACCCTCCACTCAATCAAAAGCCTCTGGGTACCAACCACAACATGGGGCGAGGAGACACAGAGTCCTACAGCTGTTGAATTCAGTAAATATTCCACATTGCGCAGTGGAAGGACCATTAAATGATTAGGTAATGTATTTAAAGCATTGGGGGAAGAATAAATTTGGCCAAAATTCTAATAAGCCTGATTTCAAAAAGAGTTTCTTTTTATGAGTTGCTAAGCAATTGCTGCTCAGAGAGAAGGTAGTTTAGAATTGTTAAAATAGATCATCCTCATGTAAGGAGTCATGTAAGAGTTCCAGACCAGAAGTGTTTGGTTAAAATCCTGAGGAGATTATTTGAAGCTGAGACAGTTTAAAGTCAGTTGGATGAAGGATCCATGAAGAGGCTATCAGATTCTCAATAGTAGGGGTTAAAGCTACAGTTAAGTTAACCCTACAGAGGTGATTGAGGAGGGTGTTATTTCTGGTGTGAGTCATTACCCAACTGAAGTAATTACTGGACAAGTCAAATCCCAGAATGAATTCGAGCAAGATAGATTCAATAAAATTAAAAGAAAGAATCTATCTTGCTAGAATTCATTCTGGGATTTGACTTGTCCAGTAATTACTTCAGTTGGGTAATGACACTACCCAGAAGCAAAGATGGAGGCTTAGCTTAAGCTCTCACTCATAGGGCCGCTTCTTTGATGGCATTATTCGAGGTTATTTGGAGTTAGTCTTGAGATCACAATCTTCAGGTGAGAGCGAGCCACAGCCAACACTTTCAGTAGTTAATGCACTGATCCTACATCCCCAGCTGTGTTCAAAGTGATATGATGTTTGGAGGTCCAGTTGCAACACCTTGAAGCAGATAATCCTACCCACTCAACTTTCTGACAACAAATATCTGGTAATCTTTATCTTAGCCTGATTCAGCTGACAATGCTGGCAGTGGTGAATCTGAAGGTAATGAGCACGAGCCCCAGGCTGAAACTGTTGAACTGGAGGAAAATGCTTATTAGTTATTGGTATGAGCGCATCCCTATAAAACATGACACTTACTTCTATCTTTAGTGGCTCTTGAGAAGGTGATAATTGTCTTCTTTCTGAACTGCTACACTTTATTACTGGATACAAGTAGATTAGTAATATTTCAAGTGCACTGTTAAGAGTCAATGATATTAGTGTGAAATTGAAGTAGGAAGTCACCAAGAATCCTTCAACAGCACCTTCCAAACCTGTGATCTGCACCACCTAGAAAAACAAGGGCAGCAGATGTATGGGCAATCCAACACCCACAAGGCAGCACATCTTCACTGGTCCTTTACTATTATGGGTATGGATGTATCTACACAAGATGAACTATAGTGGTTCTGGGAGACAGTTCACCAACTTCTTAGCGGCAATTATGGTTAGATGCTGACACTCCATGAATGAATTGGAAGAAGCACAAATTGTTTACAGCATGTAATTTTGGAAGGTTTCCTTCACTTAGAGTAGTATTTTTATGACAATCTTACAGCTTCACAATTATACACTCCAGCTGTTTAATGACTAGCTCAAATTCTAAAGCAGACTTAACAAATTCACATTCTCTAGATTATTAGGACACCTTATGTCCTCTATCACAACCACTATCCTAACATATTCCATCTCTGTACATTTCTCAGGATGCTCCAAAGCATTTCATCAAGAATGTAAGTGTTGTTATTGTTATTTTATAGGTAAATGCAACAGCCAGTTTAAGCAAGATCTGTCAACAACGATGAAATAATTGACAAGTTTCTACTGGTCAGGATACTGGCAGAGTCCCGTGATCCTCTTCAGATTGTGCAGTGAGGTCTTATAATGTCCACTTGAACCACTGACAGCACCACTAAATTAGTAGTGAGCTTAGCATTGTTTTGGCATTGCTTCAGAATGTCAACCAGTTGAAGATTGAATCCCTACAGTGTGGAACAATGTCATTTGACCTAACAAGTCCACACCGACTCTCTTCCAAGAGCATCCCACCAACACTCACCTCCCCTACTCTATCCCCATAACCTTGCATTTCCCATGGCTAATCCAACTAACCTACACATCCCTGGACACTATGGGCAATTTAGCATGACTAATCCACCTAACCTGCACATCTTTGGACTGTAGGAGGAAACTGGAGTACCCAGAGGAAACCCATGGAGACATGGGAATAATGTACAGACAGTCATCCAGGCCTGAAATCGAACCCAGGTCCCTGGCGCTGTGAGGCAGCAGTGCTAACCACTGAGCCACTGTGAGCCACCGTGACCCCCCATATGCTGCTTACATATGTAAGACTATATGAACAAGGATCAAGAATAAGTCACTCAGCCCCTCAAGCCCACTCCACCCTTCAATAAAATCATGCCTGATCTGAGTTTAACCTCAACCCTACATTCCTGCATATTCTGATAGTCTTTCATCCCCTTGGTGACAAAGAATCTATTTCCCTCGCCTTAAAAAAACCTAAAGATTCTACATCCACTGATAATAGAATCCCAAGGACTTACAACCCTCTGACAGATGTTTTTCCCTCATCTCAGCCTTAAATATTTGACCCCTTATTTTTAAACTGTAACCCAAGTTCTACATCTTTTCATGAGAGGAAAAATCCTTTCTGTGTCCACTTGATCAAGTCCCTTCAGGATCTTATATGTTCCAATGAAGTCATCTTAGACTCTTCTAAACTAAAGCTGGTACAGGCCTAGCCTGTCTAGCCTTTCTTCATAAGGCAATCCACTTATTCTATTTGTTAGTCTAGTAAACCTTCTCTGAACTGCTTCTACTGCATTAATATCCTTCCATAATCATGTTGATGAGTGCTGTACGCAGTATTCCAGATTTGGCCCCACCAGTTTTAAAACTAAAACATAACTTTGCTACTCTTGCATTTAATTCTCCTCACAATAAAACATAACATTCTACTAGCTTTCCTGATTACTTGCTGTACTTGCATACTAACATTCTAAGACTCATGAACTAGGATACCCAGATCTTCTGTGCCTCAGAGCTCTACAATCTTTCACCATTGACACAATATGCTTTTTTTAAAATTCTTTCTGCCTATTCACTTAACCCTTCTTTATTCCTTTGTAATCTCCTTATGTCCTCTTCACAACTCACTTTCCTACTTAGCATTGTGCCATCAGCCAATTGAGCAACCATACATACAGTGCCTTTATCCGAAACATTTATGTAAATTGCAAAAATTTGAGGACCCTGCACTGTCCCCTGTGGTACACCAGTTATGCACATCTGGCCAGCCTGAAAAAGATCCATTTATTCCTATGTTCTGCTTCCTGTTAGCCAGCCAATCTTCTATACATGCCAATATGTTACCCCCTATGCCATGAGCTAATATTTTCTGTAATAATCTTTGATGTAGCAAATTTTCAGATACCTTCTGGACATCAAAGTACAATGCATCCACTGGTTTCCCTTTACCGACAAAACAAGTTACTTCTTTAAAGAATTCCAATAAATTAGGTAGGTATCATTTCCTTTGACAAAGCCGTGTTGGTTCTTCCTGATTACCATGCACTTATTCAAGAGCCTTGTTATAACATCTTTAATAATAGCTTCTCATTTTTCCTGCGATAATTGTTGAGCGAACAGGCGTGTTGTTTCTCGCATTGTGATTCCTTCCATTTTTTAATTAAGGAGTTACATGAGTTGATTCTTAATCTAAAGGAACCTTCCTCAAGCTGGGGGAAATGAGTTTGGAAAATTAGAAACATCTCGTCATCTGAATCACTACTGCTTTTAAGACCCAAGGATGAAATCCATCAGGACCTAGGGACTTGTCAACTGGCAATTTACGCAGCACTACTTGCCTGGTAATTATAACTTTCTTGAGTTCCTCCCTCCCTTTCAATTCTTGATTTGCAGCTATTTTTGGGATGCTACTTGTATCTTCTCTTGTGAAGATTAATGCAAATATCTATTCACTTCTTCTGCCATCTCTTTATCCTCCATTAGTAATTCCCAGACTCAATTTCATAGGAACAACGCTTACTTTGTTAACTTTTCTTTTTAAATATCTGAAGGAACTTTATCTAATGTTTTTATATTTCTGGTTAATTTTCTCTAGTACTTTAACTTTTCCCCCATTAACATTTGATTAATTCTTTGCCTTTTTTATAGATTCTGTTCAATCTTCTGACCTGCCACTTCTCTTTACATAATTTTATGTCTTCTCTTTGACGCTATCTTTGACTTTTTTAGTTAACCATAGTTGGACCCCATACATTAGAAATGTTCTTATTTGTTGGAATGTATCTATTCTGTGAGTTCTGGGATATCCTCTTAAACATTTGTCACTGCATCTCTACTGACCTGTCCCTTAAACTAACTTGCCAGTTTATTTTCACTAGCTGTGCTTTCATGTCTTCATAATGCTCTTTGTTTAAATTCAAAGTTGTAGTCTTGGACTTATACTTCTCCCTCTCAAACTATTTGTTAAATTCATTCATGTTGCAGTCATGCTTCCCAGGGTTGTTTTCACTATGAGGTCAGTAATTAATCCCATCTCATTGGTCAAAACATAGTATAGCCTGTTCTTTCATTGGCGCTATAACATGCTGGTCTAAGACGTTGTCCTGAAAACATCTGATGAATTCCTCATTCCTCATACTTTTTCCCATTTGATTTATTCAGTCTGCAAAAAGAATATATATAATGTCCCATGATTATCACTGTACCCTTTTGACAAGATCCCATTATTTCTACCATGGTACCCTGTCCTATCATATGGTTACTGTTTAGGAGCCTGTACACAACTTCTACATGTGACCTTTTGCCCTTACCATTCCTTCTATATGCTGATTTGCTGAATTTAGGTCATCCTTCACTATTGTATTAATTTCATCTTTCATTAATAGAGCCACTCCTCCACTCTTTCCTAGCTCCCTGTCCTTCCCAAATGTCACATACCCTTCAATATTCTGGTGTCCATCTATATATAATTCTACAGCCACTTCTCAGTAATAGCCACTAGATCATACTTATTTATCTCAATTTGTACTATTGGTTCATCTGTTTTGTTTCAGATGCTACGTTTATTCAAATACAACACCTTAAGTTTTACCCTTTTATTGTTTTTGTCTCCTCTAGTTGTATTAGATCTGCATTCTCTATCCCTTTCTGTCATTGTCTGTCTATCATTTCCCATATGAATTCCTTTCTCTATTGCCTACTCCTAAATTTTTGTTTCACCACAACTTCCCCAATTTCCCCAGT
This sequence comes from Rhincodon typus, assembly GCF_021869965.1. Lineage (NCBI taxonomy): Eukaryota > Metazoa > Chordata > Chondrichthyes > Orectolobiformes > Rhincodontidae > Rhincodon > Rhincodon typus. The sequence continues at coordinate 91,022,297 of NC_063335.1, forward strand.
AACAATGGAAGGTACTTATATTAAAATTCAGGATGAGTAGAGGACCATTTAGGAATATTTGATTCACTATTGGAGGACAGAGCAAATACTTACGTTTAAAAGTAGGCAAGGAATAAAAAAAATTACTTTGAGCTAGCTCCTTATATTCTGTTGACATTCCTGTAGATGCCTTTATGTTCAATTTTTGCATTTTCTCATTCCTTTATTAAATTGTATTTCCCCCAGGATTTTGGTTCTCAGTTTCTCTTTTAAGATTTTCTTCTTCTCACTGCGTCCTCTTCTGTGGTCATAATTTCCTATGGATCGATTTTGTTTCCTCCTCCTCACTCATGAGCTGTTAGCAAAATCATAATGTTTGAACCTTCTGATCCCAGAGAATTCAGCATGCAACTGTAATACAGCTTGAGCACCAAAAATGAAACAAAACAAGTGGTAAAGCACTCTTTCATCTCATTTCTGCAAGGAAGGCCACAGAATGGAATCCAAGTAAGAAAGAAGAAAAAGAACAAACAAACTTTTGATGAACAAGTAACGAGCCACCATTGTATGCACAGGTGTGAAAATGTTAGTTAATCCAGCAGCACCGTGCAGATATCTGATCTGAAGGAGAAGAACCCATCAAAATCTAAGGAGAACCTGTTTAATGATCTGAAGACACGATCAAGGTGCTGTTATATTAAAATATGGCAGATTATTGATCATAAAGCAAAACTCTCAAACATTAAACAAAAGCAGTTGTCATGTATGTATATCGAAGAAGGTACTTCAATGACTTTGAGGTCTCGTGATGAGAAGACAACAAAGGCAAGTGAAATGAGGATGTGTTACCCAAAACATTAATTTATAACATGACTGACTGGATGTACATCTTGAACTTTTTTGAAAGAATCCTTTGCAAAAGAAAATATACTGGCCACAGCAGCAACAATGTTGCATTTGCAAGGACCAAGCTACGTGGATGGAACACCAAGTCTGCAACACTTTCAGCGAGATACATTTTACGGGTGCAAAATGGTATTGGACTTGAAGAGATGGACAGTCTGAGATAACTTGCATCAGGAGCAACAGCCTTTTCTCTCTCTCTTTCTCAATTTCTTTTCTTTGAAACACCTCTCGTTAAAGGTTGTGAGTTGCAAATCCATTGGAAAATTTCACCATCACAAATGGAGTGCTGTGAAAAGAAGAACTGGAAATCAACATTACTGCCTCCATAAAAGCAAACTGAGCCAGTCATGACTGATCCAGGAAGAAATCTTGAAGACAAAAGGTTGTGCGCAAAGTGACTTGAGTTACAGGCCAACATTTGGGCATCTGTGAATAATAATTTTTTTCTGATTTCAACTGTTACTTGGCTAAAGTACTTTTAAGAAAACGCCGCAACGTTTGTGTCTTTGTGAACTTTCAAGAATTGTAGTTGTATATATTTGAACAGTATAAACATTTTGTTAACAATCATTACATCATTGCTTGAGTAGCTTTGTTTCCAATAAATCAATTCTTTATTAGTTATTGAAGGAAGCTGGCTGACCTCTGGTTTCTAGTATTATATTCATATTGTGATATTCATGAGACATAGGAGTGAAAATAGGCCATTCATCCCATTGAGTCTGCTCTTCCATTCAATGAGATCATGGCTAATCTGATAATCCTCAACTCCACTTTCTTGCCTTTTCCCTAGATTCCCTTAATGGTTAAAAATGTACCTATCTCAGCCTTGAATATACTTAATGACCCTACCTCTACAACCCTCTGCAGTAAAGAATTCCAGAGATTCTATTCTCTGAATCAAGAAACTTCTCCTGATCTCTACCTAATTGGGTAACTCTTCTTCGGACTACCTCCATTGCTAGTATATTTTTCCTTAGGTGGGGGTATGAAAATTGTTTACACTATTCTAGGTATGGCTTAATAAATGGCTTGTATAGTTTTAGCAAAGGTTCGCTATTTTTGTACTCTATTTGTTTTGAAATTAAGGCCAAATTTCAAGTGACCTTCCCTATTACCTGCTGAGCTTGTATGCTAGGTTTTGTGATTTATGCATGGATATTTCCCCCTCCCCACCAAGATTGGTGCTACAGCTTCCTGCAGTCTTTTTCCAATTAATAAATATGCAGCTCCTCTACTCCTGTCAAAGTGCATAACATCACATTTTCCCATATTCTATTCCATCTGCCAAGTTTTTGCCCACTCTCTTAACCTGTGTAATAAATTTGTCAGGCATGATTTCCCATTCATGAAGCCTTCCTGACTCTGCTTGATTATATTATGGATTTTTAAATGCTCTGCTTTCATCCTTTGTAATAGATATTAACATTTACCAAAAATCTATATTAAGCTAATTGGGCTATAGCTATCTTTCTTTTAATCTCCTTCATTTTTGAATGAAGGTGTTACGTTGGCAATTTTCCAGTCCTCTGGCATCAATCCAGAATCTCAGGATTCTTGAGAGATTATTACCAGCCCATCCCCATCTCTGTAGATATTTCCTTTAATATCCTAAGATACATCACACCAGTGGATGTATTGGCCCTTAGCCTCATTAGTTTCTCCAGTACTTTTACTCCAATATATTGTACTTAGTTCCTCTTATCCTTTCCACTTCATTATTTAATGCTTTTAGAATGCTTTAGTGTCTTATACTGTAAAGATTGACACAAAGCCTCTACCATTTTCTGGTTCCCATTATGATTTTCACAGCCTCATTATTTAGACATCTCTTTTAATTTAAAGAAGCTCTTACTATCCATTTGATAACACTTGCTAATTTACCATCAATTTATTTTCACTATTTTTATTATTTTTGGTCACCTTTTCTTGATTTTTCAAACTTCCCAATCCTCTGTCTTATCACTAATTTTTGCTACAGTGTATGTTTTCTTTCTTTCAATTTGATGCTACCCTTAACTTCTTTGGTTAACTATGATTGGTTTATCACCTCCCTAGAATTCTTTTTCCACACTGGGGTTTATCATTATTGTGAGTCCTCAACTGTTTTCTTAAATGTCTGCCATTGTTCTTCAACTGTCTTTTTTGCTGAACACTTTTCAGAGTTCACTCCAGCTCACTTTAGCCCTGTTCCTTTGTAATTACCCTTTTAGTTTAGCCCAGCTATTTCTGACCCAGGTTTCTCACTCTCAAATTAACTGCTAAGTTCTGTGACATTATGGGAACTGTTTTCTAACGGATCATTTATTAAACCTATTTCATTACAAATTAACAGATTGAAAGTAGATTGATCCTTGGTTGAATCCAAAACATATTGTTTGAGGAAACTATCACAATACAGTCTTTAAATTCTGTGTTGTAGCTATTTCTACCAATTTGATTTTCTCAATCCATTTAAATATTAAAGCCACTCATGATTAATTTAATGCTTTTTTATGACATGCCCTCATTGTCTCCTGATTTATTGTCTGTCATACAGCAAAAGTGGCCTACAGACTACTCCCAACAATGTCTTCTTCCCTTTGTTATTTATTACCACCCACATATGGATTCTACATCTTCTGATCCAAGATCATTTCTTGCTACTGTACTTATTTCATCTCATACTAATAAAGTCACCCTCACTTTCCTTCCTGTCTGTCCTTTGTAAAAGTCACATACTCTTGAACGTTTCTTTCTAAGCTTGTGACCATGTTTCTATAGTAGCTTTAAGACCACCCATAAACTTCAATTTGTGCCAACAATTCTAAACTCAAACTGACATATAATTAGCAATTTCACCTCATTTTCTAAGTTCAAAATTCATTGTGGGAATGGAACAAGGAAAAGAATCAGTTCACCCCTCCTGACTGGTTGATTTCACAAGAAACAACGGCTATTAATCTGCAGTCACAGCACTGGACAAAGGAAAGTGTAATTACTTATGTTATATAATCAAATAAAGTATGGCTATGTATTTGTGTTCAGTCATCTAACTTTTTGTCTCAGAAGAGATAAAACTCAGGCATGCTACGTTAGAATCTGAAGTGGTACATATAATTTGAATTCTGACCAATACTACCCTTAATTATCACCTGATCTTTTTACCATATTGGACATTCCAGCCCTCAAAGTCTGTCTTCTATATTCATTTTTCTATTGTGCTACCTGATATGCTGATATGTCAGTGAAAGGCAATCCTATGTAAGCAAAGAGGTTATGCCAAACTTTTATAACTCTGGGCACCCCACCTTAGGAAGAATTCAAAGCTTTGAAGTGGGTGAACTGAAAAGTTGCCAATCACAAGGGATTTCAGTTATATAGACTGGAGAAGTCGTGATTGCTTTCATTAGAGTGGAGAACATTAAAAGAAAATTTAATAAAGGTGACCAAATTTATAAAGTCTTAGTAGGATTGCTCGTGAAAAATTGTTTCTGTTGCCAGGAGAGTCAGAACTAAGGGGATATAAATTATTTTGCATAGGGAGTTATGGGATATACATTTTTTTATTCACTCAGGGAATGTGAGCATCACTGATTAGGCCAACATTTATTACTCATTAGTGTCAATGGTGGAGGGATTGAATATTTGTCAATGTGGTGCAATCAAGGTGGTTGTTTGGTCATAGAGCATAGAACATGAGAACAAAGAACAGTACTGCACAGTACAGGCCCTTTGGCCCACGACGTTGTGCCAACCTATTATCCTACTAAGATCAAACTACCCTGCATACCCTACATTATACCATCATCCATGTGTCCTGGATGATGTCAAATTATCTTGTACTGCATGAAAGAACAGAGGAAGCAGATTCAACAGTAACTTTCAAAATGTAATTATCCATACACTTGAATGGGAAAGAAATTCTAGAATAATAGAGAAAGAATAGGGGAGTGGGACTAAAGGCAATTAGATCAGCCAATGAGCTGTCAAATTGTCCCTTCCTTTGCTGTAATATCCTTTCATGCTAATATTGACTTCCAAGTTAAATTTCTAATTTCTTTCCCAGGCTGGGAATCCAGAGTTATGCAATGAATCCTCCTTTTTTCCCTCTGTTTAAGGCTGTTATTACATGCCTCTGGGCGCTTTACCCATGTTTCTAATTAAAGGAACAGTTAACAAGCAGTACCCAACAGAATGGTGCAAGAATAATAAATATTGGGCAGTTTAGGGGAGGTTAAAGTGAATAAGAGCAAAATGGTGCAGATACCGGAAATCAGAAACAAACAGAGAGAATGAGGGAGAAACTCAGCAGGTCTCACAGTATTTGTGGAGAGAAAAACAAGTCCGCTATGACTGCTCTTCACTCAGACTCAAAATTTTAAGTTTGTTTCTCTACCAGACTTGTTACGTCTCTCCGGTATTCTCTGTGTAATTAAAATGGAGTTGGAGGTGGACATTATGCACGCCATGCCCTGTCGTGCCCACATCGCTGTAAAGGCTTTGAGGGTGTTGGTGGAAAAGTGAATCTCCCTTTTATACAGATAAAAGGAAAAACAAGCAGTCTATGGCACCATTGAACTCTTGCACACATTCTTGCTGGAGGAAAATTCTGTTATTCCTCACTAAAGTGGTCAAAAAAGCCTCTATTCTCTTCACCGTGTCCCAGCCAGGTTGTGCTGGGTTCTGGGATAGGAATGCCAGCTACAACATCATCCTAAGAGATGTCCCCATCTAATCTATTTTTAAAAGTTGAGAAGAGTTTGGACAAAGTGGGTTTTTTGTAATTCTGAGGCCAAGACCAATCTCAAAGTTTGACTATTGATCTGTATGTGCTTGATTGGCACTACATCCACAAGCATTCACACCCTCCACCACCGATGCTCAGTAGCAGCTGTGTGTACTATCTACAAGATGCACTGCAGAAATTCACCAAAGATCCTCAGACAGCACCTTCCAAACACATGACCACTTCCATCTAGAAGGACAAGGGCAGCAGATATATGGGAACACCACCTCCAAGTTCCCTTCCAAGCCACTCACCATCCTGACTTGGAAATATACCAGCATTCCTTCACTGTGGCTGGGTCAAAATCCTGGAATTCCCTCTCTAATGGCATTGTGTGTCATCCCACAGCAGGAGGAATGCAGCGGTTGAAGAAGGCAGCTCACCACCACCTTCCCAAGGGCAACTAGGGATGGACAAGAAATGCTAGCCAGCCAGTGACACCCACATCCCACAAATGAATAGAAATGTCACAGTTGGAACATTATGTGAATGTTACTAAGCACTTCATTATACAGATGACCATTCTGATCAGTAACCTAAGCAGGAAAGTGCATCCGAGTTGCATAGACATACTAAACAAAAATGGCAGGAAAACCCCAATTAGTACCTCAAATCTACCCACACTGAATAGTTGACTGTCATGATTAGGTACTTGCCAAACCTGCCTTTTACCTACCAACCGTCCCACTCCCCATTTCCATCTCCTCCATGTAATTTCCTCAGAGAAGGACAAATATTAGAAAGAAAATCCAATGTTACAATGAAGAAAGAATTTCAGATTTTCATTTTCAATACCTTTAATTTGAGACTACATTGATTGGATGAACATTTATTGTTCATCCACCTTTCTTCAATTTGATACATCTTGTGACCCAGTCAATAACTGATACTTTTGTTTTTGTTTTCTGAGCATGTGGAGAGTTGCAGACACTACAAATCTTGGAAGGTTTGTCATTCTCTGGGAAAGGAAGAACCAGCTAATGATTAGACTACCCCTAGCTTTTGCAGTTTCAGTGTTTGACTCCAGCCTTCCCAATTCATTAAACCGAAGTGATGATGAAATAGTGGTGCTATGTTCAGAACATAGGCTCAATATTCTAGCATCATTTAAGACTAAGATATTGAACCTGAATATCTAACTGTGAAGTCCTTTTGAAAGGGCGTGTTGATGAGTAATGTGTTTACAATATCTTGTTTTATGTCTGTGGACATTTGCCACAAATCAGTTAGCGGAGAGGGGCTGGGAATTATAAAACAAATAGTTGAGTAGGGGTGTAACAATTATTGAGACTAAGTTCAGTTAGAAGAGGTCACTGTCAACGGTTTATGAGTAAATCAGTGCATGCTGTTAATCTGGAAACCTACCTCCTGCTCCAGGCAATCTCATTTTCATTCCAAACACCAACTTCAAACAACTTGGCAAAAGTAAAAGCAGGTGTTGATCCAACTAACACCCCATGGGAATTTAGCTCTTTACTTGTAAAATCAAACATATTCCTCACACCTGGCATTTTAGTATTTCAGCTTTAAAAATATTGGGCTGAATTTTCAGGATTCCCATCTGGCAGTCACAGGATGGCTGCCTTGAAAGGGAGGAGGAAGAGTGGGTGTTGAGGGGGTTGGTAGTGATTTCCCACCCTGTTCCCATTGCTGCTGTAAACCTGAGCTTGCCACTAGATTACCAGATTGCCCCCTGAATTAGATACTAAGAAGACTGAAAGGCTCAATCCTGTCCCGATGTTCAATCGAAATTGGAGTCTGGTGATATATAGGGGCTCCCAATTGTCATGTTTGGACTAAACTGAGCAGTGTGCATGCCATTTCCATTCTGATCCATGTTAGGCCATTACCAATCTGGTCTGTTGCTTCACTCCCCCAGTGCTTCCCCTTCCCCTAGACGCCAGACCTTTCCCACAGACCTACAATCTGCAAGGCCACCTGACTGGTTCTACAAAATGGCCTGAGTCTTGTATCTGATCTTAACAAGGCCCGGTCCTCAAGATGAACTGCGCCTTCTTTCAGACTAGCTGGTTGACCAGACAATTGTGCACACTCTGCTCAGGGGTAGATCCACCTCAATGGTTTTCAGGACATTTATCAAATAAGAGATACTTAAGGATCCACTAGCTGGTTCTTACTGAGCACAGTGATAACAATTACCTGCCCAGTTGGAAACACACTGAGCTCAGTCTTATTATTAAGATTTGATTGAGACATGTAAAATTCTAAAGGGGCTTGATTGGGTAAACACTGAGAGACTGTTTCTGCTGGTCAGGAAGTCTAAAACATGGAGGCACAGTCTTAGGATAAAATGGCCAATAATTAAGGACTAAAATCATGATAAGTTACTTACTGTGAGCAGTTTTGGTCACTTTATTAAAGGAAAGGTTGGAGGCAGTTCAGAGGAGGTTCACGAGGATGGTCCCTGGTATAGAGGGATTGTCTTATGAGCAAAGGCTAAACAGGTTGGAACTCTATCCATTGGAATTTAGAAGAATGAGAGGTGATCTCATTGAAGCATACTTTGGTTGAAGATATTTGTCAGAGTAAATGCTAAGAGGATGTTTACCCTTATGGGAGAGCCCAGGACCAGTGGGCATAATCTCAGAACAAAGAATTAACTCTTAAATGAGGGGAAATTTCTCCTTTCAGAGGTTTGTGAGTCTTTGGAACTCCTTGCCACAGAGAATTCTGGGGTCAGAGTCCTTGTGTATATTTAAGGCTGAGAAAGATAGATTCTTGATCAGTAGGGGAATCAAGGATTACAGAGTAAATACATGACAGTGATAGTAAGGAATTTCAGATCAGCCACAAACCTAATGAATTGCAGAGTAGGCTTGAGGTGCCGAATGTTGGACCTCTGTTCCTATTTCTTATGGTCTTATGGTCATAGAAAGGTTTGAGAATTTATGGAATTTTCCACCCTATAGGGTTGTGGATGTTCCATCAATGTGTATACTTAAGACTGAGATAGACAGATTTTAGTTTTCATAGAATCCCTACAATGTGGAAACAGGTAATTCGGTCCAACAAGTCCACACCAACTCTGCAAACAGCATCCCACCCAGACTCACCACCCCCTACCCTATCCCTGTAACCCTGCATTTCCCATGGCTACTCGACCTAAACTACACATCCCTGAATTCTATGGGCAATTTAGTATGACCAATCCATCTAACCCTCACATCTTTAGACTGTGGGAGAAAATCGGACGACCCGGAGGAAACTTCACAGACACGGGGAGGATGTTCAAACTCCACACAGACAGTCACCTGAGGTCTCTCAGAGAATGAAGGGATATGTGAAATGGGCACATATTTGAAGTTAAGCCCAACATCAGTCATGATCATATTGAATGGTGAAGCAGGCTCAATGGGCTGAATGGTGTAAGCCTACTCCAATTTCTGTGTTCTTGTGTAATAATGCAGCTGAGCAGATGCACCATATGGAGAAGTGGTCTAAATAAATGCTTCCACAAACTAAATAGAGGTTAAATCTTGAGAGAGGTTGCTGTAGATTGGAAGCTGCTTGTAAATCTCTGACTTTGACAGTAGAGAAAGTGGGTTCAGAAAATCGGGAATGCAGCAAGAAATGACAGGCTGCTTCTATTCTGCTTTTAACTTCTGGTGTCTGTCTGAGGTGTGTACAATGCAAAAGATGCATATTAAGTGTAAGAAATAGGTACACAGTGGCTGATTTCCAGTGAACTGATTCATGGTGAGTCAATGAATCCTCTAATGCCATTTGGCGTATTATGCTTGCAGACAACAGAAAAATAAACCTCATATTTAACATAAATGTGTCAAGAGCAAAGCCAGGATCTAGGGTTGGGGAGGGTGCTGGAGGCAAGCAGTGGATCAGACTGAGTCTGTGTAGAACCAAAACTAATAACATTGGAGAATAGGATGAACATTTTGAATTGATCCAGAAACCACGTGAAACATTTTATTGAATGCTGTGGGTAGTTGTCATATGTTCAGGTCGACACCCTTGTAAGTGAACTTTAATAGGGATATTAAATATAAATATGTGCAAGGGATATTGAGGGAGGACATCATCTGGAATCCTGTAATTCAGGGTCCCGTTCCATGTGGTTTGACATCAGTATGACATAGCTCCTTATGTACAAGCTCAGTAGCCAGTCTCAGGGTAAAGATATTGTTAACCCTTTACACTGCAGTTTTAGCTCTATGATCGAACCTGTCAGCAAATACAGGCCCATGGCAAGCTCACTGTGGGCTCCAGCTCAGTCCAGGGTAGAGCCAGTGTCAGCAGAGGTGCCAATTTTCAAAGCAATATCTTTATAAATTATATATATATTTTTTAAATTTATTGAATAGTGTAAAACTGAAAGCTATAATGGATGGGGACATCAGACAGCGCAAGTAAATCTTATCACCAGGGGAGGCTCTGGCCTAGTGGTATTATCGCTGGACTATTCATCCAAAGACCCAGATAACATTCTGGGGATTCGGGCCAGAATCCCACAACGGCAGATGGTAGAATTTGAATTCAATAAAATATCTGGAATTAAGAATCTAATGATGACCATGAATCCATTATCAATTGTTGGGAAAACCCATCTGGTTCACTAATGTTCTTTAGGGAAGGAAACTGTCATCCTGACCTGGTCTGGCCTACATGTGACTGCACACCCACAGCAATGTGGTTGACTCTTAACTGCCCGCTAGACAATTAGGGATGGGCAATAAATGCTGCCCGGCCAGCGACGCCCTCATCCCATTGATGAATAAAGAGAAAAGATTGGATGTTCTGTTACAGTGCCATCTACTGGTGTTAAAGGGAAATGTAACTGGTAAATGCAACAGGCAACTGTGGGTATTTTAATATCTTATTTATGAGAAGATATCTATTGCATTTTCCAAAACGACCACTGCTATTGACATCTCATGCTATTGGCCATTGCTACCAGTATGTAGCGCTGGGTGACACTTGTTTGAGGTGTTTTTCTGCCATCAATCTCCTTTCTCTTCACTTTGCCTTGGGTTACCTTGTAATTCTTGGTGGAGGATACACCACTTTGGAATATCTACAGGACAGGCACAGTTCTTGGATAACAGAAAGGTGTATCGCATGTTAGTAGTAAGCAAAACTACAATAGACCTGCTTGTGTTCACCAGCTGACTGTGTGTGACATTAATAGAATGGGTGAAGTCAATGTAACATAAAGATTAACCCCTTCATTGCAGCTGTCTAGTCCAACTATAGCCACAAAATGCGTATAAGCTTCAACATGTAAACAGGCCATATGTTGTGAAATATGCTCACTTATATTTTCAAATTTTGCTCATCTACCCCTAGTAACTCCTTCTGGGTTCAGTGACATACTTTATACCACCTCATTTTATTATTTTAAAGGTGCTATATATGTTGTTGGAATCAGTTGTTAGAGATCATTGGAATAGATTGGTAGTTAGATAAATAGATCCATGACCTTGGGCTGTTTTTATTGATAATTTCATATGAAAAAAGACTTGCATATAAAAAAGTTGTTAAATATCATAAGTGATGATCAGTTAAAGGGTACTTGTGAAAGGTTTGTTCAGAATTACAGGGCAACTTTTTCACGCAGAGTATAGTGCGTGTATGGAGTGAGCTGCCACAGGAAGTGGTGGAGGCTGGTACAATTACAACATTTAAATGTCATCTGAATAGGTACACAAATAGGAGGTGTTTAGAGGGAATATGGGCCAAATGTTGGCAAATGGAATTAGATTAATTTAGGATATCTGGTTGGCATGGACGAGTTAGACCGAGGGTTTTGTTCCATGCTGTACATCTCTACGACTCTATGAGAGTGATAATAGGTGAGAATGAAGCCGGTAGAGTCAGACAAAAGAACTTTTTATGGTTCTAAAGCACTTTCAGATGTTCTGAGATCTGAAGGAGGTGCCATAAAACACAATTTCCCTTTCTCTTCATTTTATTCATCTTAACAGCAGCTCTCACATTCATTCTGCCCCGCGCTGTTTTAGTCTCACAGCAAGAACTTGTATGAGTGCATCACTTCCCAGGCTACTTTAGAGTAGCGGTTTTTTTCATTGAACCTGGCTAAGAGATGGTGGCTAAAAGCAAAATCCCTGCTTTGTTTTGAGGAGTATTTCAAGGGAAGAGAAAGTGCAGTTGGATGGATTGACTACTGAGGAAATTTCAGAGCTCGGGATCCTGAAATGATAGCTGAAGATATGAACTGAATGGAGGGCACTAAGGAAATGAACAATGCACAAGAGGTTGGAATTGGAGGTACACTAGAGTTCTGAATGGTTGCATGGCTGGCAGAGACTACAGATTTGGGGAAAGGGGAGACTACAATGGGATTTGAACACAAGGATGAGATTTTTAAGAGTAAGATGTGGTTAGACAAAAAGCTAATGTATATTAGCGAGCATAAAGATGATTTGCTGTAAGTCAGGACATGGTCAGAAGAGTTTTGCAAGAGGTTAACCTTACACAACAGGTTGCTTTGAAATAGCACTGGTGTCTAGAAGCAATGGCTTTCCACATCATCAATGGCTAGTTGTTGTGTCTAGACCTGAGTTACCAGGTTCTGGGTTCAAGTTCCACTCCAGGGCTTGCACACAAGAAATAACGTTATTGTCATACTGAATTGTCAGAGGCATTGTCTTTCAGATGGAATATCAAATCAAGGCTCCGTCTGCCTCCTCAAGTGCGTGGAAGAGATCCCTTGTCACTATTTCAAAAGAGTAGGGTCTTATATCCTGTGTTCTAACCTACTTCATTGCCGTTAATGTGTTTTGAGATGTTAAGTTTTGTGAAAAGTACCATGTATAAGCAAGTTATTTTTTATGGATGAGAATAGCAGACATGCTGTGGTAGAGGAGCAAACAGGCAGCATTACAAAGGTGGAAATCAGTGGACTTGGCAAAAGAGCAGATATAAGATTGGAAGCTTGGTCCAGGGTCAAATATGATACCAAGGTTTCAAACAAACTGGTTCAACCTGAGCAGCAGTAAATATTTTATTTGGAATTAGTACCTTGAGAATGGAGTTTGTAACACTCAACCTCTTCTATTTTATTCCATATATTTTTATTCACTTATTCTTATAGCCTCGTATTCAATATCCTGTGCTCTCTCAATCACAGTCACATATTTAATCATTCATTCCACTTATCTGTCTAAAATTGTCAATCATTTCATGACATGTTTTGATTTATTATCACTATAGCCCATTCTTAAATTAATTCTAAAAATGTTATTTAATTCAAATTAGTTACTGCTGGGTTTGATTATGAATGTGGTCTTAACAATGGACTTAGAGGAGTATAGCATGATTAGAACAAATCAAACATAGTTTTACAAAAGGGAATTCCTGTTTGACAAATTCATTAGTCTGGGAATTTTCAAGTTGTCAGGCTATGATAGGTAGAATGTGCAAGGATTGGTGCTAGTACCTCAGTTTTTTGCAATCTTTATTAATTACTTGAATATGAAAACAGAGGTAATACATTTAAGCAGGGAGAGATACTGTTGTAGTGATAACTTCACAGACTAGTAATCCAGAGATACAGGCAAATGCTGTGTTATTCCAGCAATCAGCCTGCCTGATTGAAAACATGATTGTTATATACTCACAACCCAAATTCATTCTCTTTTATCCATTGTTTCCAATGGTTCCAAATCACTCTATCCCATGTTGCTACATTCATTCTACTTCACATTTCTCCTTCGTTCTTAACCCATTCTAGCTCATTTACTTAATCTTATATTGTCAGTTTCAAGTGAACGATATTCTGCCTGAACCCAGCAATCTGTAAGTGTTCTGTTTCATTCCAACAATTAGCATCTCTGTCTGATTCCAGCAAACAGGATCTCTCTGTCCATCTGCCTGATTCCAAAATCAGTACGTGTCTGCTTGCTCCAGAAACCTGTATTTTCTTCTCAATTTCCAATTCCATATAAATCTATTGCTCTCTTTCTCATTCCAACTCTCCCTCAGTCTAATTTTGGCTCTCTGTCTGATTCCAGAATCCTTTGCAATTTACAATATGCTGCCTTCTCGGATTCCAGCTCTCACTATTTCATCCAAAGCTTCCCATCAAATTATTTCACCTCTCTCCCTCGCAATCTAATTCCAAATCTCTTGTGCAATCTAATTACAACTCTCTCCCCCTCAATCTAATCACAACTTTCTTCCTCTCAGTATAATGTCAGTGTCATTTTTTGCAGAATCACTGAATTGTTCTTGTGCAGTAGAGGATAGTTGGCCCATTGAGTCTACATCAACTCTCTGAATTAAGAGTTCAGCTACTGCCATTTCCTGACCACTCTAATAATTTCCCTCTCCCTCTCGTTTTAATTTCAGCTCTCTCTCTTTCTCTCCCTCCTCACACCCCCATCATGTCTAATTCCAGCTCTCTTTCAAACTAATCCCATCTCCCTCTCTGTTTAATTCCTCTCAGTCTAATTCTAGCTCTTTCCCTTTCTGTATAATCCAAGATCTCCGTGTAATTTACAATAGGTCCCACCTGCCAACCAAAGAGATGGTATTCTTCTTCGCTACTAACATGAAGATTTCAGTGTCCCATCTTTCCAATATCCACCCCCCACCCCCAACCCGCGACAAACCATTCCACCACAAGTCTCTATTGTTTGAAGGGCCATTCTCTTCGTGGGTGTACAGGGCGTTTGTGCTTGCATGTCATTTTATTGGAAGGTAAACACATTGGGGAAGTGGAGTGGCAGTTTCTTAGAATGGCTTCCTCTTGAGCTGTGACGCTCTCAAAAAACTTGAATGTAGCAGCAATGAAGATGAATCATGGAAAAAGGTGATTCCAAAGGGCATACTCCAGGACTCAAACAATTACAGCCCTCTTGAGAATGAATTAGAATTCTCATTTTCCTGTCATTCTGTGATGCTCTATGGCCTAGGGATGAATTTAACAGACGAAAATAAAACAAAGGTTCATCCTAGGATAATTTTGGAGGCAAATAAATGAAGACTTCTTCACCACTTCCAGGGTAGGAATTTCTCTTTCTGTAGGTAGTGACATTGTGTTGATACTTATTGAGGTGTGAGGGCTGCTGAGATGCAGGCATGGGAATTTCACAGGAAGGTAGAACTGAAACATCATGGAGAACAGAATAAATTTCCATACGAGCATCATTAGAATTTTCTTCAGAATTCAGAGAGTTGATGTAATACCAGCAGACTCACTTGAAAGGTACTGGCTGTGTTGTATTTGTTCTTAATTGGTCGTTGTGAAGGATTTAAATGTTTCTCTCAATGTGCTAAGCCCATGTTGATATTTCTTGTGTATGATCGTAAAGATGTAGTATAGAAATGCCTCAAGTGATGATGATGGCTCAAGTGGGCCATGATCTAACAAGCCTAAAGTTTGAAAGGACAAGAATTAGGTCTGAAGCTGTAAGACGGCTTTCCTGCATGATCGAAGATCTGTTTCTAACTCCGTCGTCTTAGATAGCTCAGATTACATGGTCACATTAGGGCCTGTAGAAATGTTTGTAACTTCAATTGCTATCATTAGTAAAACGTTCTTACTTCTCAGTCACGGTCATTCAGGACATGGAAGGGAGAGAGTAATTTAGCAAGTATGAGGGAAGTGGTAATAGCAAACTGCTGAAGCTCTGGGCTGACAAATCTCAAGGTCAGAATTCCTAAATTGCAGAAAGACGCCACTTGGTCCATCAAGTCTGCACTGACCCTCCGAAGAGCATCCCACCCAGACCCACCCACCTACCCTATCGATGTTACAATCAATCATTAGAGAGATTATAGCTGCACATTTGGAAAAACTCAGGGTAATCAGGAAGAGCCAGCACGGTTTAATCAAAGGGAAATTATGTTTAACCAATTTATTGGATGTCTTTGAAGGAGTAACACATGCTGTGAATAAAGGGTAGCATGTGAAAGCACTATACTTGGATTTCCAGAAAGCAATTGATTAGGTATCATATAAAAGGCTGTTGTGGAAAATAAAAGCTACAGTGTGGAGGGTAACATAGTAGCATGAATAAAATTGCTGGCTGTCTGGCAGAAAACAGATATGTCTAATGAGGAAAGGAATGTGCATTAATGCGTCTTTGTCTGATTGGCAGGATGTGATGAGTGCTGTGCTTATACTGGGGCCTCAACTTTCTACAATTTACATGATTGACTTCGAAGAGGGGCGCAAAGGCCTGATAGCTAAATTCACAGATGACACCAAGACAGTATGATGTGAAGAAATCATAAGGAAGGTGCAACTGGATATTGATAGGTGAAGTGGAGTGGGAAAAAATCCAGCAGTTGGATTGTAATTTGGAAAATGTGAAGTTGTTCACTTTGTCAGAAGAATGAAAAAGCAGAATATTCCTTAACCAGAGGATGACTGCAGTATTCCAAGGTACAGTGGAATTTAGGTGTTCCAGTGCATGAGTCACAAAGTTAGTATGCAGGTATAGTATTTAATCAAGAAGGCTAATGAGATGCCATCCATTATTATCAATGGAATTGAACATAAAGCAAGGACATTATGTTTCAGTTATACAGGGGATTGGTGAGACCACATCTTGAATACAATGTAGTTTTGGTCCCCTTATTTAAGGAAGGATGAAAATGCTTTGGAGGTGGTTTAGTGGAGGCTTGCTGGATTGATATGAGGGTGTATCTAATGAGGATAATTTGGGCTTGTTTCCATTGGGGTTTAGAAGGGTGAGAGGAAACTTGATGAAGTGTATAATTCTTGAATCGTCTTGACAAGATGGATGTGGAAACTATGTTTCTGCTAGTGGGTCAGTCCACAACTAGGGAACACTACCTTGAAATTAAGGATCACCTTTTCAGGATGGGGATATGGAGATTTCTTTGATCTCTCAGATGATCCTATGGTCTTTGGAAGACAGGCTCAGAAGGCTACAGAGGTAGGGGCATTGATTATATGTAAACCTGAGGTGGATAGATTCTTGTTAGACAAGAGAATCGCGATTTCCAGGGGTTGATTGGAATTTGTACTACAATCACGTCATCTGTAATCTTATTGAATAGCAGAACAGGCTCAAGGGGCCAAATGGTCTACTTCATATCCTAATTTGTGTCTTCATATGGTCTAGCCTTCTAACTGGGAATGACCCTTTCATCTGACTTTGGTCGCAGTTGCTGCATATTCTTGGTAAATTCTACAAAATAAGAAGACAAGTTTACTTCTTAATTACTTTTTTCAAGAAAATACTGTTCTCCTCAAAAGATGATAGCTAACTTTTCAGGAACAGAACCACTCAAATATAAAGGTACAATAAGATCCAATGTCTTGGTTCCAATAAAGGAATGACCAGAGCAGTCATTTCCTTCTCTGTGACGATATGCTGAAAGAGCAAATCAATATCCAGAATGCTGTCTGGTGGTTGATCACTCTTTCTTTGGCATCTTTTTTCCTCACTGTTTGCAGGCCTCTGTTTTCAGAGAACTGAAGAGTCTGCCTCTTGGATAATGTTATTGCTGTAGTGTCTGTAATGGAATGTAATTCCTGGCACACTCAGCCAATGTCAGAATCTTCAGTAACTGCTCAACAATGAAAGCTTTTAGCAGCTCTGCTTAATAAAGAATTATAATGATTGGGAATAATACACAAAGGCTTTGTAAAGCTCTATTCCATTGTAGCAAAGTGTAACATGCATCTTGCCTTTCATACTGTCTTGTACTTCCTGAGCCCCATAGCTGAATGGAAGATGATCTGAGGATCATCCATTGGGGCAGCAACTGAAAGAAGTAATAGATCTGCTACTGAATCTAATTTAAAGTGAGCTTTCTTGCCATTTCCTATAATCTCGGCATACTGCAATCTGTCCCATATGTCTATAATCAGGAGAATTGAAATCTTGCATTGGGTCTGCCACATTCCCAGGAAGTGTTCATCCTGCCCCTCCACATCCTCTGTTGCTGGATGCAGAACTGGGCAGTGTTTAAACTTATGTGCTGCTGTTGCACTACCCAGTTATCTCTCTCTCTTTCTGTGGACTTGCAATCCTTTGTAAAATAGGTTGGATTTAGTTCCCACTTGTGGGATTCCTTCATGGCATAGACCACAGCCCGTTTCTTCATTCACTTACTATGTGTGTATTTTGAGCCCTAATTTATTCCTCATCCTTGTAAACATCTTCTAGTTTCTGGAATGTTTTACTTACTGTGGCCTGTTTATTCCTTCCTGTTCCTAAACATATAATCAACAATGGCCCTTTCCCTTACTTTTTCAGCTTCTGTTTGGACTTTCCATTCAATGGTACAGTCCCTAGACGAGTGATGGCTAATTTGTCCCGACTGCCACTGATTTTCTCTTCAAGGTTTAGATCACTGGTAAAACAGTCCTACAGATACAGGCCGCAGTTCAGTGGGATTTTATGCCACTACGACACAGATCCTTTTGCACATGGTTATATTAGTCATATTTAGAGTATATTTATCTATACTCCACATCCCTGTTTTAGTCTAAACTCAGTTTTTTCCTCCCTCCTAGTCTAATTCCAGTTCTCTCATCTTAGTTCTCTCTCCCTCAGTCTAATTCCAACTTCCACTCTGTCTTATCCCAACTCTGTTCCTCAACCTCATTTCAGTTCTGTCCCTCAATCTAATCTCAGCTCTCTCCTTTAAACTAATTCTGGATCCCACTCTGTCTAATCCCAACTCTGTCCCTCAATCTAATTCCAGCTCTCTCCCTCAGTCTAATCCCAGCTCTTTCCTTCAATCTAATTCCTATTTCCACTCTCTCTAATCCCAGCTCTCTCCAGTCTAATTCCAGTTCCCACTCTGTCTAATTCTCAACTCTCTCCTTGAACCTAATTCTAGATCTCACTCTAATTCCCAGCTCTCTCTCCTTCAATCTAATTCCAGCTCCCACTCTATCTAATCCTAGGTCACTTCCTCAATCTAATGCCAGCTCTCTCTCTGATGCACAATCACTGCCTAATTCTTGATTACTTTTGAATCCAGCCCTGTAATTCTAGCTGCTTCTCTTTACTTCAGTCCGGATCTCTCCAACCCTCTGTTTAATTCCATACCTTTGCCTAATTTTAACACTCTGTTTAACTGAAATGTCCTGTGTCTGATTCCAGTTTTTTTTTGAGTCTCTCCCGCTTCCAAACCTGTCTCCATCTGCCTATTTCCACTTCGCTCCTTCTGTCCGAGTGAATCTCTCTCTCTTTCATTCAATCTCTCCCTCTCTTATCTCTAATTTCCGCCCCTTTTTCTAATGCCATCCTCATTATAGCACACTCCATCTCTCCACTTTCGGTTTGTCTGTGTGTGTCAGATGCCGCAGCCTCGGTTGCAGCTGCCTGTCCCTGTCAGAAGCGGTGCCGGCACTGCCTTTCTCTGGCTCTCCCTCCCTGCTTGCAGCTCCACCCTGGCAGTGCTCCGCTTGTTGTGGTGCTTGCTGACTGAGGAGGGGAGGCGGACTGGCCAGCGCGCCTGCGCCTGGCTCTCAGGCTCACTATAAGAAGGCGCCGCGATCGCGAAACTCACCAGAAACTAACCTCAATACGAAACGAGATGGTCAGCTTTCGAGCCGGTACAGCAAAATGCTGGATGGACACTGCTTTCTGGGATGGCAACTCTTCGTTGTTATAGTCTTTCTGACCATCGGCAACGCCACTGCCTATTTCGGGTACGTCCTGACAACTTTTGAAACTTTTTATCAAACTCCCAACTTTTTGTGTGTGTGATTTCCACGCCACCATAAAACAAAACTTTTTTTAAAGCTTTTCTTAGATCTTTGCAAAGTTTCAAAACTGCAAACTTTCGCAGTATTTTTGGAGCGTTCTCTAACAAATAGGTTCTGATTCAAAAGTTTCCAGAATTTTTTAAATTTTAACGTTTAGTCTGTGTATTTTTATTTAGTTTTCTTGTGTCAGTGTTGCAAATCTAAGTGTTGAAATTAGCTGGGTGCGCCTCTCTTAGTCTCTGGGATTCTGTACTGGAGCAGATCTACACAGTTTCCAGCTGCAGGTTGTATATTTGGAATTCTAACTTTTACTTTTTACTTTTTTTAAAAAAAATCCCGAATGTGGTTTGATCTCTCCTGGGCAGATCACTCTCACACTTCAAACTTGTTTCACTTTTTTTTTCTTTTGTAGAAAAGTTGCTTCGTGATCCAATTCGATGTTGTCTGTGTCTCTCTCTCTCATAGCATGTCTCATCGTTTAATGCAAGGATTAATAAATGCAAATTGTAAAGTGCAGTGTGGGTCGACAATGCAGTGTGGCGAGGAGGCGTATGCTGTCAATTATTGCTCCGGCTTCTCTTACCATTTAAAAAAAAATACAATAATCAGCCACTATTTTAACACTTACTGACTTCTATCTTTTTATTTGGCCCCCGGCTACCAATATTGAAATGCCTGCTCAACGTGTTAAACATGAGAACAGTAAGCCAAGCGTTGGGAGGGCAGCATTGTGTATGTAAATTAAAGACTAGATCGCGGTTTATATTATTCTCTGGGTTAGAATCCGAGTCTGGAACTCATCTTTTTACAGCTCCAAGTTATGTAGACAGTCTTTTTTTTTTCTCCTCCCCTGAAACCTTCCTTCACTTTTTTAGTGAGACCACCAGATTCATTTTGTATTTTTGAGACTGCTTTACAGTTACCAGCTATAACAACACGAGCCAGCACATGCTGTTTCTCTCAAAAAAAACTAAGGAATTTTTAAAAAGTTTGGGGAGCTAATCCCAGGGAATCTTCCAACCTTCAAAATACACCGGTCTCCCGTGCAGCAGAGTTTGAAGTGAGGCTGGGACTAGTAGATCGTAACGTGTTAAAGTGCAAAAAGATAGTCCATATTATTCTCTTTAGGAAATAACTAAGACAGTCACATTAAAATATTAGCTGTGCTTAAAACAAAAACAATCTCATCCACCTCAAACAATTTTTAAAAGTGGAATGGATAAAGTTAGAAATTGACTTTATGACCCAGAAGGTTCGGTCACGTTTCAATTTTAGGTTTTAATTGTAATAAATAATATTGATCAGATGTTTTTGTATTCCCCCGATTTAAAAAAAAAACTCCCGTCTCTTAATCCAAGCGCCCTGCCTTTCGCAGTTGGTCGCACAAGTTTTATAAACTAGGAAGCGTCTCTAAATTGTCGTGCAATAGTAAGGCAAAAACATACAGCTGGTTTAATGTTGAACAATTGAAGATGCAGAATCAAAGGTACTTATTGATAAAACTGTACTCGGTTTAAAGGTGCAGCCCGCTATTTAAGGAGCACCTGTGTTAAAGGGACAATGTCCCGGTTTACTAACCTCTCTGCCTGGCAAAACCGAGCCACTACTTTGCAGAGAAAGGTAATTGGAGGTCCGTTCGACAATGTTACTGTCATGAGGCAGAATATAAAGGTGGTGAAACTAGCGGACGGACACTTTTTTTGTTTGTTTTTTAGAAATGGTAGTTTGGAGACATTCCCTAATTTTAATGTCTTGGATTTTCGCTCTGTTAGCCTACCCAAAAGGGGCTGAGGCGCAAAGGAAGTTCGTGTTGATAGTCAGCTGTTATTTTTGTACAGGTGGGAATTCTCGAATGTGTTAATACCTTCGTCAAGTTCAACCAGTTTATCCTTCATTTACTAATATCACCAAGTAAATAAAACGGAGAGCAGTCATAGCCTGACATCAAACTCGTCATCCAACACCTTTTTATCAATGTCACCAACTGTTATATTCAGATGGCCGTTGGTGCCATTATAAACCTAGAGAAACATGCTCATTGCCCCTTTTATTAAAACTGCAAGAAGTTTGGAAACAGACACCCTTTGCTCTTCGTGCTGTTGTATAAACTGACCAGACCAAATATTCATTCTAAAGTTCTTTGCTGAATCTTCTGTTCAATTGGTAAAGGAATATTCAAGGTTTGCTCCCTTAATGATTAGTAAAGGAGGTTTCACTGTTGAGAAATTAATGTCATTGGCAGTGGGTGATTATTGTTGGCTTTTCCCCCTCCAAGAATAGCCCATGCAACATGGGTCTCCATTTTGATTGGGCAATAGCGGTGGTGAAAGTTTCACTTTCTGTGCCTGAGCATCCCATAGCTGTTTGACCAATGAACAAGCTAAACTTGAAAGTTCAGCTCTAAGGACTGAATTAAGTTCTTGTCGTATTCAGTGGACCCCACCCTTAAAGTTGCCTCCCTCTCTATCTCACCATGACCCTTGAGGTATAATGCCATACTCTGCCAGGAGATCCTTATGAATCTGCTCCACACATGGCAAAGACCTCTCCCCTCTCATAAAACAAAGTACAGAAATATATTGCTCTTCAATCCATTCAGCTTGTGTGAAAAATGTTTATCTTTCCACTGTTACTGTTCCTCACCCTGTCTCCATAAGGTATGTTGCCAATTTCTTGGTTCTCCAAGTCTTTACTCATTGGGGTAAATGAAGGCCATGACTTCTCAGCTTCTGCTGCCTATGCTAACTTTCATAGAAGTACATGATATTAACAACATTAGTCTTTTCTGAATGTTATCCCCAAATGTTAGGACTGAACAGAGTATTAGTTACTGTTGATGAATGTCTCCCTCAAAAGAAGTTAATGCATTCTCTAACTTTTTTAGATGTCCTGAGCACTTGACAGTCAATATTGATTTCTGAAGCTTGCTCACTATGTAAGATAGGAAATGTGGCAGCCAACTTAAGTGAACAAGATCCCACAAACAGATGTGCTAATGACTAAATACTTCATTTTTAATGGTGTTGGTTGACAAATGAATATTACACTGGGGAAAACTGCTATTTCATCCAATTGTGACATGGGACTTTCCTTTATCCACGAGAGTGCATTACACTCATCCTGAGTTGAAAGCCTGTGAATTAAAATCCCTATAGGCGGAAGTTCAGGGCACAGTCTGACATACCAGCGCTGTACTGTCAGAGGTTCTGGATTTCAGATAAACCTTTCTGCACTTGGATCTCAAAGCACTTTAAGAGCAGAGAAAATCTTGTTCTGGTTACTATTTATCATCAACCAACATCAAAAACAGATTAGTCAGATTATCTCTCTATGGTTTGTGGGAACTTGCTGTGCATAAAGTGGCTACCATATTTCCAACATGAAGTAACTGCACTTCAGATTTACTTTGGCTGTAAATGCATTGGGATTCCATGAAAGGTGCCCACCAATGAAACTTGTTTCTCTCACCCAAGGACATTAAGACCACCATCCCACAAGATCAGCCAGCTCAGCAAAGACTAGAGGTCCTTTTTACACTCTACACCCTTATTACCACAAGGCAGTAAGCTTCCGACTGCAGGGCTGTGTTAACCACTTTCCTCTAAGTCTCAGTGAATTCATTATTATTTAGCAGAAAGTTTTCATGTACTTTTACTTCTAAATGAGATTGTACCTGTGACAGGGCACTGCTTCAAATACCATTTATTCAGGTATGTCTTAGCCAAATGGCCACTCTTCACACACTCTCGGCAATGGGCCCATTCAATTACTGGGGTGGTCAGGGTTTGGTTGGGGGCGGGGGGAGCAGTGCTGCTGTTCATTGAACTGCTATTGGCCTTGTTCTATACTTCAACACATTCCAACAGGACTAACTGGGTCAAGAACAACAGTTTATTTTTCTCAACTTTTTTTTTTCCTTGGTCTCTAATAAAACTGAGTTTTCTTTTTATCTTTGCCTCCACAAAAGAGATTCTTTGTAGAATTGGATTATTAATTTAAGCTTTTACTTGAGATGAATGGAGTTTTGGGTCTTTTTCCTCAACTGGCCAAGACCAACTACTGAGGAGACCCCAAGTTGGCAAATCCCTCTTTGGCTAGGAGAACTATGGGGATGGCATGTGATTATGGGTAGGCTGCCAAGGGTACCCATAATCACAAGAGCGCCCCTGCTCCCACCAAAAGAAAAACTTGCTGTCACAAATAACAGGTATCCATTAAGAGATGCAAAGCAGCATGAATAAAGAAGCATGTTCATACAGACATAGCAAGGTACTCTGACACATACACAAGTTGATACATACAACAACATTCAAAGTGAGTTAACACTAAAAGACTCATCACACACATTGTCTAGGATGGGCTTTGGTTTGCAGCTGCAGCAACAATGATGCTGCCTAAAGGTTTAGGTCAACACTCCCTTCCCACAACAGAATACAGAAATAATTTTCAACAGAATACTTGAAAGCTGGCTTCAGCTTCCACTGAAACTGATCACTGAGGAGCTGATTTTGGTTTTTTAGGTTCTGTCATCACAATCTCCACCATACCCCATCCAACCCTACCTTCCTGACTTCAAATATGTGGGAAATGTTTTAGGAATCATTAGAATGGATTCCACAGGCAGATGTCCCCCAAAGGGAATATGTAGCTTTTCAGTGTAGAAGGGCACAATCTGAAGCTGGTACTCATGCCAATCTCCCTCTTGCCAGTGCTTTCTCAACCAAAGTCTGTGGTTGGAGTGTGAGCATCAGTTTCATGGATGCTGTTATTGCTACCTTGTGCTATGTTTGGTTTTCTTAAATAATTTTGAGTGAAGAAGGAAGACAGCCATAATTTTCCCTAACATCTGGCAAGATTGGGTTAGAATAAACTGCCTTCACCAGAAGGTAACAAGATGCATTAATGCACTGCACTGAGTTTTAACATGACATGTTGAGTACTTGCATCAAGGAATGAATTGTTGGTTGATAAGGTTTTTTGCTCTGAATTTGCTATGCTCCCCACCCACACAATGATGAGGAATAACAATAAATTGTTGTTGCCCAGGCTCCCATATCTGTATCCATCCACTTCTAGAAGGCTAGAAATTTGGAGCAAGGGCTGACTTTTTTAAATATCTCCAGCTCATTAGTGCTGAGCCCAATTGTAAGGGACACCAACATGCAGTTGTATAGTGTCTTTGCTGTATTGAGATGCTTCACAGGAGTGTATTCAGACACTCCACAGAAGGGGATGTTGGACAGGTAATCTATAGCTAACTTAAAGGTAGGTTTCATAACCCTTGAGGTGGGGGTGTGGGGCGGGGGGGGGGCGAGGTTGCTGGGGGAATTCCAGAGACTGACTAAAAATACAATTGCCAGTAGCAGGATGAAGGAAGTAGGGCATGCATAAGGTTAGAGGAATGCAAAGGTCTCCATTGCAGTTGCAGGAGGAATTTGTATAGGGAGTCATAGTGGAGATTTGATCCATAGAATGGCTTTAAATAGAAACTGGGACCTTCCTGAAGAAGAATTTAACCAAGAGTTATAAATAGTTGAAGATTTTTTAAAATCTTCAGTTTCTTTGATCTGAGTTCAGGTAGAATAGCATCTCCCTGGCTACTCCAAGGAATGGCATATATTCCTTAGCTTGAAGGAGTGATGGGTCTCTTGCAAATTTAGGGGAGACAGTGGCATAGCGGGTAATATCATTGAGGCAGTAATCCAGGGATTCGGGCTAATGCCATGGCAGCACAAATTTAAATCCCACCAAAGCAGCTGGTAGAATTAAAATTCAGACATATTCCATTTTCTTACATAAAGCCAACTTCAGTAATAGTGCCTGCAAGCTTTCATCAACTGTTCCCATCTCATTCTCTAATCCCTTAGGGAAGGAAATCTACTGTTCTTACCTGGTCTTGTCTACATGTGGCTCCAGATCCACAGAAATGTGGTTGACTCTGAGCTGCCCTTTGGTCAAAGACAATCAGGGATGGGCAACAAATGCCATCCTTGTCTGTGATACCCACATCCCATGAAAGAATAAAGAAAAAGATTCTCCTTTTCTTCCCCTTCTATTGGAGAACACCAGACATTCATTCAGTGATTCACAAAAGCTTCCACTTGGGCACAATGTCTCTGACAGTCTATCCCCAGGTGTCACATGGTAAAGCACAGGTTGACACTATAACGTCAATGGAAAACAGGATTGTAAGAAGTGGCCCTTTGGATTAGGAATTGTCACAAGGATGAGCATTTTGAACATCTATCTCCATTTTGAGTTGGACTTTTTTCTTTTTGGTCCCTGTTTTTATTCCATATCACAATAATTGTGGATGAAAGTGTTTAACCAGCTTATCTCATGGCTAAAGTTTCCCCCTTCCTCCTCCTACCCTCTCCCCGCCATTCTAACAATGCCATGAGTGATGTCCCAAGTCTTCCTTTATCTTTTGGACTTTGAACTCCAGTTTTCTGACTGAAGCAGTGCCGACTGAACCAAGCTGATAAATGTCCTAGCCTGTGCCCACCCAATTCCATATCCACTTTGCTGTCCATAAATCATTACAGAAATGTGATGTTTCTCTCATACCTCAATGAGGCCTATTGAACTCATCTTCGGGGCATATTTGGTACTATATTCTTGCTTTGTGTCTAAAATGATTTTAAGGACAAATCCAGGAGTTGAGCACATTATCCAGGCTACCTCTTCTATGTATTGATGAAGAGCTGCTGCACTATTGGAGATGGCATAGCTCCAGTGAAACATTAATCCAGGGTCTTGTCTACCTCTGAATGGATGTTACACAAAGCAGGGAATTGTCCCGACATTGAGAGCAATTAGCTCTCAACTCATTCAGAGATAGTAAGAACTGTTGATGCTGGAGTCAGAAGTGTGGAGCTGGAGGAACACAGCAGGCCAGGCAGCATCAGAGGAGCAGGAAAGCTGATTTTTCAGGTTGGGACACTTCTTGGTTGATTATGGGATCTTGCTGTGTGCAATGCATCTAACTTATTTTCACTAAAAATAAAACATTATGTGGGTAGCGTCTGGAAGCAGTCTCAACCAATTATGCCAAACCTTCCCCAGCTCCACCCTGACTTCACCTCCTATACTGAGCAACTTACAATCACCAGTGTCACCCCCTCAAATCCTGAATAAACATTGGTTGTAGGGTTTTTGTTGGATTGTAACCTCAGCAGGAATCATCTCCTTCAGAAGGGAGGAAACAGCGGAAGGTTGATAGGGGCTGGAAATGATACACTTAATACCTAATGACCACTAAGCATCTGTTCTATTGGGGGTCTGTCAGACTTGAAGTGGGGCAGGATTACGTGGAGTTTTTAAAAATTCTACTTGGGTAGAAGGCTGCACTGTGCGCAGTGCTGGGGCTCAACAATCACCTGTTAGCGTGCAATTGGCTTGACCCTGTGCTGTACTGGGAACCTGAGCCAATGAGTTTCTGGCTGTGAGCCTGGCCTGCCTCGGACGAAGTTAGTTCTATCAGCACAATGCAGATCATTCCAATGTGTTTCAGACTTGACTCTCAGACCCAGGCCTTGCTAGTTTTGGCTGGTAGCTTCAGTTACTGCAAATTGGATGCATGTGGAAGATGATTGGGGTGGGGGAGAGAGAATAATGTCTTAGGTTTTTTCTCTTTAACTTAAAGAGCCCATTTTTCTTGGCAGACTCCCATGTGTTGAATGGGTAAACAAACTAAGTGATTTTAAAAAAAATTGGATTTCTAAATTTTTTAAACTTATTTTTCTAATCAACCTGCTCAGATGTTATTACACACCTCTGGAGTAGATCATACTTGAACTGGGACCTCCTACCACTGTACCACAAGAACCCCTATAACATTGCATTTCTTTAGCACCATTTCAACTCACTTAGCTATCTCTAACACTTCATAATTGGTTGGTTGCATCTCCATGTAATTATGTTGTAACAGAGTAAAACATGGCATTTAGCAATCTGCATAGTGTACACCATTTTCCTCCACACTCCTAAAAGATAATATTGGGATGAATGATTTGTTACTTTTTGTTGCATTGATCAAGACTTTTTTCTGCATTTTAAGAAAAAATCTCCTGACCACCTCTTGTCACTGTTTAAGGAAATTTCGTAGAATCAAATCCCTACAGTGTGGAAACAGGCCCTTCAGCCCAACAAATCTACACAGAGCATCCCACCCAGACCCATCCCCTATAACATCCCTGCACACTACAGGCAATTTAGCATGGCCAATCCACCTAGCCTGCACATCTTTGGACTGTGGGAGGAAATCCACACATGGGGGGAATGTGCAAACTCCACATAGTTGCCTGAGAGTGGAATTGAACCCTGGTCTCTGGCACTGTGAAGCAGCAGTGCTAACCACTGAGCTACCATGCTGCCCATCTTCTTGCCACACGGCCCTCCTCTGGCTAATTTCAGATCAAATTCAGGATTGAGGCTTGAATCCCAAACCACTTTTTTCAGAATGGATGAACTCCTCATTTTTAACACATGTCATGCCCTCAGGTCATCCTGAAGGTCTTTCAAGCAATGCTGTGCTTCAGAAATTAAATAACTGTCCTAACGTAGGAAATACAACAAATTTGTGCATAGAAAACAGCAATGCAATAAATGATTAGATATCTCTGGAAGAAGAATAAGTATCAGCTAAAACATTATAAAGGACTGGACTCACTCTTATTTGAATTTTTATTGCGGGTTCTCATCCTCTGCAGTGAGGACAGGTAGGGCCTTGTCATCTCTGACAGTGCAGCATTCCTTTGAAATGGAGTGTCAGTTTGGATGTTCTCAAATTTTCAAAAAGGAACTTACACCTGTAACTTCACTCTGAAGCAAGAATCTTACCAGTTGGCCCTGGCTGTTGTTGGACGCTGCACTCCTGGAGTAGGGAAGGGAGCAGAGAAAAAAAAAATCAATGTTGCTGCTTCTCATCAGTGGTTCCTGCTAGAACATAAATTTGCAATTCCCTAAAAATGTTGGAACTCCCTGTGAGATATTTTACTTTATATAGAAATCCTCAGTCCTCATTTTAATCTCTCCCCACTGCACCACTAATAGTGCAGCACTCCTTCCAAATGGAATCAGAAGGCTCGTGTGTTTATGACTTGAAGTGTGACTTGTATATATGATGCTTTGCAATGGGCAAGTGAGGCAATTGGGGATCTCTCGTCAAACCTCAACATACCATTAAATACAATGGTCTAGGGTACATTAAAATAACTGTTACATTAATGGTGGGAAATATTCAATGAGATGAATGGCTGAGTCACTGATTCAGTGCTCCATCAAGGAGCAACACATGAGGAATACAAGCTAACCATGTTGGTTATAATGTTAGCCTATCGCTAATAGATGTTCTCCACAACCCACAATGACTAGGAGTGTGGAGTCACACTTTTATTTTTCCACTTTACCCACCCACACTTAACATCAACATAACCTGACCAGCATTGGACACGGAGTAAATATATTCCCGTAATGTATCTTAGCCGCTTCAACACCACAGTCAATCTTCTGTACCAACCCATCTCATGATCTAGTCATCAACAAGATTTAGCAGCTATTAATTCTGTTATCCTGGCAGGTCTTGGAAGTTGTGCCCTTGGTAGGATCTAGAAAGATTGTAAGAATTCAAGCTGTTAAGACAGTATCATCTGTCTGGAGTCTGCTGTCATGTTTTTTAACATCCTACTGATATAAGCAGACTAGTTACATGTATTAACCCTTCAATGCTGAATTATATTATTAAGAGGAAGTTGAATTGAAGAGCCAAAGATCAGAGTGTAAGACTTGGGCACCAAGAATGAAAACTACATTAGTGAAGGTTTGTTAAAAGCTCTAGTTTCCATAACCTGTATGTTCTAAAAGAAAGCAGATCATCTGAGGTGATCTTCAGCAGTAGCTTAACATGGGCATTGGTAAATGAGTTATCCTCTATTTTTCATTTTGTGAAACAAAAATTAATTTTACTTCCACTCCTCTTTCTTCCCTAAAGGACATTAGTAAACCTATGCATTGTTTGTCCAGTAACAAAACCACGAAACATCCATGCCATACTAACCATATTGGAGTAAGTTGAATATGCACATAGCCACAAATCTCAACCAACATATATTGTGCAATCTGTCTTCCTCATCATTTTAGATTATATGATGTAACGGATATCCCTCACTTCCTGTGTGGTGAAAACTTCACAGGGGTTGATCTGGAGGCAGTGATTAACCCAGAATGCATTGCAGATTGGCCACAAGCAGAATTTGCCAATTCTACTGACCTCAGTTAACAATGTTGGCATCTGTCTTTGTTCAGCCCACTAGCTTGTACTGGAAGCACAGCCAGTGGTGCCAAACCTCAATGTTTACATATAAGGGTAGGCTCACCAAGAAGTGCAAGCTGGTAAGCAGCAGCCACCCCACCACCTCTCAGAAGAACTTTAAGTTTTAGAATTTACCCAGAGGTCAGTTCCTCTTCTCTCAATCAGGTTGAAGGAATTAGTTTCAATCTTGCAGTAAGCTAAATGGGAAAAGGCTCAAATCTATCTTTCCCCCTCACTGATATAAAATTACCCTAAAGCTGGAGGCTTTACAGATTTCTGCCATTTGAAGTACTGTACACTACACTGAATGTAATACTGAAGTTGCCTTCCTATTAAAGAACCTCCCTCACTGGGAGCTCACTTGAACATTCCAGTGTACACTTTAATCTTAGGCAATCAACTGCCACTCCTTTTCCACCTCACCAAAAAATTTGGCAGAACAGGATACAGCATTCCAAATAGGTGGTAACCTTTTGGGCCTAGAGAAGGGCAACCATACTGACTGAAGAGGATGTAGAAACATGAAGTTGTATGGACCACAATTAGAAAATAAACCAGGGAGTTTGATGTTATTGCTGGACTGTTAATCCAGTAACCAAGGTAATGGTCAAGGGGCTTTGGTTTGAATCCCACCATGGCAGATGGTGGCATTTGAATTGAATTTTAAAGCAAAAAATTCTGGAATTAAAAATCTATTGACTTGTGAATCCATTGATTGTCAGGAAAAACCCATCTGGTTCACTAATGTTTAGGGAAGGAAACTGCCATCCTTACCTGGTCTGGCCTACATGTGACTCCAGACCCACAGCAACATGGTTGACTCTGAACTGCCCTCTGGGCAGTAAATGCTGGCCTAGTCAGTGATACCCTCATCCCATGAATGAATAAACAAGAAATATTACACTTAAGCAAATGGAGTAGATAAACCCAGACTTTTACCTCTGAGCCAGGATAATAGATCAAGAAAAATAAAACCAGGATTTTAACTGAGGTAGTTGACTGCTCACCAAGAGTTCATTAAGGAGAGCAAAACAATACGATGGACCCCCCTTAATATCTCTACATTCGGACAATGAAGGCTATCAGTTTAACTGGGACAAGGTAACCATAGTAGCCCAAGCCAAACATAGACACATGGGAATTCCTAGAGGCATGGTTCTCCACCCATACTTCAATCAACAAACATATAGAAATGGACCCCATATACAAACCCATACAGATCAAAACCAGAAATGACAGTACTCACCATAACAGACTGGACAGTATAAATTCCAAGCAGAGTAGAGTAATATTGCTTCAGCAGAAGCTCCACTGATGTCACCTGGCATGGTGACGAAACGTCTGAACCAAAACAAGCCAGCTCGGTGAGCAAATCAACAAGCACACCCACAACCCGAGCTATTGATCTTTGCAAAGACTTTAAAGGGATTTCAACTGTTTTGGAATATATGAAGAAGGCACACTTATTTTTCACTCCTAGTTGGCTTCCAAAAGTGTTCTTTACTAGGTTAGCAATGACTTTCACAACTTTACAGGACACAGAACCATATGTGTGACTGAGGCCAATTTGCTCCAAAGCAGGCAGGAGCAGCTGTTTGCTTTCCTGAAGAGCATTAAGGAACCACTTAGGTTTTTCACTACAAAAAGGCACTTTTCCTGGTTTAGTTTCTTTATCTCGTGATGCTATTCCATGAAGTTTTAGAATTTTTGATAGCCAGCTGTGGTAGGATTTGAACTCATGGTTCAATCCATGGTCAGTGTCATGTCTATATTTAGACATTGCTTTGCTCAATGTCAGTAGATGGTTAGAATGATCTGACCGAGAGGATCATGGCAATAAAGTTGATGAGGACCTTCGATGTAGTAGTGAAAGTGTTGGTGTTCTAGAGCCTTTAATAGGCTGGGACAGACTTTCCCATTACTGGGTTGTATTGTTTTGTATTACAGGACTTTGGCTGACCAAAGAATATCAGGTGTGGGAGCTGCAGGATAAAGAGTAGGAAGATTTTGGGCTAAATCTCATCAGTTTGACTTCTGTACCTAGTGGCCTATGAAGCAATCTCATTCTTTCATTTGTAGCCTGCCCAGAGCATTTGAGTCCCTTGAGTTATCAATTATAATGTACTGTAGACAACTGCAACCTACTGAACATGTTTTGTTTGCTGGTCTGAAAGATTTGTTGTGTTTGGATTGTTTATGTAACAATATGCATTTTTTACACAGCAGTTATCTGGATTCTACCAGGATAGCTGGTGAACATCCATTAGTCTGACTCCTAACTTTCAACCTGTCTGACTTGGGGTGGGGGGAGGAGATGTAGTTACATTCCAGCCAACTTTTGGTCTTCCCTTATGGAAACAATGCAAGGCTTTCCACCATATCAGGAGAGAATCTTTTTGAGGACTGAATTATTGGGAGTAGGCGTGGATGGATGGGGGAAAAAGCTCAACAGTCTTTGCCAAATGATAAGAATATAGGACGTATTGCCTTCTTTTCTTCAATGTCATTGATCTTCTCTCTAGTAGAGGTCATCTCAAAACACTTCTTTCCTCAATTGCTCAGCTCTGAAGCTGAAGTTCAGTCCTCATTGCTCTGTATTGTTGCCACAGTTTTCATCTTGTATCATCTCAAAGTACAATTCTCAGCTTTCATTTCAGATTCCTATTTGGCTTTGCATAATAAATTAGTCACTTAAAGATCTTGCTGGTACAGCTGTCTTGATGTAGCTGCCACATGATTCACAGCAGTATTACACATGAGGGAATTGCAAGGTAATTCTCTGTATGCTGGGGCTGGCTATACTCATTACCACTAATGGGATTGAATCTTGACATTTATTTTGGCTAAGTCCGAGGTGCATCATAGTTTGAGGGATCTCTGACATGAGGCCTGGTGAGTTCCCTCACCATACCTTAACAACTCACTCCTTAAATATCTACCCTATCTTATGGCATCCCTAGTGTTCAATTGCAGCCTCCTCTTACCATGCACCATGCCCAGAACAGCTCCCCATTCAGCATATTCTGAATTTACCAGCATCCATGGCACTGGTGCCATGTTTAAAAGCCAGCTGTGCACCTGGACAAGCATTCAGTCTGGAACTCCCTGTGAGGTTGCTGAAACTTTCCCCAGATAGACAGAGGGAAATCATCCCTGCCTATGGGCAGGGACATAGCAATCCTGCTGTAGAGGTGGCATACTCTACTGCCAGGACCAGCAGTGGAGGCAATGACACCAGACCATGCCAGCCTAGCCAAGGTTGCAACTTGGACTAAGCAGCTCATCCTGCGCATTCTTCCAAAAGGCTGTAAGGAGAAAGTCAATGACCTTCTCCACTGCCCACTTTCATCTCCTAATACCTGCCATTAGGAAAATGACTTCAAATTAAAGTGGAAAGAGTCAGGACTTTTTCTTGGGCTACTTAACATGTGGTTCCTGACCCCCTTTTTTTGTGTTTAAATCTACCTGACTGGTCATTTCCAAAACCCTGGTCTAAAGTTGGCAGCTGCCCTTGACATACACTGCCAGGACCCACTGAATGAAAGCTATCGCCCTACACTTGGCTGAGGCCCTGCTGACAATCGGGCCAGGCTTTCTTTCTGTGTTTGTACTAAATGGCAAAGCAAAGACAATTTTTCAGACTGAGGGAGCAAAGCACAAAAAGGCAAGGCAATGCAAGACAGGGATTCTGTGTATCCAGGTAGGTTCAGTGAGTGAGCACAATGACAGCAAGTGCAGAGCCTGGGGATTTAGCCCAGTCCACTCCCTGTCCTGGCTGAGTCCCTCAGTGCAGTTTATCCCAGCTGCAGCATTCCAATGGTAGTTGCCCATGCAGAAGTCTCAGTGCCATGAGGGCTCCTAGTGCCTGGCACATTGAATGCCAATAACTGTGGCCAAGTGGTGTTTGGTTAGTGCCCATGGAACATGCTTTGGTATATGTGCCTGGTGTCCAACACAGATCCTTCAGAGCATTCAGTACTAGCAGTCAGCCTGTGCTCTGCATGTATCCTGGCAAATGCCACAGATACGTTGGACTGGAGAAATTGGCACCCCACTTTGTCAATGGGGATAAGATCTTGGGGTATGGGGTTAGTTGCATGCAGTCACTATCCATGGAGCATGACCTAAGATCTTGGAACTTGGTGTCCAAGATGCTGCATGAGAGCCAGTGGCATGTCAGAGTCTGGCAGTCAACCATATGTGTAGGTCTGAAGTTTCCACCTAATTTGCACATCCCTGGACACTATGGGCAATCTAGCATAGCCAATCCACCTATCCCCCACATCTTTGGATTGTGGGAGGAAACCAGAGCACCCAGCAGAAACCCATGCAGACATAGGGAGAATGTACAAACTCTACACAGTTGCCCGAGGCTGGGGTTCTGGGATTGAACCCAGGTCCCTGGTGCTGTGAGGCAGCAGCGCTAACCCCTTAGCCACCATACTGGTCAGTGACAAATGTGATTCCCTAAAAGGTGTTTGTGAACCAGATGGATTTTTACAGCAATCTTCAATTGTTTCATGATGCCCATTACTGAGACTAGTTTTGTTCCAGACTTATTCACTGAATCCAGATTTCATGCCTGTGGCAGGCAATCATTCACATGCCCTTTGCCTCAACTAAGTGCCAAGCTTCAACTTGTGGTCGATAGTATTGGCAGGGCATTTGAATGTGGGAGTGTGGAGTTTGCAATAGAGCTCCTCCTGTCTTGCAACATTAATCGCTGTCTTGCGATAGGAGAATGATTAGGAAGTGAAAACATTAACTTATTTTCATTATAGAAGACTGAGGGCAAATGGCAATAACTGCAGCCAAATGCCAGCCTAGGCAAAACTCTCTTCTATGGCTTAAAATTACTCCATGCACTGAAACTAGCTATAAGGAGGACTGTCATCTCCTTTGACCCCCCTTTCTGGCAAGGAAAGGAGAAAAATACTTGCATTTTATTTGGTACTTTTTTTATGATTACCAGACATCTCAGGGCTTTACATCAACGATTATTCTTTATGAAGTCACTGCTGTAATGTAGGAAATCCAGCCACCAATAAGGCACACAGCAAACAGCAATGGGCTAATAGCCAGATAATCCGTTTGATTGCAAGATAAGTATTGACAGGTCACCAGGGATAGCTCCTCTGAAAATAAGTAGAATTCTTTTATTACATCCAGCAGATGAGGTCCCATCTAAAAGAGGGAGTACTTTGAATATGGCACTCCTTTGCACTGGAGTATAGACCTATTTTATGCTTGAACTTCATAGTGGGACTCAAATTTGAAACCACGTGACTGGAGGCACAGCTGCCAGAAAGGACTGAACAGTCAAATGGTAAGAGCTAGGTAGCCCTACAAACAAAGGGATGGATTTGTTAGTTCTAAAAGCCTTTCTACATTCTTGAATGTGGTAGGACAGCACAATTTGTTCATTTCCTCATGGTAGTACTTTGGAAAATTAGCACAAAACACTATCCTAGCTCTCGTGGCTGTTGCTATTGTAAGTGTTAAGAACATTTTAAGCTTATCAATACATTACCAACATGGGAATTTCAAAATGTCAGCACTTGGCTCCATACCCTTTGAAGGAGAAGGATGTGGGTTCAAATAATACTCTTGACAGCCTGAGCAACTAACCCCAGGTGTCAGCCTGAGGGAATGCTGTACTGTTAGATGCCACCTTTCAGATGAAATTGTAAACCTGGCCATTTGAAAAAGAGCAGAGAAGGTTGCAAACTGGCTACTGTATTTCTTAAATTGCATCAGTGACTATTTAGGTAGTTTTAGAAGACTCTGTACCTTAGATACACTGAAGTTTTTATAAAAAGCTGTGAGAGTCAGTGGCATGTCAGTCTGGCACGAAGTTGTGAAAGGCAGAATTTGCACTTAGTCACTTTCTGACTCAGTCTTGTCCCAGAGGTGACCACCTTTTTTGACCCCAATACCTTCCATGCTCCATTACTGTGTCATACTTGTGCACTGCCACTTCATTCGGTGAGATCTGTACCAGCCTTTCTTTTCCCCAAGGTGTTTGCCTGCAGTATTAGAAACATTCCCCTCCACAGTCATCCTAAGGATTCTTGTGCTGTATCAGCAGAGGTCAGGGTCAGTCTTGACCAGTGTTTGTTACTGGACTGGTAATTCAGATAACTAAACCAGGGACATACTGAACCTCACTTCAACTAAATTGAGAATTTAACTTCAGTGCAGGTAAAATCTAGGAGTAAAACTAAAGCAGACACCAGTAAAAATGACCAAGAAGCTAACAAATTTTCATTTTTAAGTACAATTGGTTCACACACAAACTTCAGAGCAAGAAACCTACCATTACAATCCAGTTTAACTAAGTAACTCAAGACCCACTGCATTGTAATTCAAGAAAAGGGCCTACCACCATTCCTTGGAACAAGGATTTGGCAATCAATACTGGCCCTTAAAATGAATTAAGTTCAGCATCCAGAAAAATGGTCCTAGAGGAATCTGACTGAGGAAGTTTGGGACTCTGTCTTTGTCTTTATCTGGAAATAAAAGTTTTTGAACCGTTCACTTGTGGTTAGTGTTTAAGACGTCTAACTTGTTGTAAATTCCTGTCCATGTATCTCTTATCTATTCAAGAACTGTATATTGGTCAGATTGACGATCCCTTTTCCTTCTGCATTGTGCTAACAGCTTTGTTGCTTTTTATAACACTGCAGTGCAATGATCAAGCTGATCACAAGAGGGTGCTACTCAGCTCATGCCTTCTAAATATTATGCCTGGCAAAGAGGGTGGAGCTTGGTCATTCATGTTCCCTGGCTGCATGTAAACTGCTCCAAGTTTTTAAATTGTGTAACCAAGGAGGAAGTGGACGCTAAAGGACAAAAAAATGCAGATGCTGGTAATCTGCAATGAAAGTACTGGAGAAACTCAACAGCTCAGGCAGCTTCTGTGGCGAGACAATGTTTCAAGTCCAATATGATTTCTTCAGCATCCAACATCACACTAATAAGCCCTTCAGTCTGTTTCGTCTTTCTCCTTGCATTTCACTCTCCTGGTTTTTTCCCCCCTTTATCATTGCTGTCTGTCTGATTATGTCACAATATCTCCGAGTATCTCTTTCCATGTGCAATGATCCCTGTTTCTATCCTGATCTTTCTCTACAGACTGAATTCCATTCAGCCACTTCTTTTCATCCCATATCCATCAGTCCCTCTGTCTGCCTTCAGATCATATTGTACATTTTATTTCCGGACCAATAGCCACTTGTCGCTTGAACCAACTTGTACTGCCTCTTCAGTATCTTTCCACCTAAAATAGTCAAATGTTAATTAACCCACTCTTTGCCTTGCCATTTCATCTTTACTACTTGTTTTAAGCTTCTGCTCAAGAACGATTTGTAAACTTGCCAAAGTGGCAAATTGTCAGTTTTAGTTTCCTTGATTTTAAAAATCAGGTCATTACAAAGGTACTGAAAATAAAACTTCTTCACAATTTATACCTTGAATCATCATGGACTACTTTCAAGGAGTGCGGTCTTGCTGGATAAGATCAGGTGACCATAACCAAGTCCCCTACATGAGGTCTTGCTAACACTTTCTACAGCAACAGTGGTCATCTTTTGTCTTCTGTTCCTAACTTACCAGAACCAATCTCTCTTCAGAGACACAATGCTGATGTATGGAATGGAATCTTACAGGGGTTGGAGTAATATGAGCTATGGCGAGATTTACAGTAGAATCTCAGAAATCTATCAAACCCTATCTCCATTGACTCATATCGTTATGATTTTAAGTGGTGAGATGAGTTTCTGGTTAGGCAGAGGAGTTACAAATTAAGGGCATTGCAGCTTATTAATGCAGCATGTTCATAATTCAACTTGTCATGCCAAACAAGCTAGACATCAAGAAATTGCATGTGGAAATTAGAGTGGCTACCTGGTGACTTCTGCTTGCTACTTTCTGTCCAAAGGGCTGACCATGTTGGACACTGGCACCAGTACCTCACATTTCATAGACATTGGGTCTAACATGCACCAGTCTAAGAAACGTCATGGCACACTTCCAGTCCACTGACCATACACTTCTGCGCTTTATGGACCAAGCTGTGTATCAGGCCTATTTGCTTACTGTTAGGACTTAGTCACTTTGACCCTAACTGGATGCTCGAGCATCCCTGCCCTGCATTGCTTTATCTTGCAATTTCCCTCCCCACCAAAAAAACACAGGCTTGCCACTTTGTGCAGATACAAAGCCAGGGATGTTGTCAGCAAGCCACAGTCAGGTCAAGAGAGATGGCCTTTGTTTAGGGAATCCTGGCATAGTAAGTTAATGGCAGCCTCCAATACCAATCCAGGGGTTCTGAAACAGTTAGTTACTTGGAGCTGTCAGTCAGGATGTTTCCCATATGAAGGAAAAAGAACTGAATGTTAAGCAAAGGCTGCTGAACTGTGTAGCAACTTTTGATCAGGTTGCATGGGCTCCTGTCAAAGCCTGTAATAGTCTGGCATGAAGAGGACATCCTACCTGCACAGTGCCCTGAACAATAGGATCTCCACTGTGCAGTGGAGCACCATTGCCTGGGTGAACAAATAGCTGTGCTCAAATCTGTAAAATCCAATGAGGTGATGCGTTGTTCTGGGAACAGTGTGTGGTAAGATGAGACTAGAATTCGGCACGTGGAATCTTATGGAGTAGGATAGATAGTTAATGAGGTGAGTTTGGTAAGATGTAGTGAGACATCACTGGGCCTCACAGATTTCCAGTGAACACGATGCAACTTGCACTCAAAGATTCTGTCCACGTTTTTCTCCACTGCAGCAGTATGATGGGGCATTGCAGACATTTATTCTTATAACTAATAATTCCTATTTCTTTATGTATGATTACACCAAACCACTTCTAATTTCTTGACCCTGGTCGGATGGGTTCTAGAGTGTTGACAAGGTCAGTGCCTGAATGCACCACGTTCCAACAAAGATACATTGAATCACTCTAAAACCCACCATGCATGGAATAATTTCTCCATTGATAGAGCACAAAGAGTTAAGTGAAATCGGACTGGAAAAATGCTTCAGTAAAGCAGCTGTAACTATAATGCTTCCTTATAAAAATAAAATGAGATGGGCCTGTGCCAACCTGCAATGAGGAGAGCTGTCAAAAATGGTCTATTGCATTCAACTAAGCCAGTAATGTCATAAGGTAATGATGTCATCAGGGCTGATTCTGAAGGGGAAATGGGCTTGGTTGGAGTATCTTTGGGACTCCTCTGGAGACTGGAAGGCAGTACATGTTAGAATGTTGGCCTTTCACCTCCTTGATCTGGATCCAAATCCAGCCTAGACTGATGGGATGGAAAATCCATGCGGGTTAAAACAGTTTTCAGTCCTCTTCTTGACCTAGGTTCAAATTTATGACACTTAAGGGATAAAGAGATCTCCTTCCCTCCCTCTGTCTGTCTCTGGTTTTCTAGCTGTTTGCTGATCTCTGCTTGTCTCCATTTCCTTTTTTTTGAGAAAAGCTTAATCTTCTTCCTGCGTGCATGGTTGGTTGTGATTGGGAGTGGTGTTGGTGTGCCTGAGGGTGAGGGGTGCCCAGAGCAGTATGCACAAATTGAACTGCAAG
Source organism: Rhincodon typus (assembly GCF_021869965.1). Taxonomy (NCBI): domain Eukaryota; kingdom Metazoa; phylum Chordata; class Chondrichthyes; order Orectolobiformes; family Rhincodontidae; genus Rhincodon; species Rhincodon typus. The sequence goes on from NC_063335.1 coordinate 91,061,549, forward strand.
GTCTGGGAGCAATTACACGCTCATAACAGGGAGAAACTCTTCTGGGTCCCTGATTTCTCTGCCTACAGCCTTCAACTCCAGTGGACCCTTGAGCTGTTCTAGAAAGGCCATGCTAAGATACTGGCATGTCCACAACAGTGGGGTGGAGGTGGGAAGGAGTCAGCCTGGCACCAACAACATGTGAGCAACCATTTAAAATTGTCTATTATAAATAGGCCCCTTTAGTCTGCAAACATTCCTCCTTGCAGTAGGTAGCCAAGCTTCCAGACCCAAGTCCCAGCTATCCTTCTGAATCCCCTGCCTCCATTCCTGCCACACAGTAGCTAGTTGGATGGAGCTGTTCTCTATCTCCTATATTCTGTCTGTGCAGAATTTCTATATGATTTCTCTTTTTCCATCTCTCTGCCTTTTTATCTTCAACAATCTGAATTATAGTCATACAGCATGGAAGCAGGCCCTTTAGTTCAACCAGTCCATGCTGACCATGTTCCCAAACTAAACTAGCTCCACCTGCCTGCACTTGGCCCATTTCCCTCAACTTTTCCTATCCATGAGCTTATCCAAATGTTTTCTAAATGTTACAACTGTACCTGCATCTGCCACTTTCTCTGGCAGTTCATTCCCTGCATAAACACTGTTTTAGAAAAAAGTTGTCCCTCATGTCCCTTTCTTATTTAAATCTTTCTCCTCTCATCTTTAATATTCCCCCTAGTTTTGAACTCCCCACCTTTGCCATTAGCCTTCATGATTTTATAAACCTCAAGGTCACCCATCAACCACCTACACTCCAGCAAAAGTCCCAGTCTTTTTTAATAACTCAAACCCTCCATTCCCAGCAACATCCTGGTAAATCTTTTGAGAACCCTCTGTAATTTAACAATATCCTTCCAATAACAGGGCAACCAGAACTGTGCACAGTACCCCAGAAGAGGCCTATTAATAACTGCTTCAGGAAGTGAAGTCACATGCTTAGTTGTAGGTTTATGACACGGGGTTGCTGAAGTTGGTGGGGAAGGGTTATTGTTGGGGTAGGATAGGCAAGACTAGAATTGCTAATGATATCACTGAAGTCATTTAATATTTTAAATGTTCTTGAAACCATAAATAATACTGAAAACTGAGGTCAACAGCACTGAAATACATAAGGCTGATTTTTTTTTTTGGCTGAGCCTGAGTTGTCATGGTCTTAAGCAACAGTGTGGAGCTAGAGGAGAAACACTGTTGTCTCTGACTCCAGCATCTGCAGTTCTTGCTATCTCCGAAGGCTTTCTTAATTTTTTTTAGCCATGAGGCCTAGTGAGTTCTGCCCATGTCTTGTGTCAGGGGGATATTAGTACCCCACTTTGTGGGGAGGGATCTAGAGGTTCTGCTGGATAAAGTGACACAAGCAGGACTTCCACTGCCCCAGGACCATGCCGAACTGGTCTGAGTTTGCCACCCAAGTTAGTCAGTGGCCTTCTAACAGCCCGCATGTGTACCACCACTTCATCTCTGATACCTCCCACTTAATCTGTATCTGCTACAGTTCCCACCTCCCACCAAAGCTCCTGCTCTATCGCTGTTTTTTATTGTCTGCAATATCTCTTGCTGGCTCCAACTCCAACCCCCTGACAGCATCGACCCTGCATATCCTCTGCTGCCTACTGTCTCTCCTACAACTCTGTACCTGCACCAACCGTAAAAGCTGTGCCACCACTTTCCTCTGTCTGAGGAAAACTGGCCATAATAGGGCAGAGACTCCTGAGTCTGTCATTCAGCTCCTTACCCTTTTGAGGAAGAATCCTGATTATGACCACACCCAGCATGGCCTGGACTGGTATCAAAGTCTTACTTTGCTGGGAAACTAGGCAAAGGCTATCCTCCTCGACTGATAGCCATTGACCACTGCCAAGCTTCCTGGTGTTGTCTGTACTAGACAGCAAGGCAAAATTGGAGTTCTATGAGCCTTGTATTTCTGTCAAAGAAGGGTGAAGTGCAAAAGAGTAAGGCAAAACAGAAGTCCAGTGAGCAGAGCCTGGAGATACAGCCTGGTTCCATCTGAACTGAATGCTTGTCCCGGAGTGCAGTGTCCTTGCTACAGCATTACAATGATTACCAGTGCGGTATTAAATCGTAACATTATCCTGAAAGTGGATCAAGCATGTGCCATGAGTGTTCTTGGAGGCTGGGAAATGTTCAACACAGTGCATGGGGCCAATGCCAATGGAGTGTTGGTGCCTTGTGTCCAAGACGAAGGTCCTTGAGAGCATTTGGTGAGCCAAACCTGCCAGGGCTTCCTCAATTTTTTTTTCCTTTGACATCATCTATCTTTAGTAAGATGGAAGTCTGAATAGTAATGAGTTGGTGTGGTACTAACAATGCATTTACCAATCAATGACCATCAGGTGACATCTCAGGTGCCTAGCAAGAATCTCATAACCATTTATAAAGTGCCTAAATGATGGAGCGACATGATCTCAATTTGGAAATGAGCCTTACTACACCTTGTTGTCCAATTCTGCCACACATCTTGCCAAAAGCCCCACAACACAGACATTCTTCCATATTTTTTAAACTCAAAATACTGTACTTCTGGAAATTTGGGTCGTACTGGATATATCCTGTCTTTTTTTGTTTAGGGTCAAATATTAGTAAATGTAGTACCTCTTCTTTGTCTACAACACAAGAGATTCCTGTTGTTGTTATGCTGCTCATATGTGAGAAGCTTAGGATGGTGTTGCGCTGATGCTTCTGTAGCTAAAGCAGTGTTGTAGCTTTAGGTGCACGCACCCACCCAAGACTTCCTCCTACCCAGCCCCATGATCAAGCACCAAGTGCTTTTGATGAGGAGACCCTCCCTGGGAATTAGTAAGCAAACAATGGGGTTCGCTTATTGTGCTCCTGTTTGCTTCCTGCTGAGTTTATATTAGCAGTGGCAGGAAAAGTCTTTGTGTATATATAAGGGCCTCAACTTGCTTTGGAATGGAAAGGCCAACCACAAGGCTTGCAGCCATAGTCTTAATTGGGATGGAGGTGGGAAATACCAGTGTCCAACCATTGCTGTCCCTGACTAAGGGCATTCTGTCTGCCAGCAAACCTGTCTCAAAGCGGGTGCAAAATTCCACTCCAGTCACAACTTAATATGGGGCCCAATCCCAATTTGGCTTTCAGATTATCTGGCAGATGATTGGGCTAGCCATTTGGCTAAGATGCTCTATAGTGGTAATTCAGGTTTGCACCCATTACAGGATAACTTCTGGTCCAATGCAAAGCTACTTAATGGGTGACAGCACTCCACTCAGCTCCTGACATTAGGTGCCTGAGTGCAATTTTGCATATAACCCTGAGGAAAAGTGAGTGTGGACAGAACCCCTACAGGGGTAGGGGTGAGAAATTCTCCATCTGTTTTCAGTACAGTGGAGACGATGCATACAGACATTCAATTATCTTTATTTCCCCCTTGTGGTTTCTGCCAAATTTTGTCCCTCAAAGTGAATGGGAATCAGAATTTTCCTGAAATTCCAGGTGAAAACTTTTTTGCACTTTGCATATGTTGGAGAGTCATCTCAAAGACAGGTGATTTGGGCTAGCCCTGCACCTTTATAATTCACTTCTTGGTCTTCCTTTCTACCCTTCTGCTTTAGTGCTCCGTTCTAAGATGTCTTTCATCAAGAAGGGCTGTGCTGTGGAAACCTAAGCTGTTGTCGTGGATTCCACTTGGCAACTGCTCACTGCTACATGTTTCAGATCAGCAGCTCCTCATGTTGGGAAGGCACAAAAGTGTCCATCACTCTGATACAGAAATCGCAGTAGTGTTCTCAAGAATAAGATATTTGTTTAGGTATTTAAGAACTTTGGATTTAAACCTTTTGGTTTAGCCAGCCTTTTCTATTAAGTGCAGGATGTACACTTTAAGTCAACTCCTCTAGTCGTACACTTAGTTTGATTAGGTAATCTTTCTCCTCTTTTTGCAACTTTGTTTTTCTATCCAACTTCTGTTTTACAAAGCACTAATTAAACTGGGTAAAAGGTCACTGTACTATGTGAATGGGATGACCTATCGCATCCAGAGATATTACCAAGTAATCATGAAATGGCAATAATTCATAGAATCCCTACAGGATGGAAGCAAGCCTTTGGCCTATCAAGTCCACACTGATCCTCCAAGCATGCCACTCAGACCTACCATCCCCGTAAACCTGCATTTCCCATGTCTAATCCACCTAGCCTGCACACTACAGGAAATTTAGTATAGCCAATCTACCCAACCTGCACACCTTTGGACTGTGGGAAGGAAACCAGAGCAATGGAGGAAAACTCATGCAAACTCCACACAGCTGCCTGAGGCTGGAACTGAACCTAGGCCCTTGGCTCTGAGGCAGCAGTGCTAACCACTGAGCCACCATGCAGCCCCAATTTATTCCCATTTCTCCTGCTGTGAGTACTTTGAGTATGGAGTATGATATTGGCACTGCCATGGACCATTTTATTGTTGTCTAACTATTCAATCACCTGATTTCAAATGATTGGTTCCAACACTTTGTATCTGAAATGAAAAGTAATCCATTTTGTAGCACTAACTTCCATATCTTAACAAATAGAACCTTTTACCCATCTCGCCTAAGTCATTGTTGGTATTTGTGTATGAGTAATGAATGAGATTCCAAACTTGCTTTTAATTGTGTTTCAAAGATATTTTCCATGACCTCTGGGAAGCATTATTGAAAATATTGGCATAAACTAGGAAGAACTCTTGGAAAGAGAATAAAAGATGAATCCTGGGATATCCCAGATGGTTTTACAGCCAATGAATTACTTTTTGAAGTGTAGCTACTATGTATGAAACAAAGCCACCATTTGCCAGCAACAAGGTCCTACAAGCAGCAATGGGATAATGGCTAGACAATCTCCTTTTTGTGATGTTAATTGATAGTCTTAGCTAGGACACTAACACGAACATCACTGTTCTTTGAAATAGTGCTAAGGGCAACTTTCCTTTGACAGATGGCAGCTCCAAAAGCCCAATGTGCTCCCAGTGCTGTGCAAGAGAATTAAGATTGGAATACTGTTCAATTCTCCAGAAAAGAACTCACGCTTGGACTTTGCCACTTTTTTCTAAAATTTAGGTTGGTGCAAATACTCAGCTGCAGTAAGGCTGCAAGCTGACTTTGCAAAGTACTTCTCAACCAAGTAATGTCCTATATGAAGTGGCTGTCCCTCTACTGTTGCAGTCAGCTTATTTCCCTTCCTTTCAGTGAAGGCTTTGGTATATTTTTCACTCCTGAACCATTTGAGTGTCAGTTGTCTAATCAAACATGAAAGATGTCTGTCTAGATGGATTGTGGCCTCAGCTGGACTTCACATTTCTAGAAATGAACATCAACAGGAGGAAATCTGAATAATTCTCTCCTAGTCTTCCACATTAAAAAAACAATGAATAATCCTAGCTTACTCCTCAAATGAAGAATGGACTTTCAGAATTTGGCTTTCTCTATTTCAAGTTGGAGGTATGGCTGTGAACTCCTGAGATAAATGGTTTGAGGTTCTGCCACCTTCTGACTTTCTTTGACTCTTATCATCTAACTGAAACGTGTAAAGCTGCTGTAAGAGTGTAACCATGTGCTAGTCACTTCTATGTGGACTATGTCAATCACCTGGCGTTACTTAATTGGAAGTCCATGGAACCTTTGACAAAATTGTTTCTTTGGGGATTTTTACAGATCATCCCCTAAAAATCTCTGGTAGAAATTCCTTGCCAGATTGGAAACTCCACTTGTTTTGCATTTTGGAGTCCTGAACTTTAGTTCACACTCATTCTGCAGACCACAAGGTTGAATTGTGTTGAACAGCACTTGAGCAAATTAGGAGCAGAAGTAAGCTACTTGGCCCCTCACCTGCTTCACGATTTCAAAGTATGATTGCTAATGCCATAGATTTTTCATGAGCAACAGCATAAATTAGGGACAGTGGTGGAAATACAGAAGCTGCTGGAAACGCTCATGAGATCTGACAGCATCTGTGAAGAAACGCCAGAGTTAATGTTTTCCCAATTTACAGCATCCATGGTTCTTTCAGATTTTGTTTAGCATGAAAAGTTATCTACTTGTGCCTTTTTAAATATTCAAGGACTCTGTTTCCGCTGCCTTTTTGAGGATGACACGTCCATCAGAAATGATCATGATCACCCCCCACTGACTTTGTGATCTGCCTTCCATGTGACTTACAATAGCCCATAATTAGTGTGTGTATAGTGACCAATTCCGTATTTCTCAAGCACCTCACTATTCAAAAACAGGCAGTACTTCTTGAAGGCCTGTTACGGTTACCATATGCAAAATTGGCGTCCATTGTGGAACAGCAGAGTCCCACTAACTATCTATCAGGGGAGTTGGTTTTCACGATAACTAAATGCAAGTTATTTCTCCATGTCTTGACCATAGAACTCTGTCTTGACTTCATAACTGTTTGGATCAGTCATTTTTCACTTTTTTAAAAAGTTGATGTCACTGCCAGCTGCTTGGTACCAAGCTCTCAAGAGTTGGCTAGAGGCAAGTGGTTCTGCAGCTGACAACTTTGGCTAACACGAAGGAACTATAGAGAGTTGATAGATAGTAAAGCACAGAGTTTAAAGTTTCCATGACACCGCATTGGCTATTCCACAACAGTTTGTAACCAATGAAATGTGTTTGAGGTGCTCTCACCCTCTTGTGTAGACGAAAGCAGCAGCCATTTTTACACCTGGCAAGATCCCAAAGACAGCAATGAGATGAATTGCCATTTCTGTCTAATGGCAGCCGCTGATGTTGACTGGAGCAACTCCCTAACATTAGAGTTGTGGCAACAGAAACGTCAACATAAATTACCAGGTACCCAGCTGAGCAGACAGTCAGACAGAGCCTTACTTTAATACTTGACCCAGAAAACAAATTTTCTCATTTGTTCTTGTATTGTGGACATGGACAATGATACCTTCTCCAGGCCAGTAAATGCTGGCAATGGCCAGCTTTCTTGATCCTCTGGTATTGGTTTGTTGAATGATACAACATTGCAATAGAGCATAACATATAAATTTGTGGTCATGACTAGTAGAAAGCAGTGCAAAGCTGTAACCTATTATGGCTCAAGAGCTAGTGCTCTTCTCTCCAATATATTGAGTAAAGATGGGCAAATAGAGTTGGAGTGCAGACTAACCATGCTCTAACTGAAAAGGCAGAGATCAATGATTATAACCTTCTCCTATTACTTATTTTCCTACTAATCCTTGTAGAATGTAATGTGAGCTTCAAACCAGATCTAATGCATTCCTTACACAACCTGGGAGTGTTTTGATGAAACAAAGTTGAGGGGATTGATTATTTAGACCACACTATACTAGACCTGCAGTATGCTAAATTGCATGTCTGAGGAATGTTGATGTGGATTATGTTCAAATTCTTCTGAGGAAAACCTGCCTTTCCTCCAGTTTCAACACTCATGGCTTTTTTGTTTTCCTTTTTTCCCTCTTTCTCCTTTCCTTCACAGTTTAACTGGTAATGAACCACTCACCATCTTGCCTCTGACTCAAGAAACAGGACAGCCACACGGGAAGGCCCACTTCAAGGTCTGTGACCGTCTGAAGCTGGAGCGGAAACAACGGCGAATGTGCCGTCGGGACCCTGGAGTGGCAGAGACCCTCATGGAAGCAATCAGTATGAGTGCCCTTGAGTGTCAGTACCAGTTCAGGTTTGAGAGGTGGAACTGCACCCTGGAGGGACGGTACAGGACAAGCCTTCTGAGGAGAGGTCAGTTGGAGCTCTTTCTGTACTGTTCATTTCTTAATATCTTGTGTCTCCTTCACTGTATAATTGCTGTACAATGAACATATGTTGAAATAAGCAGGGAGAAGGATGTTGACATGCCAACATTGGCTCAAGCAATGACCTAATCCCCAGTGGACAGTTTTCTGTTTAAATGTAACAGATTCAAAACAGTGTTGCAAAATGTAGGGCTGAATTTTATTGACAAACATGTATTTTTGGCCTCTAACTCATTCTTTGCCATTTAGACTGAAGCTAGGAAATGTGTAGGACTAAATCCATTCCGAGGAGGCTGTTGGGAGAGTTTTAAACATGATATTGCTATTCTTCCCTTTTTTATTCCATTATAACTCTGCTGTCATCTGTCAAATGACACTTTATCAATTGCATTAGGACATGTATATACAATATATTACCAGTCCTTCAAACTCCAGTTATTTAAAATGATTTGCCTTCAAGTCTGTTCTGCCTTTTCTTTTTTGACCTGCACTTTCCAAAGTGAATATTAACTTAATCCTGAATCATCATTTCTAGAAGCTTCAGTAATAAAAACAAATTCCTGGAAAAACTCATCCGGTTTGGTAGCATCTGGAGAGAAATCCAAGTTAATCTTTCAGGACTGGACCCAGAACACAAACTCTGATTTCTCTCCACTGATGCTGCCAGGCTGAGTTTTTCCAGCAATTTCTGTTTTTATTTCTAGAAGCCTACCTGTCAATGGTGAGGAGACTGATTTTTGTAGTTGCTGGGTTTATCTGTTCACCCATTCTTGAATAAGTGTAATGTTTGTGTTTTTCCAGTACTCTGACACCACTCCTGAGTCTAAAAGACTGAAAACTTGTTGTCAGTGCCTTCACAATTTAATAACCTTGGATACATCCCAACTGATCCAGGCTTCTGATACAGACTAAGCATTGATAACCTATCCAATAGCTCTTCAATCCATTTGAAACCCTCCTGAGTCTCTAAGCAACTTCTCACCATGCACTGGACAGCATCTGTTCCCACCTGAATGCAACAAGTAAATGCAAACTGCTCATCCAATCTGTTTGAAAGCCTCAAAACAGTGCCCAAGCACTAAGTGTGATTCTGCTATTGGGCAATAATTACTGAATAATCAGGACTGTGCTATGGAATTAGAGGAAACTAATTTAATATTATCAGTCAAACTTGCAAGTATTTTATTAGCATGTGCTAGAAGATACAAATATTCACAACCAGACCCTGTTGTGTAGGAAAGAGTTTCTGCATAACTTAATGAAAAACTTAAATGACAATCTCTGCAGCATTCCCATAGTAAGGTCCTGACTAGTCAGTCTACCCATCTTATCGAAGCCTAGAGTTGACAATTTTTTTTTGTTCCTCAGCTATAGTCAAATGTATTTTCTCTTTTACCCCTCTGACACATCCTTCTCTCCAGCCAATCAAGTTCTCTTTAATCAATACTGCCACTACTCTAATTTTCCTATCTTTCTTGAAGACTTTGTACCCAGGAATACTTAATATCCAGTGCTATCCCTCTATGAGCCACGTTTCTGTTATAGTTGCATCATATTTCCGTATTGTAATCTTCACCTTAAACTTGGCAATCTTATTTATCACATTCTTTGCATCCACATGTACAGGAATCCAGGTTTAGACTTTACTAACCCTTCCTCACTCTGATAACTCCAGTCACCTAATGACCCACTTCCTTCTGCACAACAATCTCGTCTGTCAGTATCCTGTGCACCTTGATCTTCCTTTTTTGGATATTTGTCTCCTTGTTCCCATACCCCTACTAAGTTGCATTAGACCCTCCCCAGTAGCAATATCAAATGGCCCACAAGGAAATCGGTCCCAGTTTTGTGTGCAACCTGTCTAGCCTAGGTCCCACTTCTGCCAGAGCCAGTCCCAATATTCCATGAATCTAAAGCACTTCCTTCTGTTTTATTTACCTGCTCATACATGAGCTTGCATGTGTAACCAAGTAATCCAACGAATTACTACTTTAAGGCCTGCATGTTGGTTTTTTCTTGCCTAACTCCCAGAATTCTGACTGACCACATCCATCTTTCTTCCTATTCCTTTTTGTACAAAGGTGGAACAATGACTATACTCCACCCGAGCTGCCATGATCTCACTGAATGTTGGAACAGGCTTGAGGGGTAGAATGGCCTAAGCATGTTGCTATGGTTTCAAGTTGAAACCCAACTGATCAACTTTGCCCTTTCCCAGTTGACCTCCACCATTGTCACCCCTTCCACTGGCAGCCCCACACTGATCAATACCCCTGCCAGTGCCCTGTTTGACCTTCCTAACATTGTGTAACCTTCACTGATATGCTCCCCACCCAATTGTTAATTCAGATTGTCAATCACCTTACCTTGAGGTGTCCAATTGATCAGTGACATGCTGTGGAGTTAAACTCCGTGTTGGGGAATCTCTAACGCCAAGAATTCTCTTCCTCCTCCCCCCACCCCCCCCCCGTGCTTGAACCTGGAAACTTGTCATAACAAAATGTTTGTCTTCACATTTCTCTCTTTTATACAGGCCAGGCGACAAGCTGGAACTCTTTAAAGTTGTTGTTCGGTCTTTTTTTTTTTTTTTGTAAAAAGACTGGAATATGCTTGGAGGGTCAGGCTGTCCTGCAACTAAAGTACTATGTAAGATCATTTTTAATTGTTTTGGTGTCAAATTGGCTCAGTGACTGAATGCTATCTCCATTTTTTAAAAAAAATCTCAAATGGATGAACTAGACAGCTTGTTCTGTTTTAATCAGCACTTTTCCCCACCATTTCTATAAGCCAGTTTCCCTCCCTAGTTGAACAATAAAACAGCAATGGGGTTGTTGATTGATTAATTATGACAATCTCTATCAATTAATCTCCAACAGACTCTGACATGACAGGAAGGAAACCTCCAGTGGTGGAAAGCTGAGAATCATGGGTCAATCATTTGCTCCTCCTAGGCTTATGTACTTGGCATGGGTCATGTCTGTAATGACTCACGTACTGTAATCCAGACTGGGATTCTTAACCCATCACACTTTTATTTGCATGAACCAATGCTAACTACTTCCACCATAGAACATAGAACATTACAGGCCCTTCGGCCCTCGATGTTGCGCCGACCTGTGAAACCAATCTGAAGCCCATCTAACCTAAACTATTCCATTATCATCCATATGTTTATCCAATGACCATTTAAATGCCCTTAAAGT
>NC_063335.1:91072535-91148435 GCF_021869965.1 Rhincodon typus
GCAAATTTACTAACCCATCCTTCTACGCCCTCATCCAGGTCATTTATAAAAATGACAAACAGCAGTGGCCCCAAACCATCTCCTTTCTTGCTACGTAGGCTGGTCACTCACTTATTGATCTACTGATATCAGAAGGTAGTGCATCTCGTTGAAAAAAGTTATCTATTTGTCACTTGACTGTCCTTTCCTTTCAGTGATGTGGCTAAAGCAACCAGTTGCTCACCTTATGGTATCCATCAAGGCAAAAAAATGTGCAGCTTGCTACTGGAAACAATCTTTCTCAGGAGGTTGTGTTTTTTCCCCTGATCAATATTGTGGGTAAACTGGAGGGATGATCTCTGTTCCAATTCTAAATGTGGCATGAGCTCAATTGAGTGTGCAGTAAATAAACATGAGCCATGGCACCAAGCTGCATTCTAATTCAGTTCGAAACTGAGCCGTCTTGCTCAGAATCCAGGGTAGATGATGTAGGAAATTAAATATCACACTGGTGGAGTAATGGATATTTTTCTTGGATTTGATGTTGAGTCACATTTCTGGAACCAGGAAAGATTTTAGCGGCAGTTGAAGTAAGTTGTGCTGCATTTGCACTCCTTTATAGGATAAGGATGCTAGTTGATGGTGTACCATACCAGTGTATTAGCTGACAAAAGGAAATGTTTGTCATTGCTAATGCTGATCCCACCTAGCGCAGGCTGTGTGCTATGTAACCCATATGCTTCTTTCTATCCTTGCTTACCATGATCTGCCTGTACTGCTTGTAAACAGCTTTTCAATGGTACACATGACAGTCAATCAATGAATGTACAGTGCAAAACTAGAACAAAGGAATCAAGTGGGGAAGATAAATGAGAAATGGAAGTAAAATACACAGATTACCTAGGGGAGAGGAAAAGACATATGTGGAAATGATAAAAGGTCAAAGGGAGAGGGAGCCAACAGATGAGACAGAGGTAAAAATACCTATAGGTAAGAAAAACACCAGGTCTGAGAAAGGAGCATGGAAATAAATGGAGAAAGAGGGAAAAGGCACAAGTGAAATAGAGGGAACAGACCCAAAAGGGAACTATTACTTACATACACAATATCAATGTAGGAAAAGGTTACAGAAACATGAGAAAATTGTCTGTCACCTGGAACTAGAGCTTGGAAGTGTCTCTTGAGAGTATGGAACATAAGGGAGAAGAAATAAAATACACAATGAGAAGGCGAAAGACTTGGTGAGTAAAGCAGCAGGATGAAAGGGAATAAGAGAACAGCAAGAAATGCAGGCCCATTATAAAGTCACTGGGATTTGCACTGCTCAGGTATTTAGGGTACCCGTGCCTAATCAAGCTGACTGACTGTACATGATAACATGAGATCCGCTCACTAACATTTTTATGTTGGAGCCATAGGGATTTTGTGGCTGAATCACTGGCCAATGACTCCCTGCAGCTGCCTGTAAGTGTTTCACTTAAAATGGGAACAAAAATTAATACAAAGACCCAATGCAAAAATTGGCTATATTAAGACATGGGGCAACAGAGCCAATAATGAAGGATGGTTGCTGTTAACTAAAAGCTTCACCCTCTGAAGTTTAAATAGCATTGGATTTCATTGTCTACAAAATTACACAAGGAGTCCGGTAACACTTTATAAAAGTATCTAATTCTGAAAGAAGTTGGGATCTTGATGAGCACAATTCGATACAGGATGGAACTATGTTACTTACTGCATTTACCAGCACTTGTCATCTGGTGACTAGAGGTGGCCTCTGGTCACTATATGATTATCCTTAAACCTGTAAGCATTCTCTGAATGTCTGACTGTGTACCCTGCCCTGAGAAAAGCAAAACTGAAGTGATAATCACTAAAGGAGGCCCATATAGTGAGGGGAATGACAATGGCAAACGTAACAACTTGGATGGATAAAATGTACTGTCAACATGACTAGACAATGTCTGTGCTACTGAACTTTAACCTGAAGAACTCAGTTCAACAAGGCAGTCTGGACATTTTGTATTAGTTTTAAAATTTCTGGCAATAAATGTTGTCCATAGAAATGGGCCTGTTTATAATTTCTGTAAAAATCCAACTGGTTCACTAATGTACTTTAGCCCTTCCTAAGTCTGGACTATGTGACTCCAGTACCCTAACAATGTATTGATTGTTAACTGCACTCTGAAGTGGCCTATCAAGCCATTCAGTTGAATTTAAACTATTGCACTGCAGGACTTTCAAAAAGATGGCTTACCATCACCTTAGCCAACCTGCGAAGGACAATAAGTGCTGGCTCTACACCAGATTACAAGAAATGAAAGAAACTAAGATCAAAGCGAGGGGGTTGGAATTTTTCATGTTGGGTGGCTCAGTGGTTAGCACTGCTGCTTCAGTGCCAGGGATCCAGGTTCGGTTCAACCCTCCAGCAACTGTCTGTGGAGTCTGCACGTTCTCCGTGTCTGTTCGTTTCCTCCGGGTGCTCTGTTTCCCCTCAGTCCAAAGATGTACAGGTTAGGTGGATTGGCCATGGGGAATGCAGGGTTACAGGGATAGGGTGGAGATGGGGGGCAGATTTAGGTGGGATGCTGCTTGAGGGTTTGTGTCGACTTGATGGGCTCAGACCTGCCTCTACACTGGAGAGTCTATGCTGACAATTGTAGTGGAAAGCTCACTGTGACTTGAGTGCTCAAGCTCACTTTTGGCAAGATCAATTGGACTTCGAAAGAAAGCCACCCACTGGGTGAAAAGACACAATGAGAGACAGATAGCAATTACATATATCAGAAAAGGGCAGTCTGAGGGAGGGGTGAAAAGCCAAATGAAGCCTTCCAGACAGGAATTGACAGGCAAATGTGTATCAGGCAGCCTTGGTACTTGAACCCACAGTCAAGAGGCTAAAGAGCAGACCTCAATTGTTTCAGTGGAAGAAACAATGATTAGATTTAAACTTTTGATATTTTTAAATGAGAAATTAATATAGCATTTTTGTCCAAGAGGACAAGTACATTTGACTGTAATTATTTTTTCCATTTTCAATTGCCTTGCCAGCAAAAAAGGTTATGAGTTTATTACAGGACATCTGGCATGCAGCATGCTGATTTATGAGCCTGGGTATGACTGCTGCAAGCTGTTCACTTCAGAAACTCCATATATGCAATATCATCTAATTAAAAATTAAATTGCACACTTTGCTTTCTCTTATAAAACATGTGCAAAGAATAAAAGAATCTCTCACCACAACTGCTGACTTGTCCAATATCAAATATTAAACTGACTAATAGTCATGATGTTGCCCACTTGTACAAGTTGTCAGAATCTGGCTCCAGCATTATGGCAGATGCATTAAGCTGTGCATTTTCAATTGGGCAAATACATCCAGTGAAAAAATGAGGGCTATGTTGATTGTTCAAACAATAAGATTGCTAACCATGATGATTGTACTTTTTGAAATTTGGGCACAAGTGTATTGTGAATGAGAAATGAGCACAAAGAAGTGGAATAGTGTCCTGTTACACTTTATGTAAGCATTGAGGGCTTAGGTAGCTACAGTACAGGTTAGCTAGAGTTTCAAAAAAAAAAATCCCTTCACACTGTTCTATTAAACACTGGCTAAAAATTTAGCACTCTCCATTTTGGAGTACCTCACCCACAGTGTGGTAGCAAACCATTTTCAAAAGAGGCTTGAGGAGGACCGGATTTTTGGCCTTGATCCTCGTTGTTATTGTCGAATATATTCGGCAGGATTCCAGTGGTCTGAGCTAATGTTCAGGTGGATGGTTGGGTGTATATTTGTTAGGGGAGGGGAAAGGAATGGTTGGCCTTCTGTGTGCAATCATTGTGGGGCCAGGAGATCATTAAGGAACACTACAGTAATCCAGAGAATAGGGCTGGGTCTTGGAATGTGACTGGACTGGGGTGTTTTATCAGGTCTGGTCCCAAGATGGGGAAAGTCTAGGTGAGTAGGATTTGGAATGAATTTAAACATCCCCTGATTGTGGATAGAAGTGACTAAGATCCATTCTTTTGCTTTTCTTTTCTGTATAGCTTAGCATTAGTTTCCCTAGAGGTCATCAACCCTAGTAATTTCTGGTCAGAAGCAGGCTTAAAGTCTCTTCTTTGCACATGAGTATAGACTTTTGACTTGGGCAAATGCACCTGTTTGTTCGGCCTTTACCAAAGCAGCCAGAATTTCTGTTCACATGCCCATTGGATACAAAATGGCATCTTGCAGCACTGGGAACATGGTTTGGTGCCAGATTTCCAGTCTCTTCCCTACCTTTAAGGCTTCCTTACAAGGATCTGCTAGTGACAAGGTCACAGATTCAGAAAGCTCGAGGAAATTGTGCTCTTGAGCTCATTGTTTCCTTCTATGTTTCATGTTACTCCTTTTTTACTTGCAGCAATTTTTGCAGATTGTCGAAAAATATTTAGAAGAAACTAAAGGAGGGAGATCACATGTATCTGAGCACCACTTTCTTAGAAAAGGGTTGTAAAAGGCTGAATCAAGGTGTCTCAATGTGTCTGTCCTTCAATCCCACCATTTCATCATTGTAACAGTACAATTTGCCACACAGCTATATCTTGGTGCTTCATTTTAATACGATTGCAACTTAGTAGAATTCTGGTAATGATTTAGTAATTTTCTACCATGGACTTGTGCCCAACAGCAAGTAGTATACAAACTGTCCAAGATCCTTGATAAATCAGCAATAAGGAGTAGAGACAGGGGAAAAGGAAAACTTTCAATCCATCAGTTCTGGCTGTATTAAAACTAAATTTCAGAGTTGAAAATGTTGTAACCAATTAGCCCATTCATTTAACCACCTCCATCCATATCTGTCTGTTCAATGTTACCATGGTATGAGAGCTTGCTTTGCATATGTAGATTCCTTGTTGTGTAATTAGGATGGTTTTTCTCTTCTGATTTGCATATAGCTGTCTGCACAGAGGGAGCTACCAGAAAGGAACTTATTGGAACAGAATGGCCACTACTAGCTGCCCTCTTACCTTGGGGATCTGTGAAGTGTCATAGGTCACAGCACACAAGGACATTCAGCTCATCAACTGCTGACAACTTTTGCAAGTGTGGTTTAGTTAGGCCAGGGAGGGAGACTTTTCCCTATGGTTCTGCAAATGTTTTCCCTTCAGGGGTTTAACCAGTTTCCTTTTCAAAGGCATGATTTTAATTTGTCCTTACGACACTCTTAGGCAGCGTCCTCCAGACCCCTAACCGTATACTAACCACAATTTGACCAGAAACCTTCAAACAGTATCTTACCTCATTCTAAGTACTGAATTTCATTAACTTGATTCCTCATAGGCTCCTTAACCCATAGCCTTTATAGCCCTGCACTTACCTTCCAGTTTGTCCATGACCTTACCACCTCCTTTTAATTTATTTATTGTCACATCTATTTATTACAATATGTGCAACACTTTTCACTCATGTCATCGCTCTCCAGCATCATCTTAAAACACAGAAATAAACCAGACCCGGTGTAAAGGTAGAAAAATAAAGAAATAAAGTTAAAAGTACAACATTGTAGTCCTTAAGGGCTTAGCCATAGGCCTGGATCTGGGCTCATCCACATCCACACTGAGGATGACATCAGCTTGAAGCAGTTGGCCAGCCTTGAGTCTCTTTCACCCACTGCTGCAGAACTGTTACCGTTCTTTGGCACCATCTTGCATCTTAGATTTAACCCAAGTGGAAAATGTTAACTCGATAGTTAATCAGGTGGCCTTTGTGCTCACTTTACTATTGGTCTGTTGAGCCTGGTTGACTTTTTTCACTTTTCTGAATCAGGCTAATGTAAGTACTATGAGAGAGGATGGGGTGAGTTTGGAATTTGTTGGTTAGGTTAATGTCACTGCCATACAGCATAGACTCCATCCATACAGCCAGATGGGAGTATGGGGTTGGGGGAAAATAATGTGGAGAGCTGCGTGCCGACAGTTCCCAATGTAGCCGTCCTGCTGGGGGATGTTTCCCAGTGGTGGGACTAGACCTGAATTGGTGATCCATTGAATGGAAGTGGGCAGGCAATTTTAAAACCAAAAAGACACTTGAAGAAAATTTTGGCTAGGCCGCCAATACATCGTCAGTGGTGAAGAATCCCTACATACCGAATGGGAGGATATCTATTCAGTGTCTCTGTCCAAGGAGATTGGAGCTGGAAGCCAACACTACCCCCCCCCCCCCCCCACCCCTGCCAAACAACGAAGCATATCATGGATGCTTATGAATGTTCCCATCCCCAACCGGCAACCAATAAAATACCTATCCTACAATCCATTAGATTGGCCAAGGCATTAAATGTAAACTCTTTGCCCTCCTCAATTTCCCTGCCCCTAGCCAAGCAACCCTAGAATCCAAGGCTGTGCCTATGCCAGGAGGAATCATCTGTGGCTCAATGGGAGTGCTGTTGGCTCTTGATTTCTGGAAGCTCCAAAATCCATTCCTGGGTCCTAAGGGTATCAAATTTTATTTCTTTCAACATTACAATGTAAGATCTGATGTTGAGATATCAGCTGTAGAGTATTATTTGGGAATTAATGATCTTCCCTGCTGTCTACCGTAAAACACCTGCCACTGAGACCAAAGATATTTGTTGCCAGATGGAAGTTAATTATTCCCTTTTATGGAAGGAGCTGCAACAGAAATATACAACTGCACAGTTGGATTTGAACATCGGTCCCTGTTTATTTGGAGCGTATTATAGGAATTAATGGATAAAAAGTCATCCGGTTCCTTCTAGTTCACTGCTAACGGTCTGGTATTGACATGATAATGGAACTGTTGACTAATCTTAGCAATCAATCTCTAAATTACTCTAAAACAGACCCAGACGTGGCATGAGGGAAACCTTTGTGGGTGCTATAGGTTCAAAGTCACTTGTTTCTTATCAATGCTCTACTGATCACATGTTATGCAGTAAATTACTCAATGTATTGCAAAATGTTGTTTTCTGAAGGAACAACATCAACTCAATTGTTTACTTGATTTTCTGATGGCCATTTAGTAGTTGCTGCAGTGCAGACCGAATTTGCACATTGAGACTTTGAAGTCAGGGAAGTTGAAGATTCCGATGGGCAATTCCCCTACACCTGGAGCCCTCAAAGTATGCATTTTAAATTGGAATTCCGAGGGTTCCACTGCAATTAAGTGAATAGTTACTGAGAAAAAGTTTGACAATTAAGTACCAAGTCTAACTTCTGGATGACTGTTACGCTGACCACACACCGCCTCCCCTAACCCCCCACACCCACCCCCCCCGCCTCCCCCGTCAAACAAAAACTTACTACACCCCCTCACAATTACATAAAGCCCAGACTCATTACACTCTCTCTGTCCCAACACCCCATACCCAAAACCTCCATACTCCCTTGCTTGACACAACACCACCTAGCATCCCATCCCTACCACAACTGCTGAGCAACCTATTCCCCAACCTACCCTGAACACTTAATCATTTGTCAGGTGCCCTAACCACTTGACACTCTAACCTCGCACACACTTGGCGTTTCACAGGAGCTATAAATGCAGCTGTTTATGCTGCTGGATATTTAAATCGCCGGAATGCTGCAACTACAGCAGTGCAAAATGGGATGTCATTTGCCTTCCCTTCACTCCGCCGCCGCCGCCCCCCCCCGCCAGCCCAACAACAATCCCTTTGTACAAGGATACAGTTCAATTGGTGGGACAATCTGTGTTTTTGCAAAATGTGTAATTGGAATCTCCTGCCAAAAATGTGGAGCTTATTTTTGGCACAGCAATAAAGGAGCAGAGTAGCAATCTGACTGCCCCACTCCTTAAATCTGGCCCATAGTTCCTACCCAGGAGTTGATATTGAGATACACCTGAGGTGGACGATAACAGAAGAAAGTGGATTGTCAACATTAAAAGGACTGTGTTGCCACCCCAACTTTAGAAAAGGCTGTCAGATGGTGGCCAACCTGTGCCCTGTGGGATTCCACCACCAGCATTTTTCATTGGGTAAAGCCTGTGTCTGGTTCTGTTCAGCATCTTCCCTGAGAGCAGAGCGGAGACCTATAGCATTATACATGTGGGAATCTGCGACAGTTAACAACTTTAATGTACAAAGCAGCCCATATCATCACATGGGCTGCATTAACTTATGCTGCCTTCATTGTCAACCTCAGGATATTAGAATTCCTCTGGCAGTATAGCTGCTATTGTGGTGTAGAATATTTAGTTGTCAGTTCCTGCCCGACAGTCTCTCAAAAAGCAACCAGGTAATCTGTTTTGGTGATGTTGGTTAATGGATAAGAAAGTTAGTTTTCCTTTGGCACAGACTCAATAGTCTGAATGGGCCTTTTTTAACTGTAAGCCTCTACGACCCTAAGAATTGGCCAAAACATTGGGTAAACTCCCCTTTGTTAAAATATTCCCACGGAATCCTTTACATCAAGGTACCTGAAAGTTAACACTTCCATCAGCGCAGCACTTGTTCTGTGATGTACTGGATTGTCAGCCTTGTTCCTCATGCTTTGAAATCGAGACTTGCAACACAATTTGAAACCAGACTCTTCGCCTCAGTCTTCCTTTCTGCCTTTAAATCTCTGGCCTTTAAACCCTATGACTGAACCAAAAATTCTGGATGACCAGCAAATATCTATCATTGCTTTAAAACCTCGACCAACATTTCATGAATTCATTGATTTTTGTTTCTCAGGTTTTAAAGAAACTGCCTTCCTATATGCCATCTCTTCTGCTGGATTGACCCATGCCCTTGCCAAGGCTTGCAGCGCTGGACGAATGGAGCGATGTACCTGTGATGAAGCTCCTGACTTGGAAAACCGGGAAGCTTGGCAGTGGGGAGGCTGTGGAGACAATCTCAAGTACAGCAACAAGTTTGTCAAAGAGTTTATGGGGCAAAAGAAATCCAACAAAGATTTACGAGCTCGCGTAGATCTGCACAACACCAACGTTGGTGTCAAGGTGAGTGATCATCAGTGACCAAGTTGATTTTACTTTTTGAAGGGTAATTGAATCAGTATTGTTTTGAAAGCAACACCATTAGTGTGCAATTTGTATCAGTTTGTAGTCTTCTTGCCTCTGAGTCACACTTGACTCCAGGGCTTGAGCACATCAGCCAGGCTAATATTTCATGCTTAAGGAAACAAATGATCCTGTTCCTGTTCCTATATTCCTTGACACATTTTCTAAGAATTTTTGTCTGCACATACAATGAAATAAGATAATTCCAGGGCTCCATCTGAAGCCAAAAAAGAACTGCTCCATGAAGGTGCACTTTCCAAGACTTGTTTAAGTATTTCTGATGTCTGTAGTATATACATGGTGAATGATGACCTTGTACAGGCAGCCTACTTCTGACAACACCTCACAGCCATAGGGTGCAAAAGAATGCCTATCCTAGCACTTCAAGGCTTTAAAATGAAACATCCCAACACAATTCACTGGGAATTTGTGAAGTGGGAAGTACTCCTCACCAGTCTAGCTGTAGCCAAATCAACTAAAGTTTCAGCTGTTCAAAAAGAACAACCACAACCAGCTTCTTATGGATGGGAAGTAAATGCCAGCCTTGCTAACGTCGGCCACATCTCAAACAACAATAATTGCTAAAATGAGTTACTTTAGAAACACATGAAAATAAATAAATGCTAGCAGCAACATTCCGCAAACAGTAATCAGGCAAATTTTGAAGAATCCATTTGCCCTTTGTTTGAGGGAGGAACATTGGCTGAGACATTAGTAGAACGTTCTTCTTTGGTGTCAAGCGATTTTAAGATCTATCTAATGCCTCACGCCGCACTTGAAAATGTTTAAAGCTTATCACTGCAACACTGAAGTGCCTGCCTGGTTCTGATTTGTGATTTGAATTGAAAATATTTTCACTCTGGAGGGAAGCCTTCTCCCAATTGACCCCCTTCCTACTTGTTTCTGATTTGATAATTATGACCCAATTCAGTCCAATTAAAGGGCACAATTGCCATAGCAGGACTTTTTTTTTATTGTGTCACACTCTAATGTGCCAGAGGAATTAGAAACTCTTGTTAACCATTACCTGAAGGGTGGTAAGTTACACACAGCTGTTTAGCAGTGATTTTGTGCGTAAGCAATGGGACTCTTTGTCCTTGAGTTGAGTTGCACCATCACATCAGACTGGGGGGAAAAAAATAAACTGCCAAATCCTTTCTAGGAAGGCTTTCTTAAAGCTAACTCCATCTTTAATCAGTGGGTGCATGGCCATTCCTGGATTTCGATATCACCGTCGGACTCTGCAACATGCAGCTGACTTTAATAAAACCCAAGAGTTGCCAAGCTATTTGCCTTTGTAGTAGAGAGAACCTAATACAGCTTTTAAGTTTGTTTTTGATGCTAATGTGGGGCTTGTAAAGAGACCAATCTAATGTAGAAATACATTCAGTTAGGCAGGGGGTGAAAAAAAGAGGGAATGCTCCCAGTTTGGGAACAAACTACTTGAAAGAATTCATACTAATGTTGTAGGTTCTTTTATTACAGCCCCAGCCTTCAGACATGCAGTTTCCATTCCATTCCACTTCATTCCTGTGTATTATGTAGACCACCTGTCTAAATTTCTGCAGCTTCTTGTGCTAGAAATCGTATAGTTCAATTTCACTCCTTCTTCCTCCCCTTTGTACCCAGGTCAGCAGTACTGACAGCAACAGATCAGATAGTGATACAGGACATGGTGGGGTCATGTGGTGGTGGTGACGAATTTGTGCAAAGGGTGGGTTTTCTCCCACTAATGTCTTCATGAAGAAGCTGAAGAGCTGTGGAAACACTAGGCCTACACAAAGGAAAATTCCTGGTCTAAACTAGTTTGCACTGTCCCATCATATCCTACTTTTTAAAAAAAAAGTCTCACCCAAACTATCCAATTGTATGCCCACCTCCCATGTTAACACAGTATGAAGCTGTGATTGTTGTTGCAGCCTAATGCATGAAATCTTTGTTCCAAGGTGGATCCAACCTTCCAAGCGTCAACATTGTATAGTCAGTGAAAGACATGTGGTTTAGACACTGTAGAGGATTGCTTGACAGCTGCCTAAAACATGCCTTGCCCCTACCTACCTCACTACTTATAAATACCACTAAGGGCCACAATGCTGTGGTGATAGGCCACCTGCAAAGATCTGCCCTCTTGTGTCAACAGCTCAATAGTAACAAGCAGCAAAGCAATTTCTTGCCATTGTCTCATCCAGCACATACAATGGGTACAGCACCTTTCATCCTACACCAATTTGGGTACAATCCAGCTTCTAACCCACCCCTCCTACTCTCAAGACTGAAACTAATTGAAAGATGCACCAATATGGATTACTACCAACCCACTAGACAGCTAATGGTGTGAATTGTAATCTGACACATAAAGGTTGATTAGCAAACAACTCCATTATTTGCAAAATCCTGCAACTACCAGGAGGTAAGAGGGAATATAGATGGCTGATGATCAGTGTTTCATCGAACAATTCCTGTTCCAATTTACATGTGTCATAGCACACTCCAGTGTGTAAATGGTGTGTATATATTTGAAAACCATGTCAACTACTCAATTGGGTTTCTTGGGTTGGGAGTTGGGCTTTTACATTCACCTGTTGCTTTTCCAGTTCCCTGTTGTGACAGAGCTTAAATGGTCTCTGGTCATGCCTGTTAAAATCCATTTGTCTTTGTGGCTTTGACAGTGACAGACCTGGTTAAACACAGTTGTCTTGGCAGCAGAATGAAAAGCTAGCAATATCAATAAAGGTGATTTATAAAATTAGCATATTATTTTAAAAACCCAACTGCCCCTTAACGTTTTAGGAAAGAAAAGCTGCCTCCTTGCCCTGTCCGGTTTACATCTAACTCCAGACCCAGCAGAATGTGATTTACTCAACTGCTTTCTGACATGAAATTGCAAGCCACTCAGATGACCAAAATCGCTGCTAAACTAATAATTTAACTGGGCAGACAACCTGACATCAAACTAGGCACCGGATACACAGCCTCATCAGACCTGTCAATCCCGAAATCTGGGGTGTCCAGCCAAAATTTGATAAACTGTTCATTTAGATTCTATTTTATTTAATCCAACTCCAACCTATGCATGTCACAAATGTTCCTGACTCCTCCTCCATCTGTAGAAATGTCCTGTCAGGAGGTATACAGCCAAGAGGGCATTGCCCTGGGAGTTCTCTATTACTGTGGGCCCAATGAAGCCTCATGACATTGGGGCAAACATGGACAAGGAGACTCCCCCCTCATTGACATCCACCACCCTGCTTCAATGAAAGAGTACATGTGGAACATCCTTTGGAAAAAGCACCATGGACGACAAGGGGAAAGTGTGCAATGTGTGAGGGCTTTCGGTTTTCATCATTACCATTATCAAACCATTTGACTTGGCCTTGAAAGACACGTCAGATTGGGTGAGAGAACCAATGTGGGGAGTGGGGGCCGGGTGGTGGATGTAATGTAGAAAACTCTCCATCCTTTTCTTGTTGGTCAGTGTACTGTCAATTGGTAGCTTGAGTCCTTATTTACCATCTGGATCCAAACTATCCTTTTGACTGAATGTAACATCAGAGGTCAGTGAGAACTGGGGTAAAGTCACCACTGACTGAAGGAAGATGGGTGTGGTTGCAGACACAATGGGCTGAATAGTCGTCTTCTGTGCCATAACACTTCTGTGATTTGTTGGAGTCAGTCATCTCTCTCTCTCTCTCTCCCAGGATATCTCTTCAGGAAAACCTCAGTGTCCTAGGTCCAATTTTTTTCAGATATTTCATCAATGATCTTGTCTCCAACACCCGATCTGAATTGGGGATGGTTGACTGTGTGCATTGTTCATTTGAAACTCCTCTGATAATGAAGCAGTCTTACCTGCATGAAAACCTGGAAAACTTTCAGACTTGGGCTGATACTTGACAAGTAACAACAGAATCTAAACACCTTTCCATCACACTGGCATTACTGAATTGCTTGTCATCAATATCTTGGTCATCACCATTAATCAAAAATGTGACTGAATCAGTCACATCATTGAGGCTACAAGAGTGTGTCAGAGGCTAGGAATTCTGCAGCACACAGGTCACTTCCTGACTCCTCAGCTTTTCCATTATCTACAAAGCACACTTCAGGACTGTGACACATTCTCCACTCTCTCCAAGACAAAACCACTTTTTGCCACCCAAGCTAACCCCTGAATAATTTACACCCTCCATCACTGGTGCTGTGGTGCGAACCAGCCACAAGATGAATTGCAGCCACTTGCCAAGGCTCTCTTCAACAGCACCTCTCAAACACAACATCTCTATGCCTAGAAGGACAAGGGCAGCAGCTGCATTGGCACAGTTCCCCAACATTTCTCACGCAACATGCTGATTTGGAAATATTTCACTGTTCCTTCTTTGCTGCTGTGTCAAAATCCTGGAACTCCATCCATAACAGCACGGAGTATGCTTTCACCACACAACCTGCAGGAAGTCCATTCACCATCCCCTTCGAGTTCAATTCAGGTTGCACAATAAATTCTAGCCTTGCTAGGGAAATTCACATCCTAGACATTAGTTTAAAAATACTGAGCATGCTACATGGTGTAACAATCATGTCCTTATTACACAGAATATCATAGATTATCCTGAGCAATACCCAGGAGATCCAGTGTGGAGGTGAGTCAGGGCAGGTAGATCGTGGGTGAAAGTAACCCATAGGACCAATGGACTGAATGGCCTATTCTCTTTACTGGGACATTCTTTGATCTCTGATACCTTTTTTTTAATGGGCAACAGTTCTAAAGCTGCTTTTTGGCTATTTTTCAAGAAGACTGGTTCTGATCTGTAGCTTTCTGTTATTCAAGAAATTTGTCTTGTGATGTTTACATTTTTTTTTAAATTTTTTTCCTTGAATTCCTTTCACATTTTAAAGAGCACATCTGATTCTAATAAAAGGTCAGACATGTAATTGTTTTCTTTTTATTATGTGCTGATAAATGGTAATGTATTCCAGAAATCTTCCTATGGACCTCAGGAAGGGAGATGGAGAGGGTGGAGCAGATAATGCCCTTTGGAAAGGGAGGCAGCCCATTTTGAGTCTGCTCCACCAATTTATTTAGCTGTGCCAGCTCTCTCTCTTTGAACCTAAGTAATTCTTAAATATTTCAGTTGATGACTGAGTTTAATCTCACTCCAGGACTTTAATCTGTAATCTAAGACATTACTTCAGTGCAGTAATGAAGTGCTGCAGTGTCAGAGGTGCCATCCTCTGGCTTTGTATCTCCCTGTTTGAGGGATGGGAGGTTTCCCCACTCCATAGTAAAATTCACCCTTTTGTTTGCTCATGCTGCTTGGGAAGATGTCAAAGTTTCAAAAAATTGCAAACAAAGCAGGAAATCTGCTTGGTCGCTTGGTCTATTGGTCAAAGGAAATAAGGTTGTTTCCTTGTTTAGTACCTACTCTGCATTGCTGTGAACACTGTTCTGCTTCACTCACCAATGTAGGCTCATAGTCTCTTCGGAGCTGCAGTTGTTTAACTGCTACATTTGCTGAAGTACAGGTACAATTGGCCCAGAGGAAATTCTCAATCTAGTCACTGCATACCAGTTGTGAAGCTTTTTAAGTGTGATAATGTGATTATATAAATCCCAATTCTTTCTTTTATGTAAAGGCTGTTTTGCCTAGAGGCATTTTTAACCAGCTCAGTTTTAACTGTCAGATTATGAATTGACAAGTTCAGGAGAGAGCCTGTGACCTTTATGCATGAGAAACAGCATGGGTAGACTTTGAACTTTTTTGAGCATAAAACTCAAAATACAGATTGTCCA
The DNA here is from genome assembly GCF_021869965.1 of Rhincodon typus. Taxonomy (NCBI): domain Eukaryota; kingdom Metazoa; phylum Chordata; class Chondrichthyes; order Orectolobiformes; family Rhincodontidae; genus Rhincodon; species Rhincodon typus. The sequence goes on from NC_063335.1 coordinate 91,087,328, forward strand.
CTTCTTACAAAATCTTTCACCACAGAAGTAACATTTGGTAGCTTCTTTAACTGGTGTTTGATCCACCACACTTTTTTTAACGCCAAATTTAAACTCTACTGCATAACCTCTGGAATGAGCAAATGCTATTGACTTCACTGAGCCTTGGTCCAATAGATTATAAACCATAAGATGTAGGAGCGAAACTAGGCCATTCAGTCCATCATCTCTGCTTTGTCATTCAGTCATGGCTGATATGTTTCTCAACCCTATTGTCCTGCATTCTCCCCATAATCCTTGATTTCCCCCTTACCAATCAGAAACCTATCTCTGTCTGTCTGAAATATACTCAATGACTTGGCCTCTCCAGATCTCTGTGGCAATTAGTCCCACAGATTTGTCACCCTCTGGCTGAAGATATTCCTCCTTGTCTAAGTTCAAAAGAGTCATCCCTTCACTGAGTCTGTGCGCTTGGTTCCTACTAGTAGAGACCTCTTCTCCACATCCATTTTACCCAGACCTTTCTTTATTCTATACATCTCTATCAGATCCCCCCCTCAACCTTAACTCCAAGAACAGACCTTGACACCTGAACAGATCCTCATATGACAGGCCCTTCACCCTGGGATCATTCTTGTAAACCTTCTTTGGACCCACTCCAAAGCCAGCACATCCTTTTCTTAGATATGAGACCCAAAACTGTTCAATATTCCAAATGTGGTCTGACCGGCATGTTATACAACCTCAGCAGGACATCTCTGCTTTTGTATCTAGCCCTCTTGAATTGAATGGCAACATTGCATTTGCCTTACTAATTGCCAACTGAGCCTGCACATTCTTCTTGAGAGAATCCTGAACTAGGACTCCCAAGTCCATTTGCACTTCAGACTTCTGAAGCCATTCCCTGTTTAGAAAATAGTCTATGCCTCCATCCTACATACCAAAGTATATAACCTAATACTTTCCCACATTGTATTACATCTGCTATTACTTTGTCCACTTGCCTAACATGCCCAAGTCCTTCTGCTGCCTTCCTGCTTCCTCCACACTACTTGCCCCTCCAACTACCTTTGTGTCATCTGTAAACATGACGACAATGCCCTTCGTTCCTTCGTCCAGATCGTTAATGCATCATGTGAATAGTTGTGGTTCCAACACTGACTGCTGTGGAATTCCACTAGTCACCGTCTGCCATTTGAAAAGGACCCTTTATCCCTACTGTCTGCCTTGTGCCAGTCAGCCAATCCTCTAGCTGTGTCAGTACTTGCCCCTAACACCAGGGTTCTTATCTTATCTGTGCGGCACCGTATCATAGACCTTCCGGAAATCACATGCACTGGCTCTCCTTTCATCTACCTTGCTCATTACGTCCTCAAAGAATTCTAATAGATTTGTCAGGTGTGACTGCCCCTTGACGAGGCCATGCTGACTCTGCCCTATTTCCTAGTATTCCGCAATTTTATCCTTAATAATGGACTCCAATATCACCAATGGCCAAAGTCAGGGTAACTGGCCTATCGTTTCCTGTCTTCTGCCTCCCTCCCTCCTTAAATAAGGGTGTTACATTAGCATTTTTCCAGTCCTCTGGGACCCTCCCTGACTCTAGTGAAAGATTGCCACTAATGCCTCAACAATCTCCTCAGATTATTCCCTTCAGAACTCTGAGGTGTAGTCCATCTATTTGGTTGATTTATCCACCTTCAGACCTTTCAGCATCCCCAGCACTTTCTCCTTAGAGAAGGCCAATAGCCCTGTCCCCTGACTCTTGAAGTTCTGATCTGCTATAGGCATTTTCCACCATGAAGACTGGTGCAAAGTACTTATTCAGTTCCTCTGCCATTTCTTTGATCCCTAATTAATACTTCTCCACCCTCATTTTTCAGCAGTCCAAAGTTCTCCCTTGCTTTTTTTAGATATCTTAAACTCTTGCAATCTTCTTTCGTAGTATTGGCTAGCATACTCTTATTTCACTTGTTTTTCCCCCATTGTAGTTATCCTCTGGTTTTTAAATGCTTCCCAATCCTTTGGCTTTTTCTTTTGCTTTTGTGCTGTCCCTGACTTTTGTGGTCAGCCATGGTTACCATGAGGCCCAGAATCCACAATATTTTGCCCTTGGCTTGTTGCACAATCCTTCATTTTGCCTTTCTTCCCTTAGTATGTTTTCCCTACTATGGGATTAATTTCTTCTGCACCTCCCGAATTACCCTCCAACTCCTGCCAGTGCTGCTCCAGTGTCTTCCCTGCTAGGCACCCCTTCCAATCAACTCTGACCAGCTCCTGCCTCGTGTCTTTGTAGTTACCTTTTAATCAATTGTAATACTATTGCATCTGATTCCAGTGTCTCCCTATCAAACTGCAGGGTGAATTCAATCATATCATTGGTCATTGCCACCTAGAAATTCCTTCACCCTAAGCTCCCCAGTCAAGTCTGCCTCATTACACTACACTACACTACACATCACCAAATCCAGAACTATCTGTTCCCTAGTGGACTCTACTATAAAATCGTAGAATCTCTACAGTGTGGAAACAGGCACTTCGGCCCAACAAGTCCCTATTGACCCTCGGAGCATCCCACCCAGACCCATTTTCCCCATAACCCACCTAATCTGCACATCCCTGAATGCTACAGGCAATTTAGCATGGCCAATCCACCTAGCGTGCACATCTTTGGACTGTGGGAGGAAACCGGAGTACCCGGAGGAAACCCACACGGACACTGGGAGAATGTGCAAACTCCACATGGTCTCCTGAAGGTGGAATTGAGCCCAAGTCCCTGGTGCTGTGAGGCAGCAGGGCTAACCACTGAGCCACCATGCTGCCCTGATGCTCAAAAAAAAATTGTAGACATTACACAAACTCCTTTTCTTGATCAGCTACCAACCTGATTTTTCCCAGTCCACTTGCACATTGAAGCCCCCTATGATAAATGTAATGGTGCCTTTCTTGTATGCCTGTTTTATCTCCTGATTTATTTTCTGTTCCACATGTTGACCACTGCACTGAGACCTGTCTGCAATTCTCACCAGGATTTTTTTCTTTGCTGATCAGACTTCCTTCCCACACAACCTGGTAATCCCCCACTTTAAGAAATGATAAGACAATTTCCCAAAGTAGTTTTTGACCATTTTTGGGTTGAGATAGCAATCATTTTTTTATTTAGTCTATGATCTTTTGCTACAGTTCCAAAGAAGGATCATTATTGAATTTGGAACATTAACTCTGTTTCTTCATGAATGCTACCAGACCACTTGAATTTCTCCAGCACTCTGTTTGTGTCTGAGGCCCAGAATCCACAATATTTTGCCCTTCATTTGTCTTTGAGTTTCAGTTGGATTTGAACCCTAAGAACTCTATCTGAATGGATAATATACTAAGATTTCAGTTCTGAACCAGTGTGGAAACATTGAGTGAACATCTGAAATTCAGCTATATATCTTAAATTCTTAATGTTCTCATTCTATAAAGCTTGCCTTCTATAAAGGAGCTTTCTATCTCTTGTCCAAGGATCTTCATGCAGCCCAATTTTAATATGGATTTCATGGAATCTCATTTTCCAGTTAGTATAGGCCCTCAGAACATTTATCTTCAGACTTGGGCTCTGAAACTGAGTCTGGGGAGGTGATCTCTGTTATGTTCAGGTAAGTTGGGGATAGAGATGTGTTTCAGATACAGAATGAAAGGTTTATATCTGCCACTAAGGAGCGTTATGATGCTAATACAAGATTTTTATCTGTCGAAGGGTTTCAAATCCTTCTCCACAGGTATGATCTACTGTTAATGGACAAATATTGTCCTCCACCTCTCTTTAAAGTTTGCCATACCATACTCCATCAAAAGAAATAACTCCCATAAAAATGTCTTTTGAGTCCTCAAGATGTCTTGAGATCTTCACTGCCAATCAAAATATTCAAAATATAGTCATTGTTAGGAGCAAAGAAAAAGGATTAGGCCAGTTGGCTTGTTAAGCCAATACCATCAAGGCTGATTGTCTGTTACAAACCCCATTCTACAGCTCTGCAAACCACTGGTAATCAGAAATCTATCAATCTGTACCTTTTTTAAACATACAGAAAGACTGAAATTCCATAGCCCTCAGAGTTAGAGAATGCTGAAGGTTCACAGGCCTCCCGAGTATTAGAAATCAGCAGCTAATAGCACACAGCAAGGTGTCGTAACATTGGGGAGATAAATGATTTGTTTTCTATGGTGTTTGTTGTGGGAGAGATGTTGGATAGGGCAATAGATGGTGATTCTACAAACCAGACTCCATTCTGATTGGGCTCTAGACTGGAGAAACTGGGCAATGGTGGTATTGTAGAGTCTGAATTACTTCCTCTGCTTCAACTGAGGTGCTGTCAGGTGTACACTGAAACTCATTGGTGGCCTTTATGACCTTGGATGCTGAAGGACAAAGGTGTGAAAGGAAATGTATTAACTTAGCCTCTGGTGCGCACACATTTCTCTGGATGATGTATTCTGGGGAAAGGCTGGAGAGTGAAACAGTTCCCACTTTGCTTCATCAAGAATCTGCTAACTGAATTGCAGTGCTTTTAAATGTGATTGTTAACAATCAGACACTTTACTGTTTCTCATTTTAAAAAAAAAAAGTATTCTGCACCCCTTCCCATCAGTGGTGTGTTCATATTCAGTAACTCAGTGTGGGGTAATTCATGGACTTATTTTTTGGGAATTTTGGACCTAAGCCCATGTCCCATGTCCCACCTCCCTGTATATCAGCCAAGTCCATTTTCTTCCTTCCTCTCCCAAGGCACTGGCCCATGCTGATATTATTAACTCATTCAGTAGCCTTTCTTCATGTGGGAACACACAGACACTGAAGGTTAACAGGCTATTTGCTAGTGTAAGGCATCACAGCCAGTCCAAAGCTTTGTGTCTACACCTACTGGCTGGTGCTCTGGATAGTAATCAGAAAGCGCAAGCCAGGCTGAGTTTGTTTTTGCATTCTCTAGTCTGGGATACTGAAGCCATTTATAGGAGCCTCCCTGTGCTCTTCAGCATAGGCTTGGAATCAAGTCCCTCATCTTCCAGTTCTGACACTTTCCTACATGGTTTTCTATCTCCAAACAATCCTAATCCTTGCCATCATAATTTTTACCCAGGTTGCCTCCTCACTCATGATAGCCTCAATTTTACAATTTGTAAACCTGTGTGCAGATTCCACCCACCATCTCTTCCCTTATTATCCCTATGACGTCCTCTATCCCGACAAGACTTCAAGAGTTCTGCGTTCTTCCTTTTCTGCATTCCCAATTTTTTTTTTTATTCCAACATTGGCAGCTGTGTCTTCAGCCAGCTAGGCTGTAAGTTCTGGAATTCGTAACCCAAAATATCTAACTTGTTTCTCCTCTTTTTAAGATTCACTTTTAAAATTTGATCTTCTTGGTCAAGCTTCCCTTCGTTTAAGTGGGGAAGTGATGGCCGAGTAGTATTATCACTGGACTGTTAAGCCAGAGACCCAAGAAACGTTCTGGGGCCCTAGGTTTGAATCTCACCAAAGCAGATGGTGGAATTTAAATTCCACTAAATTCTGGAATTAAGAGTGATGATGATGATCATGAAACCATTGTCGATTGTTAGAAAAATCCATCTAGTTCACTAATGTGGTTTTTTAAGGAGCGACACTGCCTTCCCTACCTGGACTGGATTACATGTGACTCCAGACTCTCAGAAATGTGGTTGACTCTTAATGGCCTCTGAGTAATTAAGGATGGCCATAAATGCTGGCCCAGACGGTACTCCCTCATTCCAAGGATGAAGATTTTTTTTTTTTTAAAAATTACTGGATTCATTTATATTTCTGAACCTATCCAAAGGGGCATTATTACACTTAAAGGCACTATATTTGTTTGTTTAAATTTACCAAGTACCAAATTTTAGAGTCGTCAGATGGTCCACCATCATTTTACTGTAGAGATGTCTCCCTTTATAGGTGGGTATAATGTTCTTACTCGCTCAACTAGGACATTGACACATGGTGTCCTTAAATGCAACAAGATATGTTTTTTTTTCTTGAAATACGACCATTATTGATAAAACTTTCATTGTTTCTCGAGATCCCTATGGCCACTAATCAAATAAAATTATTAGTCTCTGTTTTGAATTCCTTCTTCTCTTCAAATGATGTACAGGAAATTCACACTATCACAGAGTGGAGCTACTGCATTGGGCAGTTAGCACTATTGCATGACTTTGTTGAGAATATATGGGTAGAATCTTTGAATGATATGGGTTAGGGTGAGAGTCTTTGGAAAGTTAGGTGAGATAGCCAGGGAGGCCCTCCCTGACATTAGAACCAAAAAGTCACATTTTCCAACCAAATTGCAAAAGTTGAGATGTGTTTCTTATAAATGGGCAGCAAGCGGCCCTTTTAGTAGGGATTATCATTTATTATTACCCTTGTTTTAACTGAATCTTACCTCTTTAAAACGTGGGCTCTATTTCTCCCACTCAATGCATAGAAACTAGATTTGAGAATTCCCAGCATGAGAATCCAGTTGGGTACCTAACAGTTCTAGCTTGCCGCTTGCTCATCCAGAAGTCAATCTTGGACACCCAACACTAATGTCTTGGGCATATTACACAAACCGTAACCGCGCACACCTCATGCCCATAGATGTTGGCATCCAAAATGTATTAGCCTCTCCGTGTCACCTATCTGATCCACTTACAGTATGATTCTGCACATTAGTGATACACTTTAACGTACAGTGGCATAGTCTTATTGAATTACTACTGCAAGGATATTATGCATGTCCTGATGGGCATCCAACTCATGGATTAGAGCAGGATATATCTCAAGACTCACCAATAGCTCACAGTATTCCTGCCTTGCTTTGCCTGTTTGTTCTTTGGGTGTTCAGCTGGACAATAAAGGATCACAGTGCTTCTGTCTTGTCTTTCTCTTTAGCACAGCAGCTTGTCGTATTTTTGACCTGGTGTTAGTCAAGGGGTTGGATATGCTGCTGTGCAGCACCGTGCTACATCAATGTTTCACCTGCACCATGTGCTTGCCGCAAGTTCAACAAAGACATTGCATGTGCTGCAGGCAAACAACCACATCCCACAGTCTAAAGGGAGCAGTCCTGGGCCAGGGAGACATCTTTCAGTCAGGGCTTTCCTGGTACCGTAAGTGAAGGGCAGCTTCCAGGATCAGCCCAGGGCTAGGGCCCAGTCAGTCAGTTACTCAGGACAGTTGTGGTCTGGGGATCAGTACCTCTACAGTCTGGGGAGTCTGTGCATCCAATGTAAACAGTCCTGGGAGTCACAGGATCACAGTTTGGGAGCTGTACGAGTATCATTTAGGGGTTTGGTCACTCGTTGTCTGGGCTAAGTCACTCAAGAGGCTGGCCGTGGTCAGCTCTGGAGTCCATCCACTAAAAATCAAGGTAGAGTTATCAGGGCCCACTGCTATAGGAGAGAAGCTGGAAACATTAATTGTGGGGAAATGCAGCCCAAATGCTAGGATGCAGAAGGGATTACGGTAATCAATATAGAAGGTGAGGAGCCAACAGAACATGGGAGAAGAAGGGGTAATGTGATGTGTGTAAGGGCAGGGGCATTCATTGGGTGGTCTGACATGTTTATTTGATATGCCTGGGCCAGGAGGGGTAAACTATACGGATGAAGACTTGGAGAGACAGGTTGAGTGCTGACGTGGGGAGCGAGACTTATGGGATTGACAGAAGGGCTAACAGGAAGTGAGTGCTTATGTTTGGGCCTTCAGTAATATGAAAAAGCTAAGCCTCTGATTCACTGTTGAAAGAGCAACCATTGTTTCCTCCCATTGTGCTATAAATAATAAGTGATGCAACCTTAACCAGAGTGAACGGGGTAAAATGTATCATTCTCTGAAGCAAGGGGCTTCAAGTCAAACAATGTGAGGCCCTTGAAGGGGCAACGGGATTACACAGGCACCCATACTCTGAAGCTATGAGCTGTGCATGGTGTGTGCAACCCAATTTCTTGCCCTAAGCACTCCTGACCACATCAGGCAAGACAATGAATGAATCCCGTTAAAGCTGTGATGCAATAACAGAGTTTGCTGCTTGGAAAGATGAAGTCTGCATAGCCTGCAATAGGTGCAGGGGCTGCTCACTTCACACATTGGACCATCAAGCAGTATGTAGTACATGGGCTCTGTACCTGTTGCACTTGTGGGTAGTTGGAGACTTGTTCATACAACTGATGGTAAGATGCGAGCATGTATTTACAAATATGAAATCTTATTTACATCTCCCCATAGTGGGTGAGAAGATGAATACCTGACTCCCTACACTTAGTCTAGCCCTTTCTGCCCTATTATGGGCCATTTTCTCCAGGAATGAGACAAAAGGAAGTGTGATGAACATGCAGTTACAGCTGTTGGTGTTGGTATAGCTGTGGGACAGGTGGTGGGTTGTTCCAAGTCAGTGAGTAGGCAGCACAAAGGGCATGCAGGGTTAGTCATTTGGTGTTTGGGTAGGGGGAAATATGTTTCGTGCAACACCGAGAGTGGTAAAGCAGAGCCTTTTCGGGAGGTGTGTTCAGTAGCGGAGATACCCCAGTGAAGCAGAGAAGGTCATTGACCTTCTTTTGGCACTGCTAGGCATTTCATCGTACTGTGAAGAGCACACTAACCCAGGTAGCAGGATCTGATAACCTGGATGTCTTTGCCAGTCATGGGGAAAGAGAACGTCTCTCCTCTGTACCACCCGTCCACCAGGACCTCCTGGTATTTGATTGCATAGTGAGGTGCCAATTTCCCCTTGTCTGTCATATCTGGGTTTTGTGTGTCTAGGGCAGCTATGGAATACCAGTGCTTGGCTAGGTGTGCAATGGCTATTTAAATGTGGTACCAGCACCAAGTATCCTGGCAGTATCAGGTGCTCCCTTGCTTGGGAACCATTTTGCAAGAAGCATCATTGAGCCTTGGAGATAGAAACCATCCATGAAACTTGATGAAAATGACATTTAGCTGATTTCTGTTAAGATTTAGCCACTTGTTCTGAGTCTCTGTCCCAAAGAATAAGTATTCTCATTTCTAATGGAACATCCTGGGTTGACATCCTGCACCTAAACCTTAATACCATCATTTCAGTTGATACTTCAATAGATTGCTGAGGTAGTGTGCATATCTGCAGATGCTATTGCTTGGTTGTGATGTTAAACTGACAAAACCCTGTCTGCCCATTTAGATGTATGTGAAGAATCCCTTTACGCTATTTGAAGAGCAGGGAATTTCTTAAAAACTTGGCCAATTTTGTCACTAGTGGCCTGCTGTAATGTGATCTTGAATGTCCTGAATTTTTGAGAGGCTCTACGTACAAGTGAGTTCTTTCTTTCTTTCTTTCTTTCTTTCTTTCTTTCTTTCTTTCAATCAACATTACTAAATTGTTGGATCATTCATCGCATTGCAATTTGTGGGACGTTTTGTGTGGTTACTGAGTTGTTCCTTAAGTTACAGCAGGGACTACACGTCAAAGTCTTTTCCCTTGCTTACAATATACTTGGAGAAGTCTTGAGGTTGTAAAAGGCAGTATATAAATGCAAGTTATTTGTTTCCGAGGGGACTATGATGAGACATTCATCTATCGTAATGCTGCTAGTCCTGACCCATTTCACCAGCCAGTTCAACCAGTGGTTTAATTCACTGTAGAATACAGGAAAGTCATCATTGAATGATCTGAAACAGAATTCCACAAGCTGCATTTGGGCCCATGACCATTAATTATTCAGACATTCAACATCTGTTAAGAGGAAAACATTCCAGACCTGTGCTACTCGTAGTAAAGTCACGATCTAAACATGCCAACATGCAAATCATCCATTGTATACACCCATCATCCAGACTTTTGCAATCTTGCTCAGGACATTAGTCTTAGTTAACAGACTAATAAATCGTGGTGTCATCCATTAGTTGCCTGCTCTCTGCAGCCCCGAACACAACACAGTTCAAATAACCCTTTATGTGCTCATTTTATTCCATTCAAATGGCGAACAAAAAAGAAGTACTTGGAATTTTATCACACTTTTTGCGACATCCAAAACTACTGTACAGCCAAAGAAAAAGTGTTCCATTGAAGCATAGGCACAGTTTTAATATAGGAAACAAGCATTTTGTGCAAAGCAAGCTCCTGCAAACTGGAATGAAATAAATGAACAAGGTTTTAGTGATAACAAGGTGTAGAGCTGGATGAACACAGCAGGCCAAGCAGCATCAGAGGAGCAGGAAGGCTGACGTTTCGGGCCTAGACCCTTCTTCAGAAAAATGTTTTAGTGATGTTAGTTCAGGTGTAAATGTTGGCCAAAGTGAAGATTGTGGGTATTGTACTGCCTATTATTAACATTGTGTCAAATTGACGGGCCAGGAGGCTATTTCAGGCAGGATGTCATGTGATCAGACCTCCCAGTTTTGCAGTCCTATCCATGATCAGTGTGACCCCTATTATTTACTCGTTCCTGTGATGGCTCACTTGTTCCTGAGTCATGTTGACCAGGAGAATCTTGGATTTGATCCTTAGCCTGCAGTAAGTCAGTGGATCACAACAGAGAAGAACTGCACTTGGTTATATTAGTTAGTGCAAAAGCAAATGTTAAGTTCAACATTGCATTGAGTTCACTTCGGTTATATTGATGTTGGAGGTAACCTTTCTTGAACTGTGTTTTGACACTTGAGATTGAATGTGCATGCATATAGTTGGATACTTGTTAAGTTTTACTTATTCCACCTTTGAGTCACTGAGCTACATCTGAATCTTTGGTTTTACAGACCGTTGACATTTTAAGAAAAAAGTCTTGTTAACTTCAGACTGGGTGGTGTAGGTGGTTGGAATACTGGCCTATCGCCTCTGGGACCTCTGCTGAAATCCAGCCCAGAAAGGAGAGAATGAATATTATTCTCTCTGACTCGGTCACACAGTTGTAAGGATACAAACTGAAAAAGCTTTTGGTCATTAAATAAATGTAGGTTCACAAAGTGAGCAATTTGCCACTTTCTGTTGAGGGTGCTTACTGTAAGTAACTGCACTTCTCTTCCAGTTTGCTGCACAAGTATAAATGAGGTGGTTTATTTATTCTGGGAACAGGATTGACCCATGTTCTTTTCTTTTGCTGCTGCTATGATGATTTGCGGTAATATTGTGGTTTTACTCGTGGGGTAATAATCCCGCGGCCTGGATTAATTACAATATAGAACTCCCCACCATGGCCATTTGAGAATTTGAATTCCATTTCAAAATAAATGTTAGTATTTTAAAAAATGGTCTGGTATTTGGGCTAGGTATTAGGTAACTGTAAAAACCCAAATTGTTCACTAATTATTTTGAGGAAGTAAAGGAAGATCCTTAGCAAGGGCTTTAGTGATTCTGAAGAGGTCCACTTACTTTCTCAGGGCAACTAGGAATGGGCAATGTATACCACCTTTGAGGCATGGAGCTTTACCAATGATGCCAATGGTATAAAAATGCTATAAAAAGATATACCTTTTTTTTTGAGCCTAAAGAATATGCTCAGTATACCTACATCATAGTAAAAACAAAACACAATCAGATCATAAGAAATAAGAGCATAAGTAGACTATTTAGTCTGCTCCACCATTCAATAAGATCATGGCTGATCTGATTATAGCCTTAAGTCCATTCTAGTAAGAGCAGTGATCTGGCCAATATTTATCAGTCTACCATTATTACTAAAACATTATCTTTGTAACTGAATCTCTAGTCACCGTCTCATTGCTATTTTTGGACCTTGCTGTGCACTAATCACTACAGTAACTGCACCTCTAGCAGACTTTATTGGCTGTAAAGCACTTTAGGTTGCCCTACGGTCTATGTAATTGAATATTCTTTCCATTATTTTCAACATAAACCTCAATGCCAGAGATAGGAAGTTTTGAAAATCTTGTGCTTATGTAATGCCTTTCATGGCTTCAGGACTTCTCAAATGTTCTGTAGTCAATGAAGTGTATTCACAGTAATCTAGGAAATGTGGAAGCTAACTTGTGAGCAGCAGGGTTCCACAAACAATAATAAGAAATTTTTCAGAAATGTTGATCAGAGCTCAAATCCTGTGAATGATACTGATGAGAACTCTCGTTGTTTTTCAAAATAGTGCCATGTGAACCTTTACATTCACTTGAGAAGGCGGAAAAAGCTTTGCTTTAACATCCCACCGAAAAGTGACACCTTAGACAGTGCTGTGCTAAAGTATCAGTCGAGGCTTTGTGCTCAGATCTCTGGAGTGGGATGTGAACCCATGACCGACTGACGTGGAGGCAAATGTCTAACCCAGTCTATGGAGCAGTCACATTTTTGTGAATCCCACCTCCGGTATCTCAATTTTCCATCACCGCAAAAATGATGAGCCAGCTCAGAGGGCCCATCTTTCCCACAGACTGGGCAAGCTGGCTTCTGCCAGTCTCTTCTACTCACATTGCTTTAAGAGAAAATGATCATTTTTCAAACAAATTGGGCAGGTGTATATAATCAGGAAGTGAAATTCAATACTGGAGCAGCCAGCTGGAATTCTCTGCTTCCTTTTCTTCCAAATTCTTTCTCAACCTTTACTTGTTTTCTCTACCTTCTGATTTTTTTTTTCTTTTCCCTCGTTTTCCGTTAAACCATTCCCTTGTTTTTCTACTTCTGTGTGTCTTTCTTCCTCATTTGAACTGCATGTCTCCTTAGATTTTCCTCTTTCACTTTGTATGCTTTTCATTTCTGTATCCTGTCTCAATGTTTTGCTCTATCTTTCAATCTTCCTGTGTCTCTCTTTGTCTCCGGTTCTCCATCTGTTGCACTTCATTTCTGTGTCTTTCGCTACCCCTCCTGTGTTTCTGCTTTCTTTTTTTATTTCTCCATCATTTTGGGAGGTAATTCCAGGCCAGCCCAGAGCTTTTAGAAGTGGGGGTAGGGAAACTAATTGGGTGGGAGACATGCTTTAAGATTCCCAATAGCATGTTAAAGGTTTGCTGCTAAGTTTGTAGAACCTCTCAGGCTGGTCACCTTCCTAGTTTTCATGATCAAGAACCTGTTTTGCTTTCATTTTTAAAAAAATTCATTCATGGGATGTGGGCTTTGGTGGCTAAACCAGCATTTATTGCCCATCCCAATCTGCCCAGAGGGCAGTTACGACTCGAACATGTTGTTGTGGGTCTGGAATCGCATGTAGGCCAGACCAGGTAAGGGTGACAGATTTCCCTCCCTAAAGGGACATTAGTGAACCAGATGGGGTTTTTCCTGACAATTGGCAATGTTTTAAATTCCAGATCATTATTGAATTCAAATTCCACCATCTGCCATGGCAGGATTCGAACCCAGGTCTGCAAAACATTACTTGGGTCTCTGGATTAATAGCCTAGCGATAATACCGCCTACCCATCATGCAATGTTAGAAATAGTTCACACAGTCAAAATTATGTTCCTCAGCGCAGTCTTGTTTGCCACAAATGGGAAATACTCCTTCAATGATAAACCCAACTATATCTAACATAAATGAGGCTTCCTCCTGGTGGGCTAAACTCTTTCTTCAAGCTCTGAGGCCAATGTCTTCAGTTACTTGGCTCCTTCATAACCAAAGTGTTTCAATGTACAAGAGCTTAGTTTCAGGGTGAAGCCTCTCCATATTAATCAGCTCAAAGTGTCAATCAAATGCAGTTCTTGTTGTTTTTGATAACTATTTAAAGTGAAGCCTGTGTGGGCTTACAAGACAGCCCAAGTGAGACAGTCATGCTAGCTGACACCAGCAAACCTTACTGGGTCAGACAAGTGGGACCAAACTGAAAAGGGGACTCAACTTAAAAGACCGTCTTTTGTAATTGCATAATAGAAACAAAGAAAGTAGGAGTAGCCTATTTGGCCCTTCGAGCCTGCTCCACCATTCAATTTTATCATGGCTGAACTCAGAACCCTGTTCCTGTTTTCTCCCCATACCCTTTGATCTCTTTATCCCTATGAACTATATCTAACCCCTTCTTGAAAACATTGGATGTTTTGGCCTCAACGGCTTTCTGTAGCAGAGAATTCTCGTATTCTAAGACTGTGACCCCAGTACAAGATGTCCTTGTTCCATGCAAGCCTTTGGTGAAAGGCTATCAGATGTGTACATTCTGCTTGTTGTAATGAAAAGGTCAGTGACCTGATGGTGCATGAACTGCTGAATGTTGATGCTCCTTTTGTGTTGTTAGGGTGAAACCCTGGCTCAGGTGCCTGGAACCCAACCTCCTGTGTGACAGTCCTCTGAAGTGTCAACCTTCTAATGCTCATTGACATTTACAGGGGTATAAAAGATTGAGTAGACAGTGGTAGGTTCTGGCAGAGGACAGTAGATCTGCTAGTAGCACTAAATCCAGATTCTTTTGAGTCTTCCATGGGTGCTGCCCTCTGGAGCTACCTCAGCCCAGGCTGCCTTCATCAGTCAGACTGGCCTTCTGTTGCCAATGTTAGGAAATAGAATCTACCCTTCTCTCTTGGACAGTCTCTCTAGGAAGGTGTCGCTAAAGTATGACACTGCTTTTTGCCAGGTCTCTGATATCTCTGGGGGTAAGTGGGTGTTGATGAGCAGAGATTGACTGATCCTGCTGGAGTGCAAAGAGTGAAAAGCTGTCCCAGTGCCTTTTAAATGTTGCACATTAACTTTGGACCCGAAAAGGTTGCAGTAGGGGACAGAACTTCCTGGCCATAGAATTTGGCTTTTTATCTGCACACACGTGTCAACAGGGATGTAATTTGTTGATAAAATCTGACCCATCTCCATGCAGAATTTGCTCCTGCAGTTTGGTCCATATACACAACAGCCTCAAAAATAAAAGAAAATTCTGCCCTCTTTAAAAATTCCTCTGTAGCCCTCTTTCCATCTTGCCTATAGTTCTTTCATCTTGCTGATTCTTCATTTCTCTCTATGTCCATTTTTCTAACACTGTACTTCTCTCTATATTTTTCTAATCAATCCATGAGTGTTCTTTTTGTCCTCTCCCTGTTTGCTTCTCACACATTTATTTTGTCTTAAGAGCGTGAGGAAAGGCATAAACTAATACTATGCAGCACAGATGCTCTGGGTTTGAATGCCTATAAGTACTTTCAATGAGTTTTAACTCTTTTTGAATGAGGGGCTTGTCTGGAGTGCGGATGAGGCAATTAAGAAGATCCTCTTCAGTTTTTTTTTGTGTCAAGGTTGAATTCCAGCTCTCAAAGAATGATTTGTGGAAAAAAAAGTCTTTTCTCCTCCCAAGTACACTCTCTCATTCTGTTCTTTCCCTGAGAAAAAGGCAGCTGCAAAGAAGCATTAATCCCAGTGTAACTGAAAGTCATTTCTAATTCAGGACTTGAGTTAATGGCAGTCTGAGGTGTAAATGTCTCAACGTTCAGTCTATGATTTCTTTAACCTTACTGACATAGTGATAGCTTAACACAATGCTCATATTTATATATTTTTTGTGTGTGTATGTATACACATATACACTCCAATTTTTTTACATTCCTTATCAAAACATTGTGGGTTGCTGTAGAATGCTAACACAACTACTGTGCATCATGTGTTATCTCTCCAAAGCACCACATCTCATTAACCAATAGCCCATGCTCACTTCCAGGTAAAGGCCTCTAGTCTTTGCTTAGGAGTAGGCACTCAGAAATCCAACTCTCCTGTGTTTAATCATGGAATTAGAACTGTAGACCACCCACAGATGAACAGCTCACTCAGAACAGATCAAATCTCCAACAAGAGCTCTGCATGTCGTAGAGTCATACGGCACGGAAACAGACCCTTTGGTCTAACGAGTCCATGCCAACCACGTTCCCAAACTAAACTAGTCCCACCTGCCTGCATTTGGCCCATATCGCTCCAAACTCTTCCTATTCATGAACTTATCCAAATGTCTTTTAAATGTTGTAACTGTACCTGCATCAACTAATTTCTCATTCCTCACACGAACCACTCTGTGTTTAAAAAAAGTTACCCTCATGTCCTTTTTAAATCTTCATCCTCTTATCTTAAAAATATGCCCTTTGGTTCTGCACTCCCCCACCCTAGGGAAAATACCCTTGTTATTCACCTTACCTGTGCCCTTCATGATTTTATAAACCTCAAAAAGGTTACCTCTCAATTTCCTACACTCCAGTGGAAAAAAAAATGCCAGCCTTTCTAATCTATTTCTGAGATGGCTTTGCACACATTCCAACCCAAGTCTCTCTTTGCCTTTGTTTATTTATTGTGTCCATCAAGGTCAGAAATATTGCAGCTGGAGGTGAACCTTTTCGCATTTCAATGATCTATGTTTGCATTGAACACTCTCGAACCCTGGTTTCTGTTCTCGGGTCGGGTGAGCCATGTTGGGAGAAATCCTGGCTTTGCAAGCAGACCTTTAGAAGTGGTTACCTAAATAGCCAATTTTCAGTCAGATGGATGGGGGGGGGAGCACGGGTGGATTAGGAGTTATGTTGGGTGATCCGGGAAGAGCCTAAGAGGCTGCCAGTACAGCACATGATCTAGGCCCAAGTTTTCACGATGATGAAAAACCTTTACCCTCAGATGAACACACATTACTGTACCAGTGATATTTTGTCCCCCAACTGCACTAAATAGAATGCACTTACTTTTTTTTTATTTGTTTTAAGTAGAGTGTAGCTGTTTCCTGGGCTAAATATTTGAGAGGTCTGGACGAAGTACTTGGGGAATGTGAGCTCACAATTAGGCCAAGCAGCATCAGAGGAGCAGGAAAGCTGACATTTCGGGTTGAGACCCTTCTTCCCTGAAACATCAGCTTTCCTGCTCCTCTGATGCTGCTTGGCCTGCTGTGTTCATCCAGCTGTACACCTTGTTATCTCAGATTCTCCAGCATCGGCAGTTCCTACTATCTCTGTCACAATTAGGCCAAAGCAGTTTGAGACTTTAAGTTTAGTTTTAAACAATTCTGCCAATTAAAACTTTATCATATCTATAAAGGTGACCATGAAGTTGTAAGCCTGTTTTACAGGCACATAGGAGCAGATGCAGGCCATTCAAGCCTTTTGTTATTCATGTTTGTTTCACCATTGAATAAGATCACGGCTGTTCAGGTTGTGATCGCAACTCCATTTTCCTGTATGTCCCACCGTAACCCTTGACTCCCTTGTCCATTAGGCGTGTAATAGCCTCAACTATTCGCTTTTAACCTTTTAGACAAGGAAATTAGCTGTTCTTACCCATCTAGCCTATGTGTGATTTCAGTCCTGCATCAACGTGATTGACTCTAAACTGTCTGACAAACCACTCAGTCACGGAAACTGGGCACGGTCAACTTATACTGGCCTTGCCAATGATGTTCATATTGCCAGAATGAATTATTTTTTAAAAAAAAGTAAATGTGTTCCTGAGTTTTATTTCCCTTTGATGGTCTTGTCAAAGTCAGTCCCCGATTGATAGCCACACAATTCTTCATTAATGCCCGAGTATTTCAGTGGCTTAATGCTATTCAATGGAATAGCAAGGGAATATACACTGTCTGTAGCCGGTTGCACAATTGGATTTCTATCCAACTTCTCAGTGAGACAGCGCCAGTTGAAGGCCCAGTGTTGCCAGAGAGGGAGAGCAGAAGTGATGACTGAAAAGAGCTCCATTCATCTCTGTCAGTTTCTATGGACTCGTTTATAGTAGTATTGATGGTGGCCTGGCAGCGTGTTTGGCACAACTGATACATATGTGTCATCTTGGCTCAGTTGAAAGCGCTCTCCTCTCAGGTCCAGAAGGTCATGGACTTAATTCCCATATGAAGAGTTTGAGTTCACAATCTGACCTGACATTACATTAATGTGCTGAGGGATTTCAGCAATATTGAAGACACAATGTTGCTGATACCATATTAAACCACAGTCCAGTGGGCCTGTTCCAGTGGACCAGGTGGATTGCTGGTAAGCCATGACTTTCTTCAAATAAGATACGGAACTTACCCTGACCAACATTCCTCCACCAACCATTTAATCTAATTGGATGTGTTCATTTCAATGTTGATTGCAGCATTTTACTGAATGCAAAATAACTGCCACTTTTGCCTGATCTACGGAACAACAGTCACCCAGCAAACCCACTCAAATAGCAGTGTGATAGTGTTCAGATAATCTGTTTTTATGGTATTGACTGAGAAATAAATGCTGGCCAGGTCGTCTGGGACAACTCGTCTTTTATGTAGTGCCATGGTACTTTTCATGCCCACATGAGAGGGCAGTCTGGACCTTAGTTTAGCACCTCATCTGAAAGACAGCTCCTTCCACAGTGTCTCAGTTCTTCAAGGCACAGACAGTGGCAAAACAGTGGTGGACATGAGTCAGCCCAGTGGAAAAAGATGGTGCCTGAGGATTGATAACTTTGACTTTAGTTGGGTCCAGCGTGGACAGCGGTGAGCTGGTGGTGATTCTAAGCCATCTCTGAACCCGAATGTGGATGGACTTCTCTTTAAGCTATACCATCTCTTATTTCCTCTTATTCTTAATGCTATCAAAATGGCGCCATGTCGTTGCAACGAATGGAAGCTTTTCATTGTATTTTATTGTATTTCACACTGTAAAATACATATGACTATAACACCATTCATTCGTTTATTCATTCAATATGCCCTGGAGTGTCTTGACTTTTGAGGTCATGCTGTGGAGAAGACAATAAACCCACATCCTCCTTACTCAAAAGCAAGAAGTCTATCATTAGAATCAGGTTAGGTAGCACCAGGACCCTTGGTCTACCTGCACTTAGAATCCCTGATAAGGTAGGACAGTGAAAGTTTTAGTATAGCCAATTGTGTTGTAACTAGAAACATAGAAAAGTTACAGAAAGGGAATGTTCAATCCCTTGTGTTTGTGCCAACTGAATAAACTAGATGCCCACTTGCAAGTGACCACACTTCAAGTGTAGATTGAGATTCCTTTTTGAGGGTTTCTGCCTGAACCATCAAATTTGAGCAGCAAATTCCAGACAACTACTGTCCTCTGAATGAAAAAACATTTCCTCATCCAACTGATGAGAGAGATAGCATTAAGAACTCTCCTTGTCTATGGCACTGGACTGGCAATCCAGACATTTTGAGCAGAATTTAAGAGTTTTTTGGAATGGGCATGGTTGTAGGAGTTGGAGACAATTTGTGCTGGAGAACCCACATTGGGTGAAATTGGAGGTGGGAAGGGCCTGATACAGGGATTCTATCTCCTCACACAGATGTCAATTGAACTCATTGACAAGCTAATTGATACCAATTATATCCGAGCCCACTGCAACTTAGGGATGATTTGGGATTAGAGGGCATAATTCTCCTGTATCTCCCAAAAGCAGTCCTGTTAGGTTTGTCACTTTTTCTCAGGCAGCAGTCCCCTTGTTACGAAGTATTCAGTGCCTGATCAAGAATCTGGAGACTGGGGAAGGATTTGACAGCTGAAAGCCAGTCCCTGCCACTGTCTCCAATGGTTCAGCTCCCCCTCTTCATGATGCTCTCTTGACAACGCTGACCTCACTTTTAGTCTGAGGTCCCTTGTTGATCTTGCATCTGCTGTTGGTGCGTCACCACGATAGGCCTCTGTTCAGCAGCACACTGGTGGGGGCTGGGCAGAGGTGAGTGTTCTCTCTGTCCCTGTTTTTGTCCTTCCAAGACCCAGTTACATTCATTGAGCCTCTCCCATGGAGCTGACTGAGGTCTCCAACCAGTAGGCAAATCAAATCATAACACATGGTCAATTCTCTATATAGGAGCACGGAAGTATACAGACCTGAAGTGAGTAACAAATGGAGTTCAACATGGAGAAGTGTATTTTGGATCTGAGCAAAGCAAATTGGAATTTTTCTTAATGGTGAAAGACTAGGAGCTGTAAAAGTTTTGTGTGTTCATGTATGCAAATCATTAAAGCAGACAAAGACAAAATAAAATCGATCTAAAATGATTCATGGGATGTTTGCCTTTATCTGAAGGAGTTTTGAATTTAACTTTGAGAGAGTGATGTTTCAGTTGTAAAAAGCCTTTGTCATGTCTTAGCTGGAATATTGCATTAATCAAAAATTAGGAATGATTTTCTAGTCTTGCAGGGGGATGTGGGATACAGAGCTCATTTCCCAGAATGATACCAGGCCTTATAGGGCTAAATTGAGGGCAAGCTATGTGAAGTTTGCTTGTATTTACTTGAGTTTAGAAGTTTGAGAAGCGGTGCACTGATTTGATAGATTCAACACGATTGTCTCTAGCAACGGAATTTGAGCAAGGGGGCATTAGTTTTTGTGCTTAATATCTTACTTCTGTTCTGATTTTTCTGATAGCCTAAAGATAAATGGTGGGCAAATTTAAAGGGAATATCCCCTTTAGTTAACGAAGTCTTCTAAATGTCAGATCAACACCTTAAATCATTGTGCCAAATGCTATTCCCCTGTTTTTCAGACAGACTTTTCCACTGGATGATGTCATGGGGTTAACAGATAATACACAGAGCATGGCAGAGAGTCAACTCATGACATCATCAGTGGAGCAGTCCATCGGGAGCATGGGGGTAGAGGGGAAGTAATGTAAATTTGACAGCAAATAAAACTCAATGTTCACACACCACATTAACTGTTTCAGTATCAGAAACCTATGTAGATTCAAAGTAATTGCGAGTGGAATTTCTGTTGATTTATGCCAGCTTTCATTTTCTGCTCACATGCTTCGGTATCATAAGAGTTTCTCATTTGTTCCCAAAACCAAGGTTGACTGCATTTTATAAACAATATTTTTGCATTGAACTTTCACAATTCTATGTGCAAACAAAAGGCTTGAGCACTTGTTACTTTTCTTTCTGTGTAGTCCAAAGGATGCAATGATTCCACTACAGAACTATTTAATGTTTGTGTCTGTTCCCAGGGTGTGGTAGTTGTTTAGAAGCTGCATTCATTGCCCCTTCCTTATTACAGAGTCATGGAGTCATAGCATGGAGACAGGCTCTTTGGCTCAAACTGGTCCATGCTGATCAAAATGTCCGTCCATGCTAAGCCCATTTCCTGCACTTGGCTCATATCCTTCTAATGGCCTTAAGGAGTGTAGTGGAACAGAGGGACCTTGGAGTTCAGGTGCATGGTTCTCTGAAAGTGGAGTCACAGGGAGACAGGACAGTGATATCCTTCCTATTCATGTATTCGTCCAAATGCCTTTTAAATGCTAATGTACCCACCTGAACCACTTTCGTTGGCAGCTCATTCCATATGCATACCACCCTCTGCGTTTTTAAATAAAAAAGTTGCCCCTCAGGTTCCCATGTATTCTTTCCCCTCTTATCTTAAACTAATGTGACCTAGTCCTCGATTTCCCCAAACCCTGGGAAAAAGACTATGCATTCACCCTATCCATGCCTGTCATGATCTTATACACTTCATCAAAGAACTGTAAGAAATTTGTGAGGCCATGCTGACTACTCTTAATCAAACCCTGACTTTCTAATTACATGTACATCTTATCCCTCAGAATCTTCTCAAGTAACTTACCTACCACATATGTTAAGCTTACGGGTCTATAATACCCAAGATTTTCTTTGCAGCCCTTTTTGAATAAGGGCACAATATTAGTCTTCCAGGACTTCACCTGTGGCTAATGATGATGCAAATGTATCAGCAAAGGTCTCTGTAATTTCTTCTCTAGCCTCTCACAGGGTTCTTTGGATACATCTGATCTGGACCAGGAGGTTTATCCACCTTCATACATTCTAATACTTCCAATACCACCTTTACTATGATATGGATTGCTCCCAGGATATCATCACTAACTTCCCCAAGTTCCCAAGTCATCTTGTCCTTCTCCATGGTAAACACAGAGGTGAAGTATTCATTGAGGACCTTGCCCATCTCTTGCAGTTCCACACATACATGTCCACCTTGGGCCTTGAGGGATCCTATTCTCTCTCTAGTTATTCATTTTCCTTTAATATACTTGAAGAATGTCTTTAGATTCACCCCAATCTTTTCAGCCAAAGCTATCTCATGCCCCCTTTTCATCCTCCTGATCTCCTTCTTCAGTAAACTCCTGTATCCCCTATGTACCTCCATGGATTCTGTTGATCCCAGCTGCCTGCTCCTGAGCCATGCCTCCTTCATTTTTCTGGCCAAAGCCTCAATATCTCTTGTTATCCAGGGTTCCCTACTTCTGCCGATCTTGCCCTTCACCCTCACAGGACCATATAGACCTTGAACTCCAGCTATCACACTTTTAAAGGCCTCCCACTTGCCAGAGGCCCCATTTGCCTGCAAACAAATGACTCCAATCAGCCTCTTCAAGCTCCATCAAAATTTGCCTTGCCCCAATTTAGAACTTGAACTTGTGGACCTGTTTTGTCCTTCTTCATAACTATTTCAAAATTAATAGAACTATGGTCACTGGTCCCAAAGTGCTCCCCCACTGTCACCTCAGTCACCTGTCCTGCCCTATTTCCTAATAGTAGGTCGAGTTTTGCCCCTTCCCGAGTAGGACCCTCTATAAACTGCTTGAGGAAACTTTCCTGAGCACATTGAACAAATTCCACCCCATCTAAGCCCATAACACTATGGCAGTCCCAGTCTATGTTAGGAAAATTAAAATCCCCCACAATGACACCCCTATTTCTCTGCAAGTCTCCACAATTTCCCTGCAAATTTGTTCCTCTACTTAGCGTTGACTGTTTGGGAGCCTATAGTACAACCCCAATACCATCACTATCCCTTCTTATTTCTTAGCACCATTCACAAAGCCTCACTGGATGATCCCTCAGTTATTTCATCTTTTACTCCTGCTGTGTTACTCCCCCTTAATCAAAAATGCAACTCCCCCCTCCCCATTTCCTCTAACCTCTGTCGCACCTAAGGCACCTCTACACTGGCACATTAAGCTGTCAGTCCTGTCCCTCCCTTAGCTATGTTTCTGTAATGGTTATAATATCCCAGCCCCACGTACCTATTTATCTTGACAAAGGATGTAGTGAGCTTTACTTCAGTCACCCAGTTTGTAAGTGATGTGTAACCTCAAATTTCCAAGCTCTCTCCCACTGTGACTGCCCTAGAGCAACTCAACAAGTCAACCTTAGAACCTGCAACCTCTACCATTTAGATATATAAGGTCAGTAGATATATAATAATTCCATTGCTCGACTGACTCCTGGGATGGAGCGAGGGGGGCAGATGGATATTATCTTATTGGTTGAGCACATATCCATTGGAGTTAAGAAGAATGAGGGGTGACTTTATTGAAAAATGCATGAACTTGAGGGGACCCGACAGGATGGGTGCTGAAAGGTCAGCCAATCTTGTGGGACAGACTACAACTAGAGTAGACAGCCTAAAAATAAGGTGCCAGCTATTTAAAGTAAAGATGAGATTTGTTTTCTGTCTTAGGAGTTCTTCCCCAGACAATGATGGAAAGGGAGACCGGGCTATTGAATATTTTTAAGGCAAAGGTAGATAGATTCTTGACTAACAAGGGAGTCTAAAGTTATAAAATAAATAGCAATGTAGAGATAAGGTCACTATAGCATTAGCCATGCTCTTATGGTGGAGTAGGATTGAGAGTCCAAATATCTTACAGGTGCCCATAATTCATTATTTGTATAAGACTGACAAATTCCCCTGGAAGTAATACTCAGTTGTAGCTCCATATTTTTAATGTCACCTGAGTCAAAGTTAAAGCACATGGTATAGGAGGTAATGTGCTGACATGAATTAAGAATTGGCCAAAAGTTAGAAAGCAGAGAGTAAGAATAATTGGGCCATGTTTGCATTGGTAGACTATGACGAGTGGGGTACCAAAAGGATCAGAACTCTGACCTCCAGATGTTGATAATGTATACAATAATTTTGACATGGGACCAAATATAATATTTCCAAATTTGCTGATGATACAAAGTTAAGCAAGAATGTGTGTTGTGAGGGAAATTGTAAGATGTTTTTTGAGGGGATTTAGACAGGCTTAGTAATTGGACAAAAATATGGCAGTTAGAATGTAATGTGGAAAAATGTGAGATTGTCCCCTTTGGCAAAAAGAACAGATGTGCAGAGTACTTCTTAAATGGTGAGAGATTGGAAAATATAGATATGCAAAGGCACTTGGGTGTCCTTGTTAAGTGTCACAGAAGTCTAACGTGTGATTTAGGCCTGAGGTGAGGAGATTTCATTTCAGTTGGAGGCTGGTGAATCTTTGAAATTCTCTATCTCAGAGGGCTATGGCATTTCAGTGTTTTAGTATATCTAAGGTAGAGGTCATGGGATTTTCTGAGTAAAAGGCAATGGAATGTTTGATCAGTCAAGATCATACTAAATGGTCCAACAAGCTCAATGGGCTGAATAGCCTACTTTTGTTTCTATGTTGCTATTCAGCCTCAGTTCAGTCCAGTTTTATGAACAACACTTTAGGAAGATAGTGATGGCTTTAGTGAAGGTGCAGAACAGATTTAGGAGAATGGTTCACAGGATTAGGAACTTTGAGTACATAGACTGGAGAAAACTTGGGCTGTTCTCCTTGGGGAAGACACAAGAAGGTACAATAGAAGAGGTCAAGTTCATGAGAAGTCTGGACAGAGTGGATGGAGAGAAATTGATCATATTAGTAGAAGGATCGAGAAGTAGGGCACACCAAAGTGACATGAATGGTAAAAGGACCACAGGCGACATGAAGAAAACATTTTTACACAATGAGTTGGTAAGATCTGGAATTTGCTCTGAGAGTGGTGAAGGCAGATTCAACTGTACCTTTAAAAAGTAAACTGGATAATTACTTTTAAAAGGAACAGTTTAGAGGGCGTTGGGGTAAGAGTTTGGAATTGTACTTGTGGACAGCTGGCACAAACTGATAGACTGAATGGTCCCTTTCTGTGCTGTAATCTTTCAATGATTCCATAAGAGATGGGATTGAGTAATGAATGAGAAGCTGAAACTGAGGTCAATGCGAGTGAGTTGGTCATTTTGAAACAGATTTGGACTTCGACGTGTTTACAAAAGTTGGCTTGTATCCTGAAATTGGAAAGATCTTAGAATCTTTGTCTTTCTTCTATTCTGAAAATGAGTGGGTTATGTTGTCAATCTGACATTGGTCTTCTATCTCGGTGAATTTGATTCAAGTCCAGGCTGACAGGATTATAAAGAAATGAAACTTATTTCACTTAAGAAAATGAAAACCTCATGTGAACATAAGAAATGAAGTAGCCATAAGTCACAGCAAAACAAGAACATCCACAGGCAGCTTAACAAATATTACTCTCTCAATGGCCATTACTGAATAGTCATTTCTCACTGCTGACTTTCAGACATTACCGTGCATAGGATAGCTGCTCTGTTGGAGTCTATCTACTTGGCTGTGAAGTGCTTTTGACACCTTGATGTTATGAAAGATGCTAAATAAATGCAGCTGTTTCTTGTTGTAGCAGGGTAGAGTGAATTTTAATCTTTTAACCATCCTGTACTTAACTTGAAAATATTTGAGATGGACAAGGTTTAATTTCCTGATGTTAAAAATTTCTCACTACTGAGCACAAACTGAACCTCGACAGATTTTTTGGAAGCTCTGGAGAAATTTGGCACAACTGGCCACTTATGCTTCCACCAATAATCTGTTAAATTAACTGTAGACTACAGGGAGAATTCCCACAAAAACTACAGCCATAAATATTTTGAAATGAAGTAGTCTTTTTACAGCAACCTCTCTAAAGAAGTTATGGTAAACTTTAATAAATCATAGGTTACATCACAATTAGAATATTGTATCCAATTCTGGGCACTACACTTTAGAAAGGATGTCAAAGCCTTGGAGAAGACTTGGAGGATGCTTACTAGAATTACAGGAGGCATGGAGAACTTCAATTATTTTGCAGAGGGTACAAAAGCTGGGATTGTTCTCCTTTGGTCAATAAGTCTTGCGAGAAGATACAGTGAGACAGTAAAGATGGAAGATCTAGCAGCTTTCATTTAGACTGAAGTACAGAGAAGTAAAGAAGCAATTTAAAAGATCAACATGTAACTAGTAGACAAACCCAATGAGAATAAATAATTACTGAAAAGGTAGACACAACCACCAAACATTTAACATATTTAGTGGGAATTCGGGCCATTCTCAAGGCATCATTGAGAACACCTATTTTATGAAATTTGCTCCTTGCATATGACCATTCTACTATATTAGGGAGCAAATGTACTCCTTGACATAATGACAAATCACAGACCAGAGAACACTAACATTTGATTCTCTGCCTATATTGAATTAACTAATTTCTGCTGGGATGGAGATAATGCTAACGCAACAGTTTTGATAGAGTGGGTAGAGAGAAATGGTTTCCACTAGCAGAAAGATTAATAGCCAAAGGACACTGAATTAATATAATTACCAAGAGAACTAATAGTGAGATGAAAGAGCCATTTCTTCACACTGAGTTGTTATGAATTGCAAACCACGATGTTATGAAAGCAAATTTAGCTTAAAAAATGAATTGGGTAGATCCTTGAAAAGCAGGATTTTCATGGGCTATGGAGAAAGATCAAAGACAGTAGTACAGTAGGATAAAGAGCCAGATAGGTACAATGGGCCAAATGGTGTGTAGTTCTGTGAAACTAAGTTTACTTCTCATCTGATCCTTACTGTTGAGTCCCCAGTTATATATGTTTTTAAAACTGACTGATTTCTGTATTCCTGTCATGCCTACAGGTTATCAAATCTGGCGTGGAGACCACCTGCAAATGCCACGGCGTTTCTGGTTCCTGTACTGTTCAGACGTGCTGGAGGCAGCTGTCCCCTTTCCACGAGATTGGCAAATTGCTCAAGTTGAAATATGAAACCTCGCTCAAGGTAGGCAGCACGACCAATGAAGCAACTGGGGAAGGAGAGATTACACCACCGAAAAAGGCCATTGCTGCTACCCATCACCAACAACATCAAATCCCAAGGACTACTGACTTGGTCTACATTGATGACTCACCAAGCTTCTGTCGGCCCAGCAAGTACTCACCTGGCACTGCAACACGCAAGTGCTATAAGGACAAGAACTGTGAGAGCATCTGCTGTGGTCGGGGACACAATACTCAGAGCCGAGTAGTGACGCGACCCTGTCAGTGCCAAGTACGCTGGTGCTGTTATGTGGAGTGTAAGCAATGTACTCAAAGAGAAGAGATTTACACGTGCAAAGACTAATGCTCCCATGTTCCAATGGGAAGGGCCCTGGGGAGTCATGGTGAGGACCATGGACATTTGCCTGAGGAAATACTGCAATAAATCCCAATAAGTCCTCAAATATGCAAAGAGAGAATTCCATTTTTAATGTACAGAAAATGTATAAACTGTATCACACCTCTCTTGGATTCAAAGAGCTAAAGTCAGAAGTCAAACAATACAGAGAAGATAAATATCAGTCTCGGTTTAGCACCTGGTTCGAGAGAAACCAATTCACTCCAACATCCTGGATATAATTAACTGCCTTCAGCAGCAACTGAACATATCAAATGAAACCTTCAGTAACTATCTCACTCACAAGCCAATTAGGAATTTGGGAAATGCAGTTCCAATGACTGACAACTGGGGCTGTTCAGTTTAAGGTCCATGTGTATCACTCAACCCTCAATTAGGTAATTATTGATAATACTTAGGAACATTCTAAATATTAAACAGGCTAGGTAAAGATGGAAGATCTAGCAGCTTTCATTTGGACTGAAGTACAGAAGAGTAAAGAAGCAATTTAAAAGGTCGACATGTAACTAGTAGACAAACCCAATGAGAATAAATGATTACTAAAAAGGTAGACACAACCACCAAACATTTAACATATTTAGTGGGAATTCGGGCCATATTCAAGGCATCATTGAGAACACCTAATTTATGAAATTTGCTCCTTGCATTTGACCATTCTACGAAATTAGGGAGCAAATGTACTCCTTGACATAATGACAAACCACAGACCAGAGAACACTTACATTTGATTCTCTGCCTATATTGAATTAACTAATTTCTGCTGGGATGGAGATAGTGCTAATGCAACAGACCTAAGTGCCCAACTCTTAAGGAGAGGGAAGTACCAATTTCTGATTACTGTCCAGTAACCTTTGCTAGAAATGAACCTGAGGTTAAGTTTGGGGTTTGGCTGGGACAACTTTCATAAATGTGCAGAATGCTGAAGTTCATCACTTAGTTTGGTGAGGAATGGCTACTGGTGTAAAACACCTGCAACTGATGCTGCTGCAAGAGCCAGTGACCCAAAGACATTAGGAGGGAAATGTGCTGATAACAGAAACAAAAATGAGTTGGAGACAGTTGTCCTTTGAGTAGGGTACATTCCCAGTGCTGAACTATATAATCTTAGTTGGGGAAAGTGAGAGCAGTGTTCCAGGGTTAGAGACAGGACAGTCAGCCTTACCCCCAATTCCTAATTATTTCAATCTGACACCTATTGTTAGTGCCTGAGTGTGAAAGTAAGTTGGGTTTAAGCAAAGATGCCACTAACACTGGTCATGATGGGATAGCTTCACAACCTTTACTTTCTCAATTCACAGGGAATAACAATAAGGTGATGATGGTTGGACTGTTCCTATGGTAGTGCTTCAGTGAGAAATCCATTCCTTCCAGCAAGAGAGATGTGGGGCTTGGGTTAGGGGGCTGTGCGGTGATTACAAAGAAAATGCATGAGACTTTTCATGGTTTTATTTAGGATCCTGGCAAGTTCTTGGCAAAGCTTTCTCTAACCTTTAACATGCCTTTTCTGAAGGTCACTTGGTTTTCATGTTTGTTCTGCAGGGTTCAGGTTGGGTTGTTAAAAGAAAATAGGTCTCCATAGTGCAATTAGAACAAGGAGCCAGACAAAGCAGCTTTTGTACATATAAGGGGCTTAGTGAAGAGTGCTAATATGTTCAGGTCCGTTCATTCCCGAGAAGTACGTTTGAATCCAGCTGAGGTACCAGGCAGATGAAAGTCTCCTCACTCCAGTGGCTGTTAATTGTCAGGCTCCCAGAAGATGCAGACCCACTGTGTAGTAGTATCCATGCCAATAGACATTAATGATCTGTTTATATTGGGTCTGGGACCATCCCAGTTTAACATTAATTGGCGCAAAAGAGCTCATACAAACTGGTCATAAATTGTGAACTCCGGACAGTTACATGGCCCTAGAGTCTGGCTATGAGTTCCCACGCTTCAATGACGTAATGATCTCATTACGTTGTCGTATTCATAATAAACAAGGTCTGCAAGCTAAATGTTTGCCAGTGGCCTGTGGGCTTCTGTTGAATGGGCAGTTTGAGGTACTAGGAAAGCAGGATTTGCACATGTAAAAGATTTGAGATACGAAACAAACTAGCAACATGGCTCTTTCTCCTCAACTGGTTGATAATGACTGCCAGTATAAAGACCAGTAAACCACTGACTATACCAATATAGCTTTCAGTGGAAACCAAATTGAAAATGGACATTGCAGCTGAAGGTTCAGAATGCTGTAGTTTCCAACTGTCAGAATAGTCAGGGCTTTATCCATTGTTCTCACACTACGACTGTTGTAGTTCAACTACACATGACAGAAAAAAAAACACTAGCTGATAACGTTAAGAACTCTTTAAAAATTATGCACAAACTTGACTGTCGAACGCTGTTGGGTTCAGCAAGGATGAGATATTATTCCTCTGATTGTGGTTGTTCAGACTGAAGACTAGCAGACTTTAATGTAGACATGGTAGAACATGTTGATGGAAAAGCTGGTCTCTGATACTAATCTACTGTGCTTAAGTGGATTTAACTGTCGGGAGATCTAAACAACTGGCAGTAATTGCATATTCCGCACTCTATTATAACAATTTGACGTATCACCGTGCATGTTCACAAACAGCTATTTAACCCTGACGTCCCCTAATCTCTACAAGATGGATTCAGATATTAGTAGCTCGGCTGGGAAGCCTTCGGAGCTGAAGTGAGCAGACTGCAAAAACAGGAATACCTAAAGGATCAGCAGGAAGACTCCATTATGTCTCACCTTCTGAAAGTTTTCCATGCGACAAACATGGCTTGTAAATAGTATTCATTGAATATGCCGGCAGCATCCAATGGTCAAATATCAGCATTGCATCAACTTTTAAGACAATTACCTGAAACAGTTTGAGGGGTGGGGGGGCATTGAATTCATTGGATCTTATTGAAATGCCAATCTAATATGGAGTGATTAATAATGGTTACATCTAATTCTAATCAAAAATGACTGACTTATTCAGAAATCAGTAAATACTGAACTTCTAAGAAATTGAAGCTGTCTTGGATGTTTGACTGATCCATTCAGCCTAAAAGCCTGTTACACACTGACTATGCCCCATGCATCAGATTAGTATCAATAATTCAGACACAATATCCCCCAAAATGTCGTCACATCAGAGTTTTTAACAATACTCAGATCTATACCATCTGTTCCTTGAACTGAGACAATTCTAGCACCTTGAGTTCAAAGATATGCTCAAGATGGTTTCTTGCATCCAACAGATTTTTTTTTTGTCAACGCAGAAACCATTTGGGCCAAATTAATTCAGCAAGAAAATGCTGAACAATACGGGAGTGAGTACTCCCAGAACCAGTTAAAAGAGCTACGTTCATCAAGAGTGTAAATGGGGATAGAGGGTTCAGTGCATGCAAATGTGGTGAAAAGCCTCATATTAATTTTATAGAATTATCAAAAATGTTGATAGGTTTTTGAAAATTACATATTAATGTGCTATGTGCTCAACTTATAACATACCCTGTATGTGATAATGTGCCACAAGAACTAAAAATGTCTTCAATGCCTAAGTTGTATACTTCTGAAAATGGAACGAAGCCATACAAGGCCTAGTTTCATACGCAGAGTAAGCTGATCTCAGCAAAGAAACAATTTGAGATGCAATAATTGGGCTTAGGACCTCTTAACTAGAAGACAGAACAGAAAAATCAGAAAATGTTCCTGCTCCAGATTGCTATCCAATGACTCCAACAGTCAGGCACTTATGTGTGGTGTGTGTAGATGTTGATTCGAGGACAAATTTGTTCTCAGTTACAATTTCTCCTGGGTTCAATCTTCCTCTACCATGAGATGGTGCTGAACTCACCAGTCAGTGCCTTTGAAACAGAGGAGGAAAGTAATTTGGAGCTGAGGAAGAAATATGTTTAAAAAAAAAAGTTGTGCCTTCATGTTTTGGAACATGTGTTCATACCACGAGGTGGATGAAGTATCCTGCTCTTTAAATGAGGCAAACTAAATATGACGCAAACCCTTACTATTGCAGGGTGTGTTATAAATGACTAGCACACTACAGATTATACTGACCCTGGTAGCAGTATCTGAAGGGCTTTAGTTTAACTTTCTACCACAGTACACCACTGGCTGATAAAAGTGTGCCCATTGCTGTAAACTATACTACAACGGTCACAGAACCGGTCAGTTCTAATCATAAATATATATTTTATATATTATAAAATATGTAAATGTTAGAGGGAGGGAAGGGGTGCAATGGCTGTGTGTGTGTGTGTGTGTGTCTCTGTGTGTGTGTGTGTGTGTCTCTGTGTGTGTGTGTGTGTGTGTGTGTGTGTGTGTCTAAAATTGGATCAAAAATCACTTGAGGTGAAGGTTGTCTCTGGTCACTGTGTGTTAAGTGATATTCTAAAACCTAACTGTAAATTTTGAGACATCCACCATTTCTAAATAAGTTGACATCTCTAATACACAGTGGACCAAGAAACCTTCCTCCAACTCAACTGAACGAATAACTATTGACAAAAAGAATGTTAAAAAGGAGCATGAGAAAAAGGACTTCTTTTTAAAAAAAATAAAGAATCCAATTAAACAATGATAAAGGATACTTCCAACACATTCATAATTAGGATGCTGCGTAGAAATAACATTGATTTCAGGCATAGATTTTGTCACTTCTGAAGAATATCCAATGTACTGAACAGAAGCGTTATGTTCAATGTGAATATAGTTACTTGGATGAGTTATGTACTGGGAAGATGATAGGGAGATGGGCGTGGTTTATATGTACTGAAAGTTATGCAAACAATTGCTTTTCAGTTCTCATACACCAAATAACCATTGGGGAATATCCTGGGGACAGGGTTTGTGGGGAATTACTTTTTTCATGAATGAATGAATGGAAAATTAGACTAATTTTTCAGACAGCATCTATGTAAGTCTGAAGACTGCAGTTCTCTTTTATTCATGACAAAAGGTGTGGAGAGCCTAAATTCCATTTTTATGTATACTATCAGTGCACACAGATGGGGTTACAGAAAGGCTTGTAGTTCAGCTTGATTCTTTGTGCTAATAGTTGGTCTATAATCAATCAGGGTAATACAAAGTTCAGTTCATAACTTTCCTAGTAGAATATATCAAGAAGCTCAACCCCAACATGTGGACATGTTTCAAATTACTGGCATGGTAACACATACCTGATTGGAAACATTTACATATTTAGAGAAGGAACATGGTCCACAACCAAGAGCTTGAAATTGTTTCTAAGCCCCCATGGAACATGTCCTTAGAATAATTCATTCCTTAGAATTATTTATTGGAATGTGTGAAAATCCACTGTATGTGCAAAACAGGATCTGATTGTGAGTTAGGAGCAGGAGTAGAAAGCCTGCTCCACCATTCAGTAAGATCGTTGCTCATCTGATTGCTCCACATTCCCTTCCTGCCTACCCCAAATAACCACTCTGCTTTCTCCTGCCTTTTGAAGAAGAGAGTTTGAAAGCTTCTCAACCTTCTGTGGGGGGAAAAGAATTCTCACCATCTCTGTCTGAAATTGGAAACCCTTCTTCTCAACCAGTGAGCCCTTGTTCTAGAATCTCCACAAGAGGAAACATCTTTTCCACATCTGTCCTGTCAAGACCCCTTAGGATCTAATATATGTCAAGCAAGGCACCTCAGTTCCATCTCATTTACATACTTAATTGGCTAGACAATTTAACAGGAATATGTGCAGCCTATTTTGATGCTCATTTTAAACACTTTGAGATTAAAGTGGTCCACACTTGTATAATTGGAATCAGCAAGCAAATCCTGAATCCTCCAACTTGGAGTATTATAGAATTTGGGACAACAGCAGAGGAAGAATTCCATTCAAATTCATGCATAAGAAATCCCATTTGGCAATAAACAAATAAGGGTTCAGAATTCTAAGAGCATGTGTTTGAGAAAATTCTGTTTAGTTTCCCCACTGCCAAATGGGATATCTCTGGGCTGTTCAATGAAGAGCTTTAAGTGAGTTGAGGAGTTATTTTAAGATGAGATTTAAAGAAAAAGAATGAGAAGGAGAGGCAGAGAAATTTCAGGAGAGATTTCAAGATTTTAGGACTGAAGTGGCCAAAAGCCATGGCAGCCAATGATGGGACAATGGAAATGGGAGTCAGAATTATTTCCTGAGGGTTGCAGGGCTGGAGGAAGATAAAATGGTGATGGACAAACCCATGGACGAATTTGTACATAAGAATTAGAATTTTAAGATCAACGTGTGGGTGAATTGGAAGTCAATATAGCTGGCAGAACACTGAGGAGATGGGTGAATGGAAAATTGGAAACAGAGTTTTGGATGAGATTATATTTATGGATAGTGGAAGTGGGAGGCTGACCAGGAGAACATTTAAATACTCAAGAGGTAACAAAGGCAAGTATACAGGACAATGCATTTACTTACGAAGTCAAAAAATGTCTGATGTTATTTGTATCTTAGGTTAATTTTTAATAAATGACAGGCAGCAGTGTTTTTGGAAGACATAATGCAAAATCAATAACATTAAAAGTACAGCAATAACATTTTACGCAAGACTGTGTTTTTATCAAATTTGCATTACAGTTAAGCATAATGAGATCTTTGGCTTTACTTTCAAACATCCTGAGGCCTTTCTGCTGCTGGCGTAGTGATTCCTCCTTACACACATTCCAACACTCAGGTCATATCCTTGTCCTCACCTCCCACTGACTCCCCTTCATTACGCCCCAGACTGCCAAAAATGATCTCCTCCTCCTCTGGTTGCTCTTCAGCCACATTCTAAATTATTCTCCCTAATTATTCTCCCCATTATTCTCCCTAATGCTCGATTTATGCTTTGTTTTCTACTTCCTCATGTTTAGTGCGTTGAGATGCTTTCTGTATGCAGGGTGCAAGTTGAGGGCTGCTATATTCAGAACTCTGCCACTCACCTCCAGAGGAAACAAAATAGATTAACCCCTTTATTATAAGAGCACACAGAGCAATTTCATGGGGTAATCATTCAAAAAGAGTTGCTTCATCCCAAAAGAGAGATGGGGGGAGAAAAACAGCAAATGAGTGCCATTATGTTTTTTTTTGTATTTTGAATGTGTGTGGTGGTGCAAATGTGCTGGCGAGGATGTATATATGTGGATTGAGAGTACTTGTATATGGGCGCTGGTGGCCATGAGGGAGATTGAGGGTTGCTGTGTGACTTTTAAAGCAGATTCTCGCACTGAACCTGGATGCTTTCTGTAATTATTTAAATATATACTATTTAATGTGGAAATATTTTGCTCTTGTAAATTGTAAATACTGAGTTTTCTCCTGTTCTCCTGTGGTATTAATACGTCTCAGTTAGTGCGGCACATATACTTTATATTGACATTAATTAGGAGTGCAATGGTTGCAGTCTTTCTCTTTCCAAGCAAGTTCGCAACATCTCATTAATTCCCTGACCCACCTCTTCCTGAATTTCCACCACCTCAAGCACTTTAACCCTGAGTGACTAGTAGCTGAGAATCCCTCAAGGCTTTGATTAGGCCGTGGAGACAAAATGAGAAAACAAAAATCTGTGATATCCGAAATTACTGGAAATACATAGGGGTTTCCTAGCAGCTGCGAAAAAAACTTAATAGCTAGCGAATTGTTCTAGTTCGGTATTGCCCATTTCAGAAAGACTGACACCTAAAGCACATATCCATCCATTCTGCTGGTCCTGCTGTTTCGGTTTGTATTTGTTGGTTGACGGAACAGGATGTTTCTAGATAATTTTGGCCCTAAAAGTTCAGATCTTTAAATTTATGCTGAGGAAGGGTATGATATTTTAATTTCATTCCAGTAGATAATCATAGAATCTCTACAGTGTGGAAGCAGGCCACTCAACCCATCAAGTCCACACTGACCCTCTGAAGAGCATCCCACCCAGACATAATGGGCAGTTTAGCACAGCCAATCCACCTAACCTGCATAATTTTTGGATTGTGGGAGGAAACCAAAGCACCCTGACATAACCCACATAGACACAGGGAGAATGTGTAAACTCCACACAGGCAGTTTCCCAAGGCTGGAGTCAAACCCAGGTCCCTAGCACTGTGAGGCAGCAGAGCTAACCACTGAGCCACCATGCCACCCACTATTCCTGGGTTGATCCTATCTCTAGTCATCTCTAATTCATTATTAAGCAGATATCCCTGACCCACAGTGACATTGAAATTTTTGCTTCATGAGGAAGGGGGTAGATAGAGAAGTGCAGAGGGCAGTTGGTCACTTACCTTTTAATGATTCACAAGTTCTTAGCTTTCTCGTGGAGCACTAAGTGTAACCAGCTCTGAAGTTGGAGTCAAATTCCCACCAATGTGCACTTCTGCCCTTTGTGGCTTATCTCACTCTCAAGTGTTAATCTGTGGTCAGTTATACCATTTACAGAATACAGCCTGTGAGACTGTGGAGTTAGATGCAATCTAGGCTATTTGAACCAGAGACCACCTAGGTCCACTTGAGACCTTATTCCAATATTTTACAGTTTGAAGCAAAAAGGATTGAAATATAAAAACATTGAATGTATCACATAGTTATGGCCACATTTACTAGGGAGAAATATTAATATTGGATAGAGTCCAATAAGAACTTTCTGCTATGCTCCAATGCAGTTATTCTGATGAAACCCCTGGTGTTATGTAGTGCCCAACAGTTTGAAACAGTGCTTAAATGGGGCAGTATTTTCAATCTGCTTCTGAACTTGCTTCACTCTAAGGACTGTCATATAAGTTGTTCTAGGAAGTGGTACTGTAAGTGCTTTGCTCTCATAGGCTGCACTGATGAATGCCAAAAAGCTAGTCTGTGTCTATCACAGCAGTACTGTTGACAGTCACAAAACACGTTGCCCTGATCCCAAGAAAAAAATCAGAAAAAAGGCACTTGGGAAATATTTCAGATCAGTCCACATATTAAAATAAAATTATGAACATTGCTGGCGAGGCTAGCATTTGTTGTCCTTCTCTATTTATCCCTTAGAAGGTGGTGATGAGCTGCTTTGAACTGATGCATGCTACACGTATAGCGGAGGTATTCCTAACAAAAGGCAAGGTTCAGACCTCTAGGGTTTTCACCCAGTAATGATTAAGTAATGGCAATATATATCCAAGTCAGAATGATCTGTAGCTTTGATTGGAATTTTGAGATATTGGTATTCCAATACACATTTTCCTTTTATCCTTCCAGATTGCAAGTTTTGCATTTGAGAAATGGAGGAGCGTTCGCAAATCAATTTTGGTTGTGACAACTTTGAAAAGCAGTCACTTTTTTGTTTCATAGTGAAAACTGCAGTCATCTTGCAAATGGCAGGACTGCAGAAACAGTGCTGAGTTGAATAACCAATTGATACTTGCAAACCTTTCCAACCTCTTTATGGCAATGCAGTGAGCTGTTTTTAATGCTGAACTGACAAGGCAGATTAGATATAGACTCAATGTTTCATCCAAGTAGCAATACCTCCGACAATGCAGCATTCCCTTTGTACTGCACTGCAATGTTAATGAACATTTCCTAGTCAGACAAGGTGCGGGAATCTGGAATATCAAGATTTAATAGCAGGAGCTTTTGCTACATGTATATTGCAAATTTAACTGGATGGATAGTGGAAAAAGAAAAGCAAACTTGCGGTCATTGCACTCCTGATGCTAACATACCCAGGTTATGTGTTTTTTTTTCTCTCACAGAGTCTAATGGAGCCTAAATTATTTGTTTCTACCTCATGTGCATAGCTTGTAGGTAATGTACTGATTCTTCAGAGTGACTGTGGAGGATGTATTTAAGTTATTTAACACCTTGGTATAACAAAAGCAAGAGAATTTTGGAAATAAATGAATTGTGAATTATTTTTCAAATGTGTTTTGTATTCATCCTTCTCACTTCTAAAATTCAACTCATTCCACACTTATTAAACTGCATTCTTTAGTTTTAGTTTCATTCATGACAGGTATCCACCCTATCACTCCCCTCTGACAGGTATCCACCCTATCACTCCCCTCTGGGAACTTATGAAACTCTGAAATTTGGGTTTTCTGGGAAGGGAGAGGTGAGGAAAGGGCAGCTCATCCATCATGGGATCAGAGGTGGGAATATTTGCTGATTGTGCAACAATTTTCCACACTATTTACAACATCTCCGATACTGAAGTGGGCCATATCCATATGCAGCAAATTCTGGAAAATATCCAGATTTCGGCTGATAAATGGAAAGTAATATTTGTGCTACACAAATGCCAAGTAGTGGCCATTTCCAATGAGAGAGAATCTAAACATCTCCCCTTGACATTCAATGATGTTGCCATCACTGAATCTCCTCCTATTAATATCCTGGTGGGTTACCATTGACCAGAAACTGAAATGTGAATACTGTGGCTACAAGAGCAGATCAGAAGCTATGAATACTGCAGTGATTAGCACACCTCTTGACTCCCAAAGTTTGTGTACCACCTACAAGGAACCAGTCAGAAGTGTGACAGAAACCTCCACTCACCTGCGTTTGTGCAGTTCCAGCTACACTGAAAGCTTGACACCATCCATGACGAAACAGCCTACTTGATGGGCACCCCATTTAACAGTTCCAGTATTCCCTTCCATCACCACCGACAAACAGTGGTAGCAGGGCATCATCTCAAGATGAATTGCAAAAATTACAACAAAGT
Source organism: Rhincodon typus (assembly GCF_021869965.1). NCBI lineage: Eukaryota > Metazoa > Chordata > Chondrichthyes > Orectolobiformes > Rhincodontidae > Rhincodon > Rhincodon typus. The sequence continues at coordinate 91,125,162 of NC_063335.1, forward strand.
TATTTAGGCAAGATCTTCCAAAACTATGACCTTTACACGTAGAAGGACAAGAGCAAAAGATACATGGAATGCAACCACTTGCAAGTTCTCCTTAAAACTACACACTATCCTGACCTAGAACTATATCACCATCACTTCACTGTCATTTTGGCCAAAATCCTGAAACCCTCTCCTTAACAGTATTGTATGTATACCTCCACCACCTGGACTGTAGCAATTCAAGATGGCAGCTCATTCCTACCTGCCCATGCATCATTAGGAATGGGCTTTAAACACTGCCCCAGCCAGTGATGTCCATTTCCCATGAATGGGTAAGTTTTGAATGAAAGCTCTGAGTTGTGCCGCCTGGTCAAACTCACTACTTCTTAGGCTTCTGGGGTGTCCAATATGGTGTGTGACCAATGGGATGAATGTTCCCCTTTTATCTGGATGTTAATATTATAGAACAAATTGGATCTGAGCTAGGGTCGTAAGATCTTCAATCCCAATAGCACGGAGCCCTGCAATATTAGTCAATTCATACTGTTATCCAGAGAAGTATCCAGAATGGCTAGTTCAATATAATGAAGAGTCACACTGATGCAATAGAGCAAAGTCGTCTTCTGCAGTTACTGTTAAGTAATGTTGCAGGGGTACGATAGATTGAAGTATATTCTGCATCTAATGATTCTGCATCTGGTCTGGAGAACACAATATGGTGTGAGTAATGGTTGGTGGAAACATTTAATCCAGTTAAATCTCTCACCACTAGGGTGCAAGTTTAAGTGCAGTTCTGACTGATGGGTTGGAAGTCATATCTGTCTGCTGGCTATTCAATTTAGAGCTGAGGATCAATATCTCTGTGTGTAGTCTACTACATCTTCGTGTTTATACCTCACATATGTGGATATAAAAAAGACAACCGTGCACATATCACAGATCCTACTCCACATATGTCAGGCATCACATGTCACACATTATACTCCACATATCACATGCCAAAAATCACACTTCATACATTATGTACCACACATACTACACAACAGATGCCAAAGGTCAAACTTCACACGTTTTATGAGGCACCGATAAATTACAGCCAAAAAACTTTCAAAACAAAGTATAGAGAAGGAGAAAGAAAACCAATTATTTTTGATTGATTTTCTAGCTTTATGATATCTCCCGAGGATTGGAGTCAAGCAGCTGCCAGGCTAACAATTATGCAAAATAGCACGAATAATTAGAATCACAGAATGGTTGTAGCACAGACAGAGGCCATTCAGCCTGACATGTCTGTAATCAGCTCTCTGCATCAACTAAAAACCAACAGAAATGTGGATGCCTTAAATCAGAAACAGAAATAGAAGTTGCTGGAAAAGCTCAGCAGGTCTGGCAGCATCTTTAAAAAAATATCAGCGTTAACATTTTGAGTCCGGTGACCCTTCCTCATTACTGATGGGAGCTGGGAAAGTGTCAGTTTATATGCAGAAAATAGGGAGGGCGATGGGGTAGGGAGTAAACGATAGGATAGAGCACGAAGAGAGAGATGAGCAGTTGGATAGACAAAGAAGTTGATAACGATCTGCTTAGGAGGGTGAATAGTTGTTAATGGGGACAATTAGTGACTAACAATAGGTAATGTGTAGTGGCAGGCTATGTGATAACAAGGCCTGGTGGGTGGGGTAGGGGCCGAGGACTTGGGAGAGTTTAGGCCCTAAAGTTATTGAACTCAATATTGAGTCCAGAGGGTTGCAGGGTCCCCAAGTGGAAAATGAGGTGTTGTTCTTCCAGCTTGCGTTGAGCTTTGCTGGAACACTGCAGCAAGCCAGAGACAGCGAGGTTGGTAGGGGAACCTTCCCTTCCCTCTGAATCCATCCCCTCCTCCAACATCCCCTCCACCCCCGAACCTCCTGTCAGGTATTCACCATCCCTCCTAACCTTCCACTCTCCGATGCTGAACATTCTGTACTCAGCAAAGGCCTCAGCTTTATTCCTCTGCATCCCTACCTTAACAAGTTTCAGGCACAGCATGACATCGAACTCTTCTTCTGCTGTCTTTGCCTCCGTGACCATTTCTTTGGACAACTGTCCTCTCCCCGTCCCACAGGCCCCATTGCCCAGTTCCAACACTCTCTGTCCACCTCGACCCCTCCCTCTGGCCTTTTACCTGCACTCGGTCTGTTCATTGAGAATTGTTGATATGACAATGGTCACCTCAATTTCTCTGCCCCCCTCACCAAATCCAACCGACCTCCCTCCGAACTGACTTACTCCGTGTGCTTTGATCTAACCCTGACTTTGCTATTTAGCCTGCCGATAAGGGTGGTGTTGTTGTAGTCTAGTTACTGACCTCTACCTTGCAGAGGCTGAGTGCCAGCTCTCAGGTACCTCCTCCTAACTTTTCCTGGATCATGACCCCACCATGTTGCACCAGGCCATTGTATCTTTTACAGTAACTGATCTCATTTCATCTGGTGCCCTCCCCACCACTGCTTCCAAGTTGACAGTCCCCCAGCCCCAAACAGTTCGCTTCTACCTTCTTCCTTCTTCCTAAAATCCAAAAACAGGACTGCCCGAGCAGACCAATTGTTTCTGACTGCTCCTGACCCACGGAACTCATCTCTTCCTACCCTGACTCAGTCTTCTTTCCCCCGGTCCAACCCCTGCCCATGTACATCTTTGATTCCTCTGACACTTTATGCCATTTTCAAAACTTTCAGTTTGCAGGTTCCAGCCGCCTCCTCTTTACCATGGACATGCAATCCCTTTAAATGTCCACTCCCCACCAGGAGGGTCTTAAAGCTCTCCGTTTCCTCCTGGAGCAAAGACCTGAACCATCCCCACCCACCTCCACTCTCCTCCACTTGGCCGAGCTCGTCCTCACCCTCAACAACTTCTCTTTTAACTCCTCTCATTTTATTCAGGTCAGAAGGGTGGCCATGGGTACCCGTGTGGGCCCCAGTTATGCCTTTCTCTTCATGGGGTATGTGGAACATTCCTTGTTCCAGTCCTATTCTGGCCCCCACCCACAAGCTTTTCTCCAATATATCGATGATATCATCGGTGCTGCTTCCCGCACTCGTCCGGAATTGGAAAACTTCATCAATTTCGCTTCCAATTTCCACTCCCCTCTCACTTTCACCTGGTCTATTTCTGACTCCTCCCTTCCCTTCCTTGACATCTCTATTTCTATTTCTGGGGATAGACTGGCCACTAATATCCATAACTGTCTCGGCCCGAAACGTCAGCCTTCCTGCTCCTCTGAGCTTGGCCTGCTGTGTTCATCCAGCTCTACACCTTGTTATCTCAGATTCCCCCAGCTACCTGGACTATACATTCTCACAGTCTGCTTCCTGAAAAGTCTCCATCCCATTCCCTAGACTACACCTCCTCTCACCCACCTTCCTGCAAGAATGCTATCCCCCATTCACAATTCCTCTGCCTCCACCGCATCTGCTCCCAAGATGAGGCATTCCTCTCCCAAACATCTCAGATGTCCTCATATTTCCTGGACGGCAACATCCCCCGCTCCAGTGGTCGAAAACGCTCTCAAATGCATCTCTTGCGTTTCCCGCACCTCAGCCCCCACATCCCCTCCTTGCAACAAAAACAAAGACAGAACCCCCCTTGTCCTCACGTATCACCCCATTAACCTTCGGATTCAACGCATCATTCTCCGCCACTTCTGCCACCTGACATCTGACCCCACATCCAAGGATATATTTCCCTCCCCACCTCTATCTGCCTTTCGTAGGGACCGCTGTCTCCGTGACTCCCTCGTCCGCACCACAGTCCCCACCACCCCTGGCACTTTTCCCTGCAACCACAAGAAGTGCTACACCTGTCCCTATACCTGCCCCCTCATGTCCATCCAAGGCACCAAACAAACCTTCCGCATCAGACAGATGTTCACCTGCACATCCGCTAATGTGGTCTATTGCATCCGCTGCTCCCGATGTGGCCTCCTCTACGTTGGTGAGACCAAGCGGAGGCTCGGAGACCGCTTTGTAGAGCACCTGCGCTCGGTTCGCAACAAACAACAAACACCTCCCAGTCGCGAACCACTTCAATTCCCCCTCCCACTCCCTGGATGACATGTCCATCCTGGGCCTCCTCCAGTGTCACAATGACACCACCCAGGAACTGGAGGAGGAGCACCTCCTATTCTGCCTCGGAAGCCTACAAACCAATGGCCTCAATGTGGACTTTACTAGGTTCAAAATCTCCCCAGCCCCAACCTCATCCCATGACCAACCCTCCCTTTCGTCACTGCCTCCTTGGCCTGTCCATCTTCTCTCCCACTTATCCGCTCCTCCCACCTCACTGATCAACCCCCACCATTGCCTACCTGCACTCACCTATCACCACCCCACCTACCTTCCCCAGCCCCACCCCTTCCCTCTATTTATTTCAGAGCTCCCTACCTCTCCCCCATTTCTGAAGAAGGGTCCTGAGCCAAAACGTCAGCTTTCCTGCTCCTCTGATGCTGCCTGGTCTGCTCTGTTGATCCAGCTCTACACTGTGTTATCTCAGAATCCAGCAATGGCAGTTCTTACTATCTCTGATCCCATGCTTTCAGTTCCTCTATCTCTGTCACATATGCTTAGATGAGGCCAACTTTGACAAGGGAGTCTCCGAAATAGCCACCTTCTTCCTCAACCGAGGATTCCCCAGCACCATTGTCATCAGGGCCCTCAACCGGGTCCAACCCATCTCCCGCACTTCCACCCTCACTCCTTCTCTCCCCTCCTGCATCAGCGATAGGGTTCCCCTTGTCCTTACCTACCATCCCACCAGCATCCACATCCAGAAGATCATTAGATGCCATTTCTGCCACCTCTAGCAAGATGTCACCACCAGACATTCCCCTCCCCTCCCTTGTCTGCCTTCCGCAGGGACCGTTCCACCCTTCCTTCACCCCCAACAGCCCCCCATAGCCCTACGGCACTTTCCCCTGTAACTGGCAAAGGTGCAACACCTGCCCATTTACCTGCTCCCTCCCCACTATCCAAGGGCCCAAACATACCTCCCAGCTGAAGCAACACTTCACCTGCACTTCCCACAATCTAGTCTACAGCATTCGCTGCTCTCAATGTGGTCTCTTCTACATTAGAGAAACAAAGCGTAGACTGGGTGACCACATCGCAGAACATCTACATTCTGCTCGCAAAAAAGACCCTGAGCTTCCAGTTGCCTGCCACTTTAACATACCACCCTGTTCCCTGGCCAATATCTCTGTCTCTGGCTTGCTGCAGTGTTCCAGTGAAGCTCAATCCAAGGAGCAAGAACATCATCTTCTGCTTGGGGATCCTGCAACCCTCCGGACTCAATATTCAGTTCAATAATTTTAGACCCTAAATCTCCCATGTCCTAGCCCCCTACCCCACACACCAAGCCTTGTTACCACATAGCCTGCCATTACACACTACCTATTGTCAGTCAATAACAATCCCCATTAACAACTATTCACTCTCCCAGCCAAATTGTTATTAACTCCCTTGTCTATCCAACTGTTATTCTCTATCTTCAGGCGCTATCCTATCATTTACTCCCTACCCCATCCCCCTCCCTATTTTCTGCATATAAACTGACGTTTTCCCAGCTGCCATCAGTTCTGAGGAAGGGTCACCAGACAGATGCTGCTCGACCTGCTGAACTTTTCCAGCAACCTCTGTGTTTGTCTCTGCAACAACAACTTGGTTAGCCTGACCCACCTGCAATCAGTCTCGAACTGATCTCGTCTGTGCCTCACAAGTATTAACTGGTGCTACAGTTTAAATTGACAGGATCAGTTAGCTCCTGAATGCTAACCGTACTTCAGGCCCTAGACAACTGAATTACATGAATCAGAAGTCAGCTCATACATCAGCAAAAACGCAACACGATTTCTGAAGAAGTGTCCTGACCAGAAACGTCAGCTTTCCTGCTCCTCTGATGCTGCCTGGCCTGCTGTGTTCCTCCAGCTCCACACTGTGTTATCTCAGATTCCAGCATCGGCAGTTCTTACTATCTCAACATGATTGTCCAATGTTTTGGACTGATTTATTCTCAATGCCTCAAGTCTGTAGGGAAATCATTGAATCATCATCATACAACACAGAAACAAACCCTTCAGTCCAACCAGTCCATGCCAACCATAACTCCAGACTAAACTATGCTCACCTGCCTGTGCTTGGCCCATATCCCTCCAAACATTTCTTATTCATGTAATTATCTAGATGTCTTTTAAACATTATAATTGTATCTGCATCCACCACTTGCTCTTGAAGTTCATTCCACACACGAACCATTCTCTGTGTAAAAAAATTGCCCCTCATGTCTTTTCTAAATCTTTCTCCTCTCACCTTAAAAATATATCCCCTAGTCTGGAAATTCCCCACCCTTGGGGAAAAAAAAACCTGCCATTCATGTTATCTATATCCCTCATTATTTTATAAACTTCTATAAGGTCACCCCTCAACCTTCTACGTTCCAGTGAAAGAAGTCTCAGCCTATCCAACTTCTCCTTATAATTCAAACCATCCATTTCCAGAAACATCCTGGTAAATCTCTTCTGAAATTCTCCAGTTCAATAATATCCTTCCTACAGCAGGGTGTCCAGAACTGGGCACAATACTCCAGAAGAGGCCTCAGCCTTTCACTAAAATTTGTAAACTGTACTCAGGCTGTATGCACGGTGGCTCAGTGGTTAGCACTGCTGCCTCACAGCACCAGGGACCCAGGTTCAAGCCCACTCTTGGGCGACTGTCTGTGTGGAGTTTGCACATTCTCCTTGTGTCTGCGATGGGGTTTCGTCTGGATGCCCTGGTTTCCTCCCACAGACCAAAGATGTGCAAGATAGGTGGATTGGCCATGCTAAACTGCCTGTAGTGTTCATGGATGTGTAGATTAGGTGGGTTGCTCTGGGGGTCGGTGTGGACTTGTTGGGCTGAAAGGCCTGTTCCCACACTGTAGGGATTCGATGATGATACAATTCTCAATCAATAATAGCACCGATCAGTGGGTAAGATGTAAAGGTCATTCAACTCCATATAATAATAAGATATAGGAGCAGCAGTAGGCCATTCACCCCCAGAGTCTGCTCCACTATTTAGAGAGATCATGGCTGATCTGATAATCCTCAATTTCACTTTCCTGTCTTTTCCTATAACCCTTGATTCCCTTGCTGACTAAAAATCTGTCCATCTCAGTCTTGAATACAGTTAAATGACTCAGCCCCTACAGCCCTCTGTGGTAAAGAATTCCACAGAAACCACCTTCTGAGAGAATAATAATCCTTCTCATCTCTGTCTTAAGTGGTTAACTCCTTACTCTGAAATTATGTGCTCTGGTCCTGCAATCTGCCACATGGGGAAATAATGTCTCAGCATCTACCCTGTCAAGTCCCCTAAGAATCATATGTGTTTCAATAACATTGTCTCTCATTCATCTAAAGTCCAAAGCGTACAGGCCCAATGTACTCGATCTCTCCTCATAATAAAATTCATCCATACGCAGGATCAACCAAGTGGACCTTCTCCAGGCTGCCTCTAATGCCAGTGTATCTTTCCTTAAATAAGCGGCCCAAAACTGTTCATAGTATTCCAGCCGTGTTCTGACTAATGCCTTATATCACTGTATTTCAAGTCATATCACATTAAAACTGTTCCTCCTGCCTCTTGCTGCTCACCTCCAGATCCTGTGCTCCCAACAAGGGTTCAGGCAAAGATTTAGCGAGTGGGGGAGTGGGACGTTCAGTTAGAGCACGATCATTGCAAGTGTAAATCCGGGAGTGGCACAGGCAACACAAGTCAATTTGTTGGCAGTGAGAGGAATGACAATTTTAATCTCTGTGCCTTGTGCCCTGGTGCCAATCTCCTGCCCTTTCCTGAATAACTCTGCAAATTGTTTCTATGCCGTTTAAATAACCATTTAAGATTATTTGAATGCCTCAATTGAACCTGCTTCATATCCAGGCACTGGATTCACGGCTTTTTGCACCATCATGCACTCCTGCAATTTTCATTTAGCCAGGATTGATTCCATGGCTTGACAGTAATGGTAAAGTAAGTAACCAACTCACCATGGATCCTTCAACAGCATCTTCCATGACCTCTATTGCCTAGAAGGACAAAGCTATCAAATACATGAGAACATTAATAACTTCAAGTGTCCATCCAAGCCATATGCCATCCTGACTTGTAAACATATCATATTGCTTCAGTGGAAATGGGTTAAAATCCTGGAACTCCCTCCTTGGCTGCATATTACCTACCTGCCCAAGGACTGTGATGGTTTAAGAAGGCAGCTCACCGTCACTTCTCAAAGGCAAGTAGCAATGGGCATTAAATACTGACCTCACCAGCAATTCATACATCCGCTAAGGTGCTGGCCATGAGTTTGCAGGTTGTGGTTGAATACAATTCTACCGTTGTTGATGGACCACAGTGTCTCATGGATGCCCAATTCTGAGCTGCCAGAGCTGTTTTAAATCCACCTCATTTAGGGTGCCATACAACATGATAGAGGATTTATTCAGCGTGAAAATGGGACATCACAAGGACTGTGTGGTGATCTCTCCCACCAATACTGTCATGGACAGATGCATCTGGTGACAGGTGAATTGATGAGGACAAAGTCTAGAAGGCTTTTTGCCTCTTGTTGGTTCCCTCACTATCTGCCTGAGGCCTAGTATTGTAGACATGTCCTTTAGGACACAGCTAGTTCGGTCAGCAGTGGTGCTACCGAGCCAACTTTGGTGACGGGCATTGAAATCCCTCACTTAGAGCATATTTTGCCATTGCCACCCTTGGACCTTCCTGTAAGTGGTGTTGAAAATGGAAGAACATTGGTTCACCATCTGAGGGAGGTTGCTATGTGATATTCAGTCAGTGAATGTTTAACCTCATATCATGAGATTTAAAGTAGTTTGGGAGTACAGAACCTGAGTATTGCTGAAAAAAAACTAATTTTGCCAAAACATTTTGTCTTGCACTCATCAGGAAATTCACAAGATTACCAGTGTAAAGGGGAACAAGATTTTTATACTGCATGTGAAGAGAGTGCTGATTAATTTGCAACTGGACTCAGATTGATTATATTGCCATGAAGAATGCACCAATTAGTAACGACCAACATTTAATGGCCAAAGTTTATTTACATTAAAACTAGGCAGGTTCATTCTGATTGGTCAGGATATTGCCCTGTACACTGAACCAGAGAATGGCTGATGCCTATTTGTTGAGTTGATACAGGTGTGTCATATGTACATGTTCTTTCTGTCTGCAAAGAACTGGACCTTGTGCTTTAATATATGCACCTTCCAGTATGCGAAAGCGCACCACATTGCGAGCCCAACTGACAATCTTACATTTGATGCTAATATAATTCTTAACACAATCAGGATTATTTAGCAAATGTTGAAGAATTTCAAAATCACAATGTTGGACACTTTGTATTGGGATTTGTAAGCACTGGCTGGTTGAGTATGGACAGTATCTTTCCTGTTGCAATCAACAAAAGTTCTGTTTAATGAAATCCTCCAGTCTTGGAATATATTGCCTACATTCCTGGCACTGAAATTCATACTTCACATTACTTACTTCTGTGATAGAAAGAACATTTTTTTGGTTGGATGGCAGTATCCTATATCACTCATGTTGCTACTTCACCTGTTGCTTGAACCAGTGAGATACTCTACCCTATTCTGAGGGAGTCTGGCCACTTTACAGGAGCAAAAGGCTTAAGCGTGTTCATGAGTTTGCACAAAGAGCAGTGAGAAATAATCTGATTGGCCAGCTGCTATCCTGCAGGATAGCATTGATTCTCCTTCTTTCAACCTCAAACTTGCATGGTGAGCAAATTTCCCAGGCCATATTATAAAGTTGCTGATATGACTAATCTTGCAGCATGTGGAACTGTAGGATCTCAATGCATAAAAATAGGCTTCCAGGAAACATTAGTAGGTAACTCCACGGCTGATTTCTCAATTAATAAATCAACGTAAACGAGCTCATTTGAGTACTTCATTTCAAAGGTGAACTTGAATGTAGGATGGAACTCATTGACCACACCCATTTGGCTTTACTCAATCAGACCCCTTGCAAAACTCAAAAAAAATTCAAACATCAGTTGGGAGTCTGCAATTGAACAAAAGTTGCCACTTAACCCTGAGTGTGTTAAGCATTACATCGACAACCAATTTCAGAGTGACACAGTTGTGCAAACTGAAAGCTATATTAAAGTACAGGGCCCTGATCTTTGTAAACAGATAGAGCAAGTACATATGATACATCTGTTTCAACTCAACAAAATAGGCTTCAGCCATTCTCTGGCTCATTACTCAGAGCAATGTCTTGACGAACTGATGTCAATCTGCCCAGTTTTATTTAAACAAAGCTTGGCAAGTAAATGAAGATCATCAATTAATTAATGCATTCTTTATGGTAATGCATCTACCAATAGGAGACCACTTACCAATCAATCAGTATAAATGTTGTTTCCCTTTACATTGGTATTCATGTAAATTCCACTTATGGGTGCAAGGCAAAAACTTTTGATAAGATTGTTGTGATTGTAACGAGGTTAACCTGATGGGCCTCATAGAATATGAGTTCCCTGATTGGAGCTGTTAACCTGGTCTAATCAGGGAGCCCTGGCTGACAGATATAAATAGGAGTGTCAGAGTTTCTGTTCAGTCTGAGAACTGGCTCTGAGGAAGCCAGACCAGTGTTGACTACTATGCATGTGTAAATAAAGGGTGACTTGGTGACTTGGTGACAGATACCAGTCTCTGTGGAGTTATTTCAGTGGTGATGAGAGATAAAAATATGCTCCTGAAGAAATTCACTTGCAAAAGTTATTTTTGATTGAGGTAAGCATTTTTGGCATCATGTTGTTATTTTGGAAGCTTGACTGATTTGACGCTGATGTCGAAGACTGGGTCTGTATGTGGAAAAAATGCATTATCTTTTCCAGTAAATGTAACTGGGGCAGATGAAAAGCAACGAGTAATTCTCCTGACAGCTTGTGGACCCATAGCTTTTTCAGTTATTAGGAGCCTAACTTTTTCTGAGACGCCAGATGCTAAAACCTATCAAGAGTTGACAGATTTAGCTAAGGAATGTTACTAACACAAAGCTCCTGTAATTCCGAGAGGCCATCGGTTTTACTCGTCAGTTCAAGAATCAGGGGAATCCATGTCAGGATTTTTGACAAGGATAAGATGCTTGGCAGAGGCATATAACTTTGGTTTAACCCTTAATGTGATACTGAGAGATCGTCTGGAATGTGGGATTAATGATGTAGCCATGTAAAAACTCCTGTAACTGAAGCCTAACTGGACTTCAAACTGTACCACAACTGGCTTTGTCATTAGAAAATGTGGCAAGTGGATCATATGAGTTACAGAGTATGCTGATGGAAGTGGACACTGTTGCCAGGCCAACAGAGCTTGGGGGGACACTACTTGAGTGAAGGCAGTTGCATAGCCTCACTATTGTGAACTGAAGGACTCTAGGTCAACCCACAGAAAAACCTCAAAACAAAGCCAAACCTTGGCCAAACATTTAACAATTTCTTCGGGATCTGCACCAGCAAACCATTGTAGTTGTTGCTGGGATGCGGATTCGAGACAGCAAAGGGATCCCTGTTGGCCTGGATTCAGTAAGAGAACTCATAGGTCAGTATCCAGGAAGGTGCAGACCCTGGAAAGCCCACCTACATCTGGCTTGGAACAGTTAAATTGCTTAGCAACATCCAAACCAGAACCAATCCAAATAAATGTATGGTTAAATGGTTACCCGGTTCTAATGGGGATTAATATGGGCACAGCTGCATCAGTGATTACAGAATCAGAATCTATCAAAATTTAGTCTGGACTTCAACCCTTGAGTTTGCATAAGAGCTCAGCTAGACCAAGAACCTATGCTGGGCAACCTTTACAGATTAAAGGTACAACTTTGGCTCTGGTCTCATATGAAGCACAGGTTTCAGTGACTAACAATTGTAGTAAAAGGTTCGGGCCCAAGCTTGGCGGGGCGAAATCAGTTGAGAAAGATTCACCTAGATTGGCTCAACATTTTTTGATCAGAAAATGGCTGCCTGACTGAGATCCTAATTAAATACCTGGAAAATTTTCAGAAAGGTCTAGGAACTATCAAAAGAGCCGAGGCCCCCTTGCATGTTGATCAGGAAGCAATTCCATGATTCTGCAAGGCCCACCCAGTGCCATTTGCCTTCTGTGCAAAAGGACACGCGGAAATTCGGAGGCTAGAAAGTGAAGAATTCATTAAAACCAGTCCAGTTTGTGGAATTGGCAGCACCAGTCATACCGATTATCAAGTCTGATGCATCTGTTTGCCTTTGTGGGGAGTTTAAACAAACAGTAAACCACTTCCCATACCTGGATAAATATCCAATCCCTCACTTAGAGGATTTGTAAGCAAAGCCGGTGGCAGTCTTGTGTCTGGTATTGGCATTCCTGATGCCATTTCACCTACCCCGCCCCCCAAGTTCCGGGAATATCAGGTTTAATCTTCTCCCCAGTAGCAGCTCTGCTGGAACTACCCTGTAGTTGCATGAGGGATGGTCCTACAATCAAATAGGAATTGGGACATTTTGGTATCGAGCTGTTAACCTAGTACAATCATGGAGCCCTGGCTGACAGATATAAACAGTGTCAAATCTTCTGTTCACTCTAGGAGCCATCTCTGAGCTAACTAGATCAGTGTCAAGCACCATGCACATGCAGATAAAGGGAACCAACTGTATATCACTGTGTTACTACCTCTGCTGTGTCAGTTGTGTCAATTAGATATGTCATTCTCAGGGATGGTGATGGTAGTGTCTGGAACACTGCCTAAGGTGTGATTACACAAGCAAGACAACATTGTTTGACTAGTCTGTGGGAGGGCTCTCCAAATTTTTCTGGATGTTAGTAAGGAGGAATTTGCAGGGCTGGATGTGCTTTTAGCTTGGTGTCCAGGTCAATACCAGGTGTTCAATCCAGGTTTGCTGTTTTGTGACTTAGCTATAGCAGATTGCTACAAGTTAGCAGCAGTTCAGAATCAGCCACACTGCTTCGGGTCTGGAACCACAAGTAGGCCAGATGAAGTAAGGACAGCGGATTTCTTTCCCAAAAGGACAGAAGTGAACCAGAAACATTTTCATGGCAATCTTTGAGAAATTCATAAATCCAGACCCTTAGGACATTTGTCTGGGTTTCTGGATTACTAATCCAGTGACAAAATCACCATGTCGCCATCTCCCTTATCTGCAATTCATCTCTAATTCATGTTCGATGGCTGTGTCACTGCACATGAAAGCACTTCCCTATGTTAATCTCCAATGGCAAAAGGTTGAATGGATGGTCATACATTGTGCAGGGAGCTGGCTTGCATGATCCTAAATATAATGGATTGTAGGGTCATCTGATTGAGCTGTGTAGAAGTTCAATGTCAAAAATCATTCAGAACAATAAACACAGAGAAATGATGTCCCCTAATGTGGGAATCAAAAGTGTAATTTTAAAAATAGAAGCAGGTCATTTAGAGAGACAACCAGGAGTTTATTTTTCACCCAAGGGGAATATGTTTCACTTGATATCTTCATGCATGTTTCTTTCATCACTTGAGGAACAGTTGGAAATGCTAGCAGGCCAATTATCAACTGTTGGATCATATCATGAATGCTCCTTCCAATGACAGGTCCTGGAGTTGGATGTGAACTCGGAGCTTCAGGATTAGCAATGAGGACTCTACCTACAGAGTTACGGATCACGAAGTGGCTACTGGAAATATGAAAAAAAGCCCCCCTCAAGGGTCTGTTAATGCTGTAGGCAATTGGAGATTTGAAGGCGATCAATTGATTTTGGCCAAGTAATGGTATCTAGGGGTATGAAGTTAATTGAGGTAAATAGAGCTGATATACAGAGCAGCCATGGCCAATTGAGTGGCAGTAGGACAGACAGAATCGAGAGGTTGAATGGCTTACTTGAACTGCTCATGTTCCAATGGTTAACCAACTAGCCATAACGTCTATCAATCTGCTTCATAAACATTCCCTTTCAGCTCAGGAGGAAATATTAGTTCTCAGTCACCCAAAAAAAACTAACTCACGCAGAATTGCTATCTTGTATCAATATTTTTATTTAATGGCTAAATTGAATTAAGATATTGACAACATCTGCCAGTTCCCATTTGTAAACTTTCTGCTTGGCTTTCACATAATGTCTCTGGCTATTGTAATTCACAAGAATGGGAAAAATAAAGAGCAAAAGCTACAAGGCACATGATACTTCTCTCCTGCACACGCCTGGAATTGCCAGCAGAAGCCAGAAACCTCCAGCATGCAGGTCTTGTGTGAAACGTTCACCTCTTGAGACTGAACAAAAACTGAAGCCTCAGGCTCCAGACAGATGGGCACGCCTTGCTCAGAGAACATATTTTTCAATGAGGCGCACAGAGCCATAAAACATACTTAGAGAACTATCCTTTAAATGATCACTTTTATTGGCAAAAGGAATGTATTTTTCTAAACTTCTGCTTTTCTTTTATGCATGTAATTGTTACATTGGCTCAAGTGCAATGGCTGCCATGTGATGAAATTAATTCAGTAATTTAACTGGCTCATTTGTGTTGGTTGCAGATTGCAGAGTTTTATAATGTAGTCAGTGTCCCCGGCCTTCCGCCAACATGTCGGTGGTAAGCTCTCCTCCACTTGGCTGGGATATTCCAAGCAGATTTTATGGCCAGTCAGCTGTTAACTTGTTCATATTGTGGCTTCTTTTCCTGCCTCCAAGGAATTGCTGCCACTGAGGTCTGCTGGTCAATCAGATGACCAGCATCTTTCCAGTTGTAACACCACCACTGGGAGTGATGGCCACAGCTGGTACTGCAGATTGTCCCCCACAAGGAGTGCTGATGGAGGTCAGACACTGAGACAGTTTCTCGGGGGCTCATCAAGTGAGCCTTGGCAATGGGAATAGGTGTGCCTGAACAGGGAGCCAGCGTTCTAAGATATCATTGTCATTTAATTTTCCCCATTCTCTATCCTATTCCAGACCTTAATTGTTGTTCTTCTTCCCCTAGCCCCTTTACATGACACAAAACCTATCACATGTTATCTTCTTCCTGTTCTAAAGAAGTCATATTCTGTTGTATTATGGCATAGACCCAGACAATGCCAAGCCTGTATTTTTAAAACAGTTGCAACAGATCATAACATGTGATGTTCCAGTATAAAGGTAACCCCCTCACTTTCACTCTGAGTAATGGAGTAGGTGTAGTTAGTTATATGCATGTAATATTGAGTAAGATCAATAAACTCTAAGCTTAGATTATATGTACATGTCTACGATATTGATGCCAGTGTAAATAGTTACTGTTGTAAGTAAATTTCAAGACATCTGTCTCAACAAGGACCTGACTCTGTGCTTTATGTTACATGGACTAATATATAGAAAACCACAAAGGGCTTCATTTTTAACACAAACAATTAACTCTGTATCTGCACACAGATGTTGCCCAAACTGCCTGATTGTTTCCATTTGGGTGTAAGGAGGAAATATTGCAACCTATTCCATTAACTGACATCAGAAAATACCTGACTAGATGAATTTGTGTTACTCACTCCTTGCTGATTCCTGGCTGAATGTAAACCAGCAATCTATTACTATGGGAATTGTAGCCATACATGATTTTGGAATTTTACCCACAGTATATGCATTTGATGGATATGCTTTTAGATGAGCCATTCAAATGAAATAATAAATTGAAATTTGTGCAAACTATTTTTAGCCAGATTAAATGTTGACCATTGTCAATTGTCACAAAAAATTCTTTTAGTTTGCTATTGTTCTTTAAGAAAGAAAATCTGCTATCCTCACATAATCTGGTCTACATGTGATTCCAGATCCATAGAAATGTGGTTGACTCTTAAATAACCTGTGAAGGCCTAGCACACAACTCAGTTATATCAAATCTCTTCAAAGCATGATAAAAGCAATGAAACTGAACAGACCACCTAGCATCAACCAAGTCATTGGAAAAAAACAACAATGGCACATAATGCCCTGTTGGTTCTGTAAAGCCCTCTTTATAAATATTAAGGTGCTTGTACAAAATTTAACAGAGCTGTTCTACAGACCAGACAAACAACAGTCTGACATAGTATACTCACAGAATCATAGCTTACAGACAATTTCCCAGACCATCATCAACCTGCCTGGGTTCTGACTCACTGGCAAGACAGACCCACTATAATTTGTGGTACAGTGGCATACATTGGGAGAGAGTTACTCTTGGAATCCTGAGCATTTTTTTCTGGACTTTGTGAAATCTCTTGGCCTCAGATCAAGCATGAGCAAAGATACTTCCTGATGATTATTACCTGGTGTAACTTTCCCCTGGGTAGTGAATCGGTATTACATCATAGTGAACACTACTTAGAGGATGCACAGAGGGTGGCAAGGCTACAAAATGTACTTGTGGGTGGAGAATGCTGATGGGCATCACTAAGAGTGGCTTGGTAGCACCACTACTGACTGAACTGGTCGAGTCCTAAAGGATATAACTATTAGATTGAGTCTTCTGTTTTAAAGCATGGTTGTGGTTTCATTATGGAGTCATAGTCATACAGCATGCAAACAGATGCTTTGGTCCAACTTGTCCATGCCAACCAGGTTTCCTAAACTGAACTAGTCCCATTTGGCTGCATTTGGCCCATATCCATCTCAACCTTTCCAATCCATCTATTTGTTCAAATGTTTTTTCAAATACGGTAAGTGTAGTCACCCCTACCACTTTCTAATTGAGATTTTGGATTTCTTAATCTTCTTAAAGAAAAAAAATTACACATCTCACCTGAGATTGTATCATGGAAGTCTGCGAGCAAATGCGACAAGGATTATATTTAAGACTTTCTGCAAGACCCCACTCACTGGATAGAAGGTATTAATTGCCCAGTTAAAGGCTTCAATTGGCAGTGGGCTTTGAAGGTCATCCACAAGCCTTCCCATGCCTGTATTTAATCAGGGCAAATGTAGGAAGTGGGCAGGGTCCCACCCACACAATCTTGCCTGATTAAATCCAACCCTCCACCAAACTCACCTCAGGCAATGGCAATGGATTTTACCTTCAGTCTCTAGCACCAGATTTTTTTTTAATCTGGTTGCTCTGACTATTTGTTCAGACATACCTTCCTGTCATCAGAAATTATTTACTCATTTCCTCCATCTTGCCATTTTTCCCTCTACTTGTTGCAATGTTCTCAAATTCCTTCCTTTGGCCGTTCCTATATAACCCATCCCACCCTCTCCATTAGAATTATAGGTGGTAGTGAAGTTGAGGTATGCAAGTAATCAAATTGAACGAGTTTAAGGGGCTGAATAATTGACTCTTGTACCTGGTTTTTCTGCCTTTGCATATTATGAGAAATAAACAATAAATTACAGAAAGAATTGAACAAGTAAACTATGGCAGGTCACTGCGATATTGTCTGTGAGGAGAAGTAAAGTCAATGAGAAAACAGAATACAAGACTGAACAACATTCTTCAGAACATGTGTTTTCAGTGAGGGTTGGGTTGTACCAGTTCCTTTAGTGAGATTAAGAAGATTAGTGATTTTCTTTTCTAATCATTCTTTATTTAACCCACTCGCTGACTTTAATTTTCTTTTTCCATTTACTTTTTCCAGAGGAAGAGACTTTGAAGTGTGATCAGATGCAGCAGCCAAGATGCAATCCAGGGCTGAAACTCAGAACCACATTGAATACTTTTGGATGCCACATGATTAGTTAACTGCAGACATAAACTAGGCCAAAAGCCTACTCCAGAGAGTACTGAGGAACATGGAGGAACTGAAACTGTTACAAAGGTGGGGTCCGTCTTCATGGCTTTTACTCCATGAGAAACTAATTTCAGAGAGAAATAGTTGAAGAGGAAACATATTAACTGGAGTTAGTATGAAACATATGTTCCTCTGAATTTTACTATATTTAAAAAAATTGTTTCTGTTGCCTGGTCATCATAGAATTAAATAGAGATTATAACACCAAAATAGCGTAATTTTTAATGGATTCTTAGGATTGGCATTTATTGCCAAATGCTTTGGCACTAGCTTTTTTTGCACTAACTTCTATTTCAGAATTCTAGTCAAAGCCATACTGGTGGGACAATGAATGGAAATGTAGGATATTATACAGCAATGATGGTGTTGTGAGCCTGTTCTAAGGGCACTATAGCCTGAGTAAGTGCATGTGGATGTGCTATCCAGAGCAAGGCTGTCCATGATGCTTATGCATTCTATCCTTTTTTTTGCCTCTCCTTCTCTCTCACTTCTACAGTTCCCCATGTGTCCAGCAGCCTTTGTGTGTACAGGGCACCAAAACATTTGCCTCTCTGTAAGAGTGCACCAACATCTTTAGCCAAATTAAACAACTCACTGCAATACCTTTTTTATAAAATTCATTCACTGGCTAGGCTAATATTTATTGCCCATCTCTCCAGTGCCCAGAGGAGAGTTAAAAGTCATTCACATTACTGTGGATCTGGAGTCACATGTAGGCCAGACCAGGTAAGATGGCAGATTCTATCCTTAAGGTCCATTCGTGAGCTAGATGAGTTTTTCCAACAATCGACAATTAATCATTAGATTCTTAATCCCAGATTTTTGATTGAATTCAAATTCCATCATCTGCCATAGTGGGATTTGAACTCAGGTCCCCAGAATATTACCTGGGTTGCTGGATCAACAGTCCAGCAATAATACCACTAGGCTGTCACGTCCACAGCACTGCCATGTACATTCCTTTAGCAGAAGTTCTTCAAGATCATCATTTTATACAAGAGGTGTACAAAATGATCAGAGGTATAGATAGAGTAGACAGTCAGAGACTTTTTCCTAGGGTGGAGGTAGCTATTACAAGGGGGCATAGTCTTAAAGTGAGTGGAGGTAGATACAGGGCAGACGTCAGATGTAGGTTCTTTACTCAGAGAGTGGTCGAGGCGTGGAATGCATTGCCGGAGAGGGTACTGGAGTGGGCCTCATTAGGTGCATTTAAGCAGCTATTAGATAGGCATATGGATGATAGTATAAGGTAGAGGTGGAGGTTAGATAGACCTTAGGATTAGGATAAAAGTTTGGCACAACATCGTGGGCCAAAGGGCCAGTACTGTGCTGTACTGTTCTATGTTCTATCTGACCTGAAATTTGGATGGTTGGCTATTGCACAGCAAACATGTTTGTGCTGTCCAAGTTTGGAATAAGTATTTCATTTGGCATAAGCATCGAGCCAATTAGAACTTCCTCTCATTTGAACTGTATGTCTGTGCAATATGCCACACCCAATGTGATGTGTATTGCAATGGAAGTGGACAGAAAAGCTCCAGCCCCCAACTAGAGCTATGGCATCTAATTTCAAAGCCCCCCTTGGGAAACTGTGAAATGGTATTAAATGAAATTAAATATTAAATATAATTGCTGGATTGGGACCAAAAGAAAATAGACACAAGAGGTTATTTTTTAGTCAAAATCTCAACTGGTTTACTATTGTCCTTCATGGAAGGTAACAGACAGCACTTGCTTAATTTGGTTAACACATCATTCAAGCGATGCATTACAGCCTTCTGCTGTCTTCAGGACAACAAGTTTCAGACAATAAATGCATCCTTGCCAGTGTTGCATACCCCGTAAGAGCAAAATCTGTGGCCAATCGAGGTTGAAAACAATGACGGTCGACTGGTACTGAGCTATTTTGCCCAAGAAGGACCAAGGCTTGATCCAAAAACTTTCTCTTGGCGGGTCTCATGCACTGATGATACAGCACGCTCGGGCTGAGGCAAAGGGGAAAACAGCGAGGGATTCCTACTCACGATATCTGTTAAACGACTCATTGCTTCAGTTTTGTACTTGTTCAATCCGGCAATGAGGCAGGGGTGGGTGGGTAACGGTGGTGGGAGAGCACATCCAGTGGTGATTTCCTTTGTGGCAGAGATGCTTGTCAACTTTCCCATAGAGGGCAGCCAACTTGGCAGGGTCAGAAAGCCATTGGCGCTTGTGGAACCATACTCCAGTGACAATTGATGGTTTTTGCGAGGAGAAGAGAGGGGGAAAAAAAAGGAAAAGAAATTGGCCTTAAAGAAAATATTAAAAATGGTCATTTAAATTTATTTACTGCTGTTAGGCAGATTATTCCCACATCTGAAACAGGCCCACACCAGTCCAAAGAACACATCAATAATCAAGAGCAGCCCCTCCAGCTGAGGTTGAAAATATCCCATTAACGTTACATATGAATTAGCTGGCAACAAAGAAGGAAATAAGAGAAAGCCTTTGACTGCACAGAGGATAGGTTTGGGCAGACAGAGATTAGTTGGCAAGCTTTGTAATAAACTGTCTGAAAATTTATTGGGGCATGTCAAATTAACTTCAGGAGTACTTTAAAACATGCACAAAATAGTCTGAACACACAGCTTTGTAAATGGAACGCTCCCCTAGTGGCTGGTGGGAAAATGTACCACAGGGTCAACACAATTCAAGAAAGTCTTGGGCTTAATATCTGATCTGTGGTCTCCAAAGCATTCGTAAAGGCTGGAGGCTGAATGGAAAATGAGAAAAGACAGAAGAAGAGAGGGGAAAATAATTTACTCAGGATTAACACAGAACAAAGAGAATTTGATCTGTGAAGCGCATTTTTTTTTCAGAGATGAGGTACAATCTGCTCTATTAGAGACTCTCTCCAATTTACATAATCTCCTGGGAATAAAAAACTGTTGTCAAGTACTTTATGATCTTGAACATAGAGAAATAAGCTTAACATTCAGAATCATAGAAATATCAGTACGGAAGAGACTACTCAGCCCATTGAGAATTTCAAGTTTCAACCGGAGCTATCGACTTGCTGCTTTTTCTTTAATACTTACTGATACTTACTTACACATTATCCAAACTCAGCAGCAAAAGCAACTGCTGGTTGCTGTGGAATACGAAGTGTTGTGATCACTAGTCCTACCTCTGGATTGAAGCACTGCTTTCTGCAAAGACTACAATGATGCATGAGTGAGTTTCCAATTGCCAAAAATATAGCCCATTGGTTGAGATGTCAGACCAAGGTTTAATCCACTTGGATGAGCAATTTGAATGGTGAAGCAACTCATACTAACATAGAAATAGGAGCAACAGTAGGCCATTCTTCCCTTTGAGCTTGCTGTACTATTCAACACGATCATGGCGATCATCCAACCTGGTGAACAACTTCTACTTTCTCCCCATACCCTTTGACTCCCTCACCCTAAGAACTATATTTAACTCCTTCTTGAAAATATTCAATCTTTTGGCCTCAATTGCTTCTGTGGAAGAGAATCCCACAGGCTTACTACTCACTGGGTGAAGAAATTTCTCCTCATCTCAGTCCTAAATGGTCTACCCATATCCTTAGGCCGTTTCTGGTCTCCTCAGTCTTTCGGAACATCTTTCCAGCATTAACTGTGTGTAGCCCTGTTGAAATTTTATAGGTTTCTATGAGATTCCCCCCTCATTCTTCTAAACTCCAGTGCATATCATCCTATAACTGATCCAGTCTCTCTTCAAATGTCAGTCTGACAATCCGAGGAACCAGTCTGCTTAAAACAGAAACTTTGGGATGTGAGGAATTATTGAAGCTGAGCCATTTTCTGGTCATGTTCCTGTCATAACCAACATCAACCCAAAAATAAATCAACACATGTTGCATTCTTGTTTCCAAATAACTTTGATTATGTTAAGTTTGGCGTTCTAGATAGACTAAATAATGGTTATATTCGAAGGAGTTAAATTCAGAACTAATCTGTGGAAATTGTAGAATTTTAGTTGTCAAAGGGGTTGAGTTTCAGAGCCGGCAGGAGGTTAAAGTGTCATAAGATGGCTTCAGTTCCGAAATCTGGTATGACCCTGCCTGATTCAGAGTTTAATTTGGGTGTCTTTGCAGGTGAGTGGGAAACACACATTGTCAGTATCTAATATCCCCAATTTGTTTAGAATTAACCCAGAGTGCGGCTGTACAGGACCATGGTTTGGCCACTTTTGGAACATTACATTCAGTCCTGGTCTCACTGCTGTAGGAAAGATGTTGTGAAACTTGGAAGGATTCAGAATAGATTTACAAGAATATTGCCAGGGTTGGAGGGTTTGAGCTATGGGGAAAACGCTGAATAGGCTGGGGCTATTTCCCTTGAAAAATTGCCGGCTGAGGGGTAATCTTTTAGTGGTTTATAAAATCAAGAGAGGCACGGATAGGGTGAATAGCAAAGATCTTTTTCCCAAGGGGTAGGGGAGTCCAAAACTGGAGGGCATAGCTTTAAGGTGAGAGAGAAAAGATTTAAAAGGGACCTAAGGGGCAACTTTTTCATGCAGAGGGTGGTGCATGTATGGAATGAGGAGGCAGAGGAGGTGGTGGAGGCTGGTACAATTACAACATTTAAAAGGCATCTGGATGGGTACATGAATAGGAAGGGTTTAGAGGGATATGGGCCATATGCTGGCAAATGGGACTAGATTAATTTAGGATATCTGGTCAGCATGGATGATTTGGACTAATAAGTCTGATTCTGTGCTGTATAACTCTATGACCCTATTATTCTAATTCTTGCTTTAACAGCAGCACACTGGTTTCCTGAGCTGTGTGGAAATCACCAGGGTCAACAAGGAAAGAGCACAGTAGAGAGCCACTGAACATTGAATCTGACAGGCTCAAAAGCCCTTGTAGAATAACATCACATATCAGCCAGCCAGCCTGTGCTCATTGCGCTTCTTCTCTTTTTAGCGCTGTAAAGGTCATTTTCAACATTTTGGAAATTATTCGCCCATCTTGGACTTTACTTATATTTGCACTTCCTTGTGGACAGTCTTAATTGCAACCTATGCAGCTTCAGCATGGATCTATGATAAGAAACAACAAGAGCAGACAGATCAACACCGGCAGACACAGCACCAGTTGTAGTTCCACTGCAGCAGAAGCAGCAACTACAGCAGGAGCATTGAGACACCAGGATCAGCTCCATTCTCCACAGTCACACACTGTTTCACAAGATGCAGAGCACGGGCAGAGATTTCCAGTTCACAGGAGGCACAGCCTCTGCACAATGGAGCGACAGTACCACAGGGGCTGACCCTTTCACAAAGCTCACTGCTGACATCTGCAGCCTCCTGGAACAAGAAATTCTTCCAAACTTGACAGGTTAGCCAACAACCATCAAGAACACTACCAGTTCCTTCCAGAGATCTGCGAATAGCATCTCCAGAATCTGCTACCCACAAATTCATCCCCCAGACTGCCTTTGCCTT
>NC_063335.1:91148445-91186261 GCF_021869965.1 Rhincodon typus
AAGGCAAAGGCAGTCTGGGGGATGAATTTGTGGGTAGCAGATTCTGGAGATGCTATTCGCAGATCTCTGGAAGGAACTGGTAGTGTTCTTGATGGTTGTTGGCTAACCTGTCAAATTTGGAAGAATTTCTTGTTCCAGGAGGCTGCAGATGTCAGCAGTGAGCTTTGTGAAAGGGTCAGCCCCTGCGGTACTGTCGCTCCATTGTGCAGAAGGGTCTAGGCCCGAAACGTCAGCCTCCCTGCTCCTATGATGCTGCTTGGCCTGCTGTGCTCATCCAGCTCTACACCGTGTTATCTCAGATTCTCCAGCATCTGCAGTTCCTACTATCTCAAATCGGTGTATGTTAAGGACCAAGCAGCACTGTACAACCCAAAGCTGTTATCAGATCCTTGGGTGACATTTATCTTTTCATCATGGGAGTCTTAGACTGTATCCTTCTCCAAGGTGTGCTCCTCGAATACAGGGAGGGAAATCAATGTCTCCAGAAACACCAGCCCCACTCTGGTCCTGTACCTTTCCTTCAAGTTGCGGTCTTTTTCTACTACTGAGAGGAAGCAGGGAGTAATGAGTGTGGGACGTGAAAGGTACAGAGAAGATGGAATGTGAGCGTTTGTGGAGTAGCAGTGAGGGATGATAGCAATAGGATAAGGGTGAATGTGAGCATATGGCTGTTCAGATGGAATTTTGAGGAGGTGCCCGGAGAGAAAGGTATGTGTGAAACTGCGGTGAGAGGAGTGTCGGGTTGGAGAATGCTAGTCAGAGCATTGCTGATTATGTCATTAATCTTTCTTAAATAAATGAACTCACTGAACTTTTTCCAACATTGTAACCTGGTCTTTCCTGCTGCTGACAGTTTTGGCTCCTAACCACACCTGTTTTTCCAGTTTGGCTCTCCCCTTCCTCTTATCCTGAGGAAACAGCACATCCCTTCTGTCTACTGCTACCTCCCAGGAAAAGTCAGAGAACCAGGGTGCAACCTTCCCAAGTTTTCCATCCATTTAATTTGTTACCAAAAGCCTTTACATTGAAGTTTTCTGATGCCACTCTGATCTCTTACAGGAATCCCTTTAAACAGAGATCATTCATTGACAAAGCATGGGCCGTTATATGCCTGCATTCTGTGGCTGGATCAGAAACTCAGAAGCAGGGAGTTGAGTGCCCTAGCTGGATGAAAAAGCCATCCCTGGCTGACCCTGCGGCAGTGGAATGTTGAGGAGACATTGCTGCAGTGCCAATCACCTTCTCAGATCTGGAAATATGAGGCCACAAATCTGGAATAAGAAGATAAGCCATTATGGCAAGCTTTGTCAATTGCCATATAAAGCTGTCTGGTTCACTAATGTCCTTTAGGAAGGGAAACTGCTGTCCTCACCAGGTGTTATGTCTCCTGATCACTAGTCACTAGCGTGCAAAAGAGAGGGACATCATGAAGGGGAACAGGGAAATGAGTGCTCAGCAGCCTTGATGACCCATAGCATAGGTCAGAATCCTAATGACATTGACCAGGAGGTGGGTGTGAAGATTAATACATCCCATGTGACTGAAAAGCTGTGAGTGGTAAGGGAGAGATATTGTCCTAAATGCATTTTTCATCATCTTGCAAGCCAAGTTGAATGGTGGCAGAATAAGATGGTATACCTAAACAGCAGGATATCACACCTCACATCTGTGATGCACTCTCACGACTGGTCCTTGATCTGATCTGACTTTTAAACAATAAGGATTCCGAAATGGAGAAATAGGGGTCCACATGATAGACAGTGTCAAAACCTTTCATATCTTTAGATTCTGGAGATTCTGGTGACGTTAAAGCCTTAGTCAAACCAACCAATCATTGCGATGCTTGGAGAGCCGCAAAAAAAAACCCAGGAAGCCTTATCTGAACAACCAGTATGAGATGTATACCTGCTTGTTAGACTTACCAGTGCAGATGGACTGAGAATGGAGGATGCCATTCATCTCAAACTCCAGAATAGCTCAGGGTTTTGACTGCATGAGCTGCTCTATTAAGACAGCAGCCAAACAAAGGGAGTGAATTGATGGCAGTATAGCTGCCTTTGGAGGTGGTCACATTTCCTTCCCTCTCCTGTACCCTATAACACGCATGATGGCCCAGAGGAGCCAGACAGAAGGTTCATTTATGTCTTTTCAGAAAAGAATCTGCTGTCCTCACTAGGTAATGGCCTACAAGTGACTCCAGACCAATTGTAATGTGGTTAAATCTGAGCTACCCTCTAGGCAATTAGGAATGGGCTCTAAATGCGGACACAACCAGCAATCCCCATGAATCAGCGAAAAATATGCAATCTTTCTGAGCACACCCTCCCTTAGACTGTGAGGCCTACAATCTGAGGAACCTGTTTAGCCCCCAAGTTCCCATCTCCCTCAAAACTCAAGGGTGAAGAGGTTTGGCAGATGATTCACCTGATCCGATATAACTGGTTGCCTCTCAATGGAAGGCCTTTTCTAAGCCAATTTTGATGGAGATTCATGCTGATGTCCAGCTGTTTAATGTGGCTCCCAGTTCATTTGAACCTCCTCCTCCCTACCACAGTGCAGACACTTCAAGGATCCCATGCTCTGGACAAAGACTAACCTCATCCATTTACAATAAGTTCTTTGACTAGTTTACTTGGCCATTTAGTGATGTCAGACAGGTTGGTTCTTCTGGTTCTGGGACTTTTAACCTTGGAGTGATTCTGCTTTGCAATGGAAATCTGGCTTCCTGACATAAAGGGCAGGTTTGTGCAATTGCCCACTCTGTTAACTGAATAAAAATCCTGCCTGTTGTTCCCATAGTTATTGATCACTAGAGTTTGTTTCATGTCTGCACCTGTTCTGGTTAATAGAAAGTGATTGCAATGATTGGTCACCAGCAGTATCAGGTGACGATGCGAATGGTGGAAGGTGAACTGGATGATGATTTAAAATCACTCATTGCACATGTAAGATAACAAGGTGTAGAGCTGGATGAACACAGCAGGCCAAGCAGCATCAGAGGAGCAGGAAAGCTGACGTTTCAGGCCTAGACCCTTCTTCAGAAAAATTGCCCTCATTGCACATGTAGGAGTTTTTGTCAGGCATCATAAGAGGCTTGAAAAATCCAATGTCTTTCCTTGGAAATACAACATGGTAAAGAAGAAGGGTACTCAGTTCATTGTGTTTGTACTTGCTCTTTGAATTAAATATTCAATTATTCCAACATCTCTAGTGCTTTGTCCATACTCTGTAAATGTTTCCTATGGAACTTTAAATGCAATTCCAAGTTACCATTGAATATGCTTCCACCACTCTCATAGGTATTGCTTTCTAATTCGTAACAACGACATTAAATTGGCCCATAAATATTCACTTCTCTGAGGAGAAGAACTGACTGTTTCCCTTCTCTCCTGGGTAGCTATCCAAAAGCTCAATGTTTGTCTATTGCCATGATTCAAGATGAAGGGAAAGTCAGATGGAGATCCCTGTGCTGAAGACTGTTGTGCTTGCTGGATGCGCAGATGTGTGTAGGCTCAGAGCTGTCCACGGAGCTGTCCACGGCATGCTACTCACAGATGGCCCTTCTCCGTTTCCAGCACAATACATTAAAATCTAATCAAAAACCCTATTTGATTTCATCTCTAATTCCAGGTCATTGAGGCTAAATGTAACCTTGTGATCTGCTCCTCTGATTGAGTTCATCTAAGGCTGTACAGACAAAGAGTCATTGGACCTAGGAGCTCCAAGACCTGTATAATTCAGCGACTTACTGACCTATCAAGTTTAAGGCAATTTTTGCAACTTGCCTTATTTACCTAGGAAACATTGAAACTTCCACCTGGGACATGTATTTCATGACAATATCTGTTCGTCCTGTAGGTGGTGCTGTAACATGTGTCTTCAATGTCAAAGGTGTCACTTTTTTCTTAAGATAATGTGTAATAAACAGAATAGTTTCTATATTCTAGTAGTCATATATCACTCTGTAATTGTATCAACTGGTGATTGAATTTCCACAGAAGCATTTCCACCAAATGCTTTCTGAATACTTTTTACATTCACCATTTTTCTTCAGTAACTGAAATCTCTAATCTCTAAAATAAGGGTGTTTAATTTTTTGAAAATGCATACTGGATAATAACATGATTACATTTGTTCATGAAAATGCCTTTGTTCTTTTTAAATTATTTACAGAAAGTTTTACCTGAGAACAAAGCCTCTCCCAAAAGTCTGAGCTTGGAACATGTCTATTTTGCCTGGAGGTATGACACTTTGATATAAGCTTATGTTGCATAGTTTTGAGTGAAGACTTCATGTCTTATACCCCAGGATGTATCAGTATCATTCCCTGTTTGGGAATATATTTCTTCAGATCCTAATGTTTTGTGATCAGCTTTTAAGCAAATAATGTTGTAAACAAAGAAGATCATTTTCAAAAGACTAGAGTTTAAATTTCTCTTGAGAGTTTCCTTTTCACAATAAGCAGGCTGTATTTATGCGTGTGAGTAAAAATAAATGTTTTTATTGTATGCATGTAGCTTTTTATATTTCATAAACTTTCAAAGTTGTATTAGGCTGAGGAAGAAGGGGCAAGGGAAGGATTGGAGAAGAAAAGATTGGCATGTTAATATTTGTTCATTATTAACTAACAATCTTATGTGCATTTTAGTGGCAATTAGAAAATATCAATGTTAATTACGGTTTAAATTTACATATGTAAGGGAGTGATTAGTTTAGACATGGCGAGAATTAAAATGGAGTAAGAGAGTGAGGCACTAATGAGAAAGAGTCTGGAGTCAGACAGGGAAATAAAGATTAAAAGGTGAGAGGAACAGAAAGCATGTCAGTCTTCTTTAAATATTGATCCAGTTTTCAAAAAAACAATAATTTTGATATTTGACTGACCAAAATGGGTAGAAAGTTTCTCACCACTTGGAAAATATCAAAATCTACATTTAAATTTCCATGAGAACAGCAACATGATTTGCATTGTACCTGTGAGAGCTGCAATGAAAATAATGAACACCCAGTCATAGGAAGTAGCATTAGGAGAGATATTCTAAAGCTTTGTCAATGGGATGGGCTTTAAGGAGCATTATAAAGGGAGAGAAGATTTGGAGAGATGGTGAGTTCTAAGATGGGAATACTATGGAGCCTACATGGATGAAGGCATGGTACCAATATTGGGGTTGGGAAAGGTGGGGAAATGAATAGGAAGGGAGAATTTGTGTGGGAGAGTGGCGTGGTAATGCATGGGCTTACAAAGATAAGAAGTGCAAAGACAATGATGAGAATTTGACACTGTTAAACTGAGAGACAATATTGATCTGTAAAGAAACAGCTGTTAGGCAAATGGGAGTTGATAAGGAATGTGATATGGAAATAAGACCATAAAGATATGGGTAGAAAGCAGGAACAAGGAACGGAGTTGGATAATCAACCATTATCATATTGAATAGTGGAGTAGGCTCGAGGGGCAGAATTGTCTATTCCTGCTCCTCTATTCTGTGTTTTTTTGTTTTTATGTAAGAGCAGAAGTTGGCCATTCAGGCCATTGAATCTGCTCTGCCATTCAATGAGATCATGGTGAAACTGATAATCCTCAAACTCTATTTCCCTGTTTTGTCCCTATAACCCCTATTTCCCTTACATTAAAGATGTTGTCTATCTCAGCCTTGAATCTAATTAATAGCCCAGCCTCAATGGCCCTCTGTAATAAAAGATTCCAAAGATTTACTACACTCTGAGAGAAGATATTTCTCCTCATCTCTGTCTTAAATGGGCATCTCTTTACCCTGACATTATGCCCTCTGGTCCTAGACTGTCCCACAAGAGGAAACAGCCTTTCTGCATCTACCCTGTCAAACCGTCTAAGAAAGTTGTATGTTTCAATTTCCTCTCATTCTTGTAAATTCCAATGAGTACAGGCTACCTAATCAACCTCTCCTCATAAGACAGTTCCTCCATACATGGTATCAGTCTAATGAACCTTCTCTGGACTGTCTCCAATGTAAGTATATCTTTCCTTAGATAAGGGGCACAAAACTTTTCACGGTATTCCAGTTGTAGCCTCACTAGTGTCTTGCATTGTTTTAGCAAAGCCTCCCTACTTTTATGTTCCAGTCCTTTTGAAATAAAGGGCAACATTTTATTTACATCAGTATTACCTGCTGAACTTAGATTCGAGCTTTTTGTGATTAATGAATGAGGACTCCCAAATCCTTTTGTCAATTGAAATAATATTCAGCTCCTCTGCTCTTCAGGTTGAGGTGCATAACCTCACTTTTTCTCACATTATATTCCGTCTGCCAAGTTTTTGCTACTGACTTGACCTGTCTATGTACCTCTGCAGACTTTATACTTCATCCTTACCACTTGTCTTCCCACTTATTTTTGTCTTCTGCAAACTTGGCTATAGAAAATTCACTTTCCTCCTCCCAATCTTGAACGTACATATTGTAAATAATTGTGGCCCCTGCACTGACCCCTGTGGCATTCCACTAGTTACAGGTTACCATCCTGAAAATACCCACCTTAACCCAGCTCTCTGTCTTAATATACTAACTCCAACTCTGTGGGCTCTTATCAAATACAATAGTTTAATGTGTGGTATTTTATCAAACACCTGCTGAAATTCCAAATATATTATATCCACTACAACCCTTTTATCTATCCTATTTGCTATTTTTTTTTGAAGAATGGTAGTGAGTTTGACAGGGTGTATTTCCCTTTCTTTGAAGGCTGTTTCATCATACGCATTTCTAAATGCTCTGTTATTTTTTTCCTTATAAAAACTATAACATTTTCCCAATAATCAATATTAATCTAACTGTGGCCTACAGTTATGTGTTTTTCTCCTTCCCTTTTTAAATGAAGGTTTTGCATTGACAGTTTTTCAATCCTCATGGACTTTTCCAGAATCTAAGGATTGTAGGAAGATTACTACCAGTGCATCATTTACCTATGGTGTTTCTGCCTTTAAATATCCTAGGATGCATCCCATCAGGAGTAGGGGATTTATGGGCCCTCAAACCATTATTTTCCCTAGCACTTTTTTGTCCCGGCGATGATATTTTCTCTCCTCATTTTTCTCTGATTATTTTAGAGTTTTGGATTAACTGAAGATTTATGTACTGTGTTTGATGGGAGGCACGTCAAAAGGACATTAGAATCGATAAGTGTGGAGATGTCAAAAGCACCAATGAGGGTTTCAAAGGCAGGTGAGTTAGATTAGGACCACAGATATTGCTGAGGTAGAGGGAAGCAGTCTTTGGGGCAGAAAACATAAAGCTGTAAGCTAGGGGTACTATAGTCACCAATGTTGTGAATAAAATGATGCAGTTCAACTGGGGAGTGGGCACATGTATCACCCTAGATGTTCCCTGCCCAGGTAAAATTCCAGACAAGTTGAGGATGGGCAGAAGAATGGAATTTTATGACCCTCCCTCCCCATCACTTGCAAACCTGCTGGCTTAAGGACCTTATGCTCCAAAACTGGATGTCAAACAAACAGTCAGACAACATTGTGGCAATGGAGGGTTGAAAGAATTGGTGGGAAAATGGAAGTAAAGATCACCAGCCAGCATGCTGCCAACCCTAGGAGAAATTTGACATTATCACACCTGGTAGAAAATGTGCCTGTGCAACTTAACCCTTTTCTTCTTTCTTCATTCCGGCCTCCTGGGATACCAGAATGAACCACCACTTAGAGCACAGGGTCTTTCTTAAAAAAAAATTGATATTTTATATATATATTATATGTGTGTGTATGTATAATATATCAGTCTGATGATATTCCAAATGCAACCTTAAGTTGAGGCTTACATCAAGAAGTCATCATGCCTTCTCTGTCAGTCAGACCTATTGGGAAGAGAACTAAAGGCCAGAAGAGGCCCAAAAAGGAAACTTTATTTTAATTTTATGTTTAGTTTTTATGTGGGCCAGAAACAGCAGACATAATCCTACCATATCAGCAAGTAAACCTTGAGTCTCCTTTCCTTTTGGCTTGCCTCCCCCTACCCACTTGCAAATACCTGCCTGACCCACAAATCACCCCAACCATCACACTTCATTGCCAAGTAGAAACTCCTACTGGGTTAGAGGTGAGAGACTGATCTTTTAAATTCATTTTGTGGGATGTGGGCTTCCCTGGCTGGCCAGCATTCACTGCTTGTCCCTAGTCGTCTTTGATGACAAGCTTATAATTGAGTTAAAATCTTCCAAGCTGCCTTTGACTGACTTTCTCACAATTAAAATCTCCTCCAACCTTGTGTGTGGCTGTAGAATTCATCAGCTAAAGAAGCAAGGAAGGTGGTGAGGGTGAGGAAAGTTATCATATGAAGATCCCAGGCTTCACCCCGATCTTAGGCCCATAAGATGTAGGGACAGAAGTAGGCCATTTGGCCCATTGAGCTCACTCCGCCATTCGATGAGATCACAACTGATCTCATAATCAGCAGCTCCACATTTCTATCTTTTTCTCACAACCTCTGATTCTCTTAACAATTAGAAATCTGTTGATCTCACTTTTGAATATACTTAATTACCTCAGCCTTGACAGCCCTTTACGATAAAGAATTCCACAGTTTCAACACCCTCTGAGAGAGAAGTAAAATTCTGTTGCTGCTCTGGTGAAGCTGAAGGGCTGTTGCAGTCAGTGCCATAGTGTCCAAGGACTGGAAGTTTAGGAGTGTGGCTAGGATTCTACCCCATGATTGGCAGCAAGTTCATTCACTTGAGGGACATGGGCTGGCTAAAATTTATTGCCCATTCCTAGCTGCCCTTGGACTGAGTAGCTTGCTAGGCCATTTCAGAGGGCAGTTGAAAGTCAAACACTTTGTTGTGGATCTGGAGTCACATATAGGCCAGACCGGATGAGGATGGCAGATTTCCCCGAAAGGACATTAGTGAGCCAGATTGGTTTTTCCTCACAATCAGCAATGGTTTTAGATATTTTTTAAAAATTGAATCCAAATTCCATCCTCTGCCACTGCAGGATTTGAACCCGGGTCCCCAGAACATTAGCTGAATTTCTGGATTAATATCTAGTGATAATACCACCAGGCCATTAATGTGGCAAGGTCAGGAAGCAACAGCTTTTAGGGCTCCAAAGCCAAGCAACAGGGGCTGTCCAGCCTCACACTGTAAGGATAGCAATGGGATTGAGGTATTGGGCAGCAGCAGAGTGACTCCACTCCCTTTTGTTCCTCCCTACCAGGAGCCAGAAACACCAGGGTAGGAGGAGAAAGTAGAAGAGTAAGAAGCAGTTACAGAGTGTGGAAGCGACATGAGAGATTTTCCTGTTGAGCTGAAGCCACTTCTTAAACCATTTATTTTGGGTGGGCATTTCAGGGAGGGGTGAATGGGAAACATTATAGTTTAAATGGAACGGGTGGGTGAGGGGGATGGGTTGTAAATGCATTCAGCTGGAGTTTGGTAATCTATACCACAGTTTGTAAGGGAATTGTACCTTTGCTTTTTTTTTGAGAAAAAGAAAAACAGCCAGTTCTACAGAAAAGCCCACATTTAATTTTACAATATGTGGTGAGACTGCTTTCCCTCACTTCCTCCTTGAGGAACAGCTGTGTAAATGTTGCAAGAATGAGCTCAGACCAACTTTCTACTCCAGTTACTCCCCCTTCCTCTGACTGCAATCACTAACAGTCACCATAAATTTAACCCCCACTGTGCTCATTCTGTTTTTCACCTGTCAGCTGATAGATGAAGAGAGACAACAAGGTGTAGAGCTGGATGAACACAGCAGGCCAAGCAGCATCATAGGAGCAGGAAGGCTGACGTTTCGGGCCTAGACCCTTCATCAGAAATGGGAGAGGGGAAGGGGGTTCTGAAATAAATAGGGAGAGAGGGGGAGGCGGATAGAAGATGGATAGAGGAGAAGATAGGTGGAGAGGAGACAGACAGGTCAAAGAGGCGGGGATGGAGCCAGTAAAGGTGAGTGTAGGTGGGGAGTTAGGGAGGAGATAGGTCAGTCCAGGGAGGACGGACAGGTCAAGGGGGCGGGATGAGGTTAGTAGGTACGAGATGGGGGTGGAGCTTGAGGTGGGAGGAGGGGATAGGTGGGAGGAAGGACAGGCTAGGGAGGCGTGGACGAGCTGGGCTGGTTTTGGGATGCGGTAGGGGGAGGGGAGATTTTGAAGATGGATGAAATCAAGTCTTACATTTACATATTGCCTTTTCATGACCTCAGGATGTTCCATAGTGCTTTACAATCAAATTCATTTAAAGTGTAGTCCATGTTGTAATGTGGAGACAGGTAACAACCAATGTGTGCACAGTGAGGTCTCACAGGCAACATAGAGTCATAGAGTATAGAATCAGACCCTTCAGCCCAACTCAACCATGCTGACCAGGTTTCCTAAACTGAACTAGTCCTATTTGCCTGCATGTGGCCCATATCCCTTTAAACCTTTCCTATCCATGTACCTGCCCAATGTGTCTTTTAAATTTTGTAGTTGTACTTTCCTCTATCACTTCTTCTGGCAGTTTGTTCAATGTGTACACCACCCTCTGGAAAAAGTTGCCCCTCAGGACCCTTTTAGATTTTTCTCCTCTCACCTTAAACCTATGCCCTCTAGTCTTAGATTCCCCTACCCTGGGGAAAAGACCTTTGTTATTCACCTTATTTATGGCCCCCATGATTTTATAAACCTCTATAACGTCACCACTGGGCGTCCTATGCTCCAGGGAGAAAAGTCCCAGCCTATCAAACGTCTCCTTATAAGTCAAACCCTCCAGTCTCGGTAACATCATTGTAAATCGTTTTTGCACCCTTTCCAGTTTAATAATATGCTTCCTATAGCAGGGCAACCAGAATTGTACACAGCACTCCAAATGTGGCCTTACCAATGTCTTGTGCAGTCGTACAGAACAATTAAATAATTGACCAGATTCTCTACTTTAGGTTTTGATTGAGCAACCAGTATTGTTCAGGGCATTGGGCAAAACACCCTTACTCTTTTTGGCATCTAGCCATAGAATCACTTATGTTCACCTGAGAGTGTGAGGGAAGCAATGGTTTAGTTCCACCAGAAAGTTGGGTCCTGACAATGCTGCACTCCCTCAATACTGCACTATAGCATCAGCCTGAATTTGATGCTTACATTTTAGAGTAGACTTGTAGCTCGGGTTTTGGATGTTGGCTCACCGAGCTGGTTCGTTGGGTCACAGACGTCTCATTACCCTGCTGGGTAACATCATCTGTGCAGCCTCTGATGAAGTGCCGTTGTGTTTTCCCGCTGTTGTTTGAACTCTGGAGTCCGTTGAGCTGGATTACCTCACTTCCGGTTTTCCTTCGCAGCGGAGTGTATATGGGGTCAAGCTCCATGTGTTTGTTGATGGCTTTCTTCGTGGAGTACCGGGCTTCTAGGAACTCCCGTGCTAGTCTCTGCTTTTCTCGTCCCGGGATTTTAGTGTTGTCCCAGTCGAATTGGTGGCTCTCCTTATCCATGTGGATTGATGCTCACGTCTCTGGATTGGGGCTTGAATCCACAAGTTTCTTAAATCTCAGGTGAGATCACTGTGATTGAGCCAATAGATGAGTACACAGTGAAACTAGTGGCTGTCCCTTTTGAGGTAGTGTCAGCGAGGAAGCTAATAGCTGGGCTGGAGGGATCTCATCAACATATCATTTGGCAACAATCTGACCAAACAGCTGGGAGGTGAGATGGGAAACTGCTGCCAGGAATTGTGAGGAATGGATCCTTGTCACAAAGTTAATGTTTCAACAAGAGAACTGAAGATGTTCAAGGTGGTCTGTATACATAATCTTGTTGTTGGAAAGCTCATCAAGCTGATTCTCTTCTGGATCTGGCTGCTGACAGATAGACAAGTCACCGATGCTTCTCTTGTTCAAGCTTCAGGTTAAAATTGCAGATCAGCACCCTAGTATCATCAATTTGCACATTTGAGAAGCTAGATTTGAGTATGGGTCCTGAATGCTTATCATTTAAAATTATAGTAGGCCAGTTCCAAGCAGGAATGATGTGAGGAGGCTTTCCCTAGTACCTGCTGTATTCTAACAAGTTTTTGCCAGCAAGGGAAGGGGCAGTAAAATTGACCCCACTCTCAATTTAGTACCTTGAACATGACTCAGACTTTCAGCACTAAGCAAATCCCCAGTTGTAAAATTCAGTCACAAATTTTAATCCTCTCATCATAAAATGCATAAACATTACAAAAGTTCACATTCAGGCCACAAGTGATATGGCCAAGTAACGTCTTTTGTTTTCGTTTCCTTTCATGCGTTGTTCTATTTTTCTCTCTCTTTCCTTTTTCTGCATTTCTCTTTCATCCTTTGAAGGCTCCTCACTCCTTGCTGTGCAATTCCTGATTGCTTTCTTTGGAGAGAAGAAGAAGTAAGGGGAAGGAGAAATCAGAGCCATCCCTGCATTTATTACTTAGTGAACAACTATTAAACGCAGAGGGTCTACAAATTTAATAGAAGGCTTTCATTATTTCTTTGGGTGCTAGGATAGCTTCACCTCCATGACAAATTTGCTTCCCTCTTACAATCCAGAAAGTGAAATTCTGGAATTTACTAGTGTCACTGATTTATACAGAGATTATAATCTCCTGCATGAGACCCTGCAAAATATCAAAGAATAATTGAAACACAATATTTTGGTTATTTGTCCTCCAAACTCATTGCTTGCTCAATTATCTTGATCTTGTCTCATTTTCGTTCTAGCATGCCTCCATTTCCTCATCTCTCCAACCCTATAACCCTTCTAGAGACCTGCACACCTCACATTCTGGCCTCTTCAGCTTTCGCAGTTGTTAATCGCTCCATCATTGTTAACTGTGTCCTTACCTATCTGAGCCATAAACTCTGGAATTCTCTCCCTAAACCTTTTTCTCCACTCTTTCCTTCTTTAAAGAAACCCTAGTCTTCAACAAAACATCCAGTCTTTTAATGTAATACATTGTCAATATTTGTTTTCTAATGCTTCTTTGAAGTGCTTTGTACTCTACTTGACAATTTACTACTTGACAATTGCTGAAAAAATATCATCAGGAGAGTTCGCAGAATGTCAATTTCAGGGGTAAAATCAACGTGTGTACAGCATGAGAGGGCTCTGATTAGTAGAGAATTGCCATGGAGAATGTATCAATGATTGATGATTGACAGTTAATATTTTGTTAAAGGCACTGAACATTTATAAATTGTCAATATTTTCTTCTGTTTAAATTTTGCAGGCATCTAAAACTTAAGCTTCTTCTTACCTTTGTTAAATTATTATTTAGCTTTACCATCTTGGAATGAAGTGTTCAGAAAATTATTCCAAAGTAATGCATTTTCTCATTCATTCATCACTGCATGGGCATCACTGGCTATATCAGCATTTATTGCCCATTCCTAATTGCCCATAGGGAAATTCAGAGTCAACCACATTGCTGTGGGTCGAGAGCCACATGTATACCAGACCAGGCAAGGACAGCAGATTTCCTTCACTGAAGGATATTAGTAAACCGGATGGGTTTTTACACCAATCAGCAGAGGTTACATAGTCAACACTTAAGCCAGTTTTTTATTCCACATATTTGTTGAATTCAAATGTCACCATTGTCATGGTGGGATTTAAACCCATGTCCTCAGAACATTAGTGTAGGGGCTATAACCCTTCTAGAGACCTGCACTCCTCACATTCTGGCCTCTTCAGCTTTCGCAGTTGTTAATTGCTCCATCATTGTTAACTGTGCCCTTACCTATCTGAGCCATAAACTCTGGGTTTCCTTAAAGAAGGAAAGAGTGGAGAAAAAGGTTTAAGGAGAGAATTCCAGAGTTTATGGCTCAGATAGGTAAGGGCACTGGGCTACGAGTCCAATGACATTGTCGCTACACAACCACCTCCCCATTTTGTTGTTTTCCTGATTCAGAGGACATGCTGTCCAGAGACACCCTCCATTTATCCAAATCCTAAAAGCTTCAGAATAACTTGGCAGATCAAACACCTGGGAATACAAAGAACAAAGAACAAAGAAAATTACAGCACAGGAACAGGCCCTTCGGCCCTCCAAGCCTGTGCCGATCCAGATCGTCTATTTAAACCTGTCGTCTATTTTCCAAGGATCTGTATCCCTCTGCTCCCTGCCCATTCATGTATCTGTCTAGATACATCTTAAATGACACTATCGTGCCCGCCTCTACCACCCCTGCTGGCAACGCGTTCCAGGCACCCACCACCCTCTGCGTAAAGAACTTTCCACGCATATCTCCCTTAAACTTTTCCCCTCTCACTTTGAAATCATGACCTCTAGTAATTGAGTCCCCCACTCTGCGAAAAAGCTTCTTGCTATCCACCCTGTCTATACCTCTCATGATTTTGTAGACCTCAATCAGGTCCCCCCTCAACCTCTGTCTTTCTAATGTAAATAATCCTAATCTACTCAACCTCTCTTCATAGCTAGCGCCCTCCATACCAGGCAACATCCTGGTCAACCTCCTCTGCTCCCTCTCCAAAGCATTCACATCCTTTTGGTAATGTGGCGACCAGAACTGGACGCAGTATTCCAAATGTGGTCGAACCAAAGTCCTATACAACTGTAACATGACCTGCCAACTCTTGTACTCAATACCCCGTCCGACGAATGAGTGCATGCCTTATGCCTTCTTGACCACTCAATCCACCTACGTTGCCACCTTCAGGGTACAATGGACCTGAACACCCAGATCTCTCTGCGCATCGATTTTCCCCAGGGCTTTTCCATGTCCAAGTATTTGCCAGAGTAACTGCAGAGGTTTAATAAACTCTATTGCATTAGTCAATATCGAGAGAGACAGTGCTGATTTGTGATGTACCTGACCTCTGAGTGTTCAACTGGGTTAGCTGGGTCAGCTGACTACAACAATGTAGTGGAGGTTTTACCTGCATCCCACTTCACTCTGCCTGATCTGAGAATATCTTATGGAGTAGCACAGGAAAATGTTTATATTGCATAACCATGCACACCCTGATCAAACAGTCTTTTGATAGCTAAATGTCAAGAAGCCTTATGTTTATGGTACTGAAATAGCGAAGATATTAGCCAGTCATGTGAGATTCTTATGACCATAGAATACAAATGTGGACAGTGAGCCCACAGGAAGTATTTTAACCCTTGCCTACTCCATTGCAGTGGTGAACATTTTAAAAATGTCACTAATTCTACGGAATGAGGACCAACTTATTAAGAGATTTGGTTCATAGCATCTCAGAGGAATCTTGAACCATGGAAAAGGCATAACGTGCCATAAGGATCTTTCTGACAGGTACACAAAAGGCGCTCACAACCTCATGCCATGACATAATAGTGGATGTTAACTATACTTTTAACGGTGTAGGAGTTTGATAAGACTTTAGGTAGAAAAGGTAAACAGCCAATAAAATTGACCAACGTTGTAGAATTGTTTGGATGCATTAGTGTATAAAGTGAACAGAATAAAGTGCTCTTCTATATACAACAGTAATATGATTAAGTTTTTTACATGCAATTTAGTCTTTGATTCACTGCCCTTTCATCTACTACTTCAAAAGGATTCACCCATTCAACTCAATTGATTTGTTCTCACCCCTGTACTTTACAACCCCATTATAAATAATTGGCTGAACTCCAAACCCCACTAATAGGTTTAACTCTGTAGAGGTTGTTGATATAGCTGTGAAAAGGATGGTGAGTGTCAGTTGGCAGTTTTACATGCACCTAATAGGGTTAAAGTTCTTTTGAAGAAGTTTTGAATGGCTGTTTGTTCATGTTGACAGTTTTATCAGTGCTTAAGAGGAGCAACTTATATGTAGAAGTTGCCACAGTGTGGAAACAGCCCATTCGCCCCAACAAGTCCACATCCAACCCCTCCGAAAGCATCCCACTCCCTACTCTATCCCTGTAACTCTGCTTTTCCCATGGCTAATGCATTTAACCTGCACATCCCTGAACTCTATGGGCAATTTAGCATGGCCAACCCACCTAACCTGCAGATCTTTGGACTGTGGGAGGAAACCAGAGCACACAGCAGAAACCCATGCAGACACAGGGAGAATGTGTAAACTCCACAAGGGTTAGAATTGAACAAAGGTCCCTGGAGACAGCAGTGCTAACCACTGAGCCACCATGCCACCCTTTTCACCTTGACGGTTTTGTGAGATGCTGTAAGAATTAATTACATTTTTTTTTGATTGTCAAGTTTTTTGAATGCCTGTGACAGCAGTGTGTACCACATACAAGATGCACTTGAGTAACTCAGAAAGGCTCAACTCCTTCATTCCCCTTGTGGAAGCCATAGTTGTGGTCACCATTAATACCATCCCCTCCAGTAGGCTACCATGCCCTTCGATGTTGCTATATATTCCTGTAATGTCTTGAGTTTACCTGGTCACCATCAGTGTCTCCACCTCAACGCATGCCTCTATTTTTCACCCCAACATTGACAGCACCTACCCTTTTGGCTGTAATCCTCCCTTTTGCCATTTATCTCCTCTCCTTGCACCCTCATCAACAATCAATGTAAAGAACCCTTTGACTGACCTCAACAAGCAGCACCTAGACATGACTGATGAGACCCTTGACCATTGGTTTTGCAGCTTCCCAACTGATGATAATGATTCTGCAAATTGTTCTCATGGCTCTGAAAGACTGACCACTGTCCACTCCTGGACTATAGTCAGAATTATCCCCTGATCATGACTGAGCTGAACAGATAGCTGACCATAAGTAGACAAACAGGATGCTGGAGGAACAGAGCAGGCCAGGCAGCATCTGGAGGAAAGGACAAGTCAAAGTTTTGGTTATTACCCTTCTTCAGGACTGATGTGGGGGTAGGGGGAGTTGCAGATAAAGAGGGGGAGAGGGGGTGGCAGAATGATGGTGATGGGTGGATACTGGTAGTAGGTACGACCTGGTTGGTTGATGGGAGGGATGAATCCGGTTGGTAATTGGAAAGGAGGGTCAGTAGGTGGAAATGGAAGGGAGGAGGTGGGGCTGCGTAACAGCAAGCCTAACCTCCCGGTCACTGCCCATTTAAACTCCATCCCCACTTTCCCCCAACATGTCCGTCCTCGGCCTCCTCCAGTGTTGCAACGATTCAGATCGCAAATTTGAGGAACAGCCCCTTCTCTTCTGCCTAGGCACCTTACAGCCTGAAGAACTCAATATTGAGTTCTCTAATTTCAAATAACCTTCCCACCCATTCACGGGCTCCATTTCCAGCCTCCCTCCTCCCGTCCATTCCAACTTCTGACTATCCCTTCCAGTCACCAACCAATTCATCCCTCCCATCGACCAACCAGGTCATACCTACCACCGATGTCCACCTATCACCACCATTCCACTATGCCCCCTCCCCTCAACTCTTTATCTGCAGCTCCCTCCTACCCTAACGTCCAGTCCTGAAGAAGGGTAATACCCGAAACGTTGACTTCTCCTTTCCTCCAGATGCTGCTGGCCTGCTGTGTTCTTCCAGCCTCCTGTTTGTCTACTTTGGATTCCAGCATCTGCACTTTTATTGTCTCTAGACAGCTGACCATAGCCTGACTGTGAGCAGACCGTGCTCATGACCGAACAGATTGCCGTTGACTGAACTTTTGGGGGCGGCACCTTTTTCCAACTTGACCATTTGTTTCATGCAATGTGTTTGCCAGCAGCAAATGGCACAAGTTGTAGGTATTATATTGACAGCTCTGCATGCTGTACACCTACTGACAAGCACAGCAAACAGCCTATCCGTATGTCTGCACAAAACAGTATATCAATACAGTTTGACTGTACCTCCAATGTACTAAAGGACATGGCATGGCATGGTCACTGCAAGCATGCAGATAGGTGCTAAGTGAGTAATTGCTAAGGGTGCATGTGAGTCCTGCAGCTTGGTCCACTCCAGGGCTGGGTGTTTGTCCCTGCATGCAAAGTGTCCTTGCAGCAGCCTTTAATGCTAGTTACTGGTGTATCTTGCAATGCAAATCTCTACATCCTGCAGGTGGACCAGAGTGGTGCCACAAAGGTCTTGAGGTATTGGCAAATATTGGATACCAGTGCCTGTGGATGAGGGGCACATGCAGCTAACATGGATCATGCCCTTAAATTTATTTTATGGTGACCAACATGGAGGATGTTCAAAGCCAGAAGTGAGCTGAAGTTGCTCTGACTTTTATGTTGAAAAGTCTCAGTGACTAATTCATTTGGTAGGAAGCTGGATATCAACGAGGCATGATGTGTAGTTAATAATGTCATTAACAATCAATAATATCCCTGAATAGGCATCTTATCTTAATGTTCAGCAGTTTATAAAGGATGCAGCGATTCACTCCTGACATCAGATAGGCCTCAGTGAGCTTCTGGCACAATTGTGCCATAAATCTCATCACAGCCCACATGGTTCAGACCCTTATAAGTTTCTGCTCATGATCAGTTAAAGCTTTTCAAATTGAATACAGCAAATGTAGTAATTCATGGATTAGCTCCATAAATAATCAAAGGAACTTGTGAATTCTCGTCAAAGTCCATGAGGAAAAGAAATTGTCTATCCCAATTTGGTCTGGGCCTACATGATTACAGTCCCACACTCTGTGAACGTCCCTTAATACCCTCCAAAGAAGGGCAATAAATACAGCCCATCCCATGCCATGCACAATACACATGTATAATACCAGGAAATATCGAATGGACTAATGATCAGTCAAATTTATTGAAAAATCTGTACAACAAGATGAAGCCAGGCTTCTGCAAATTTTGGGATGATGGGTCAGCCATGATTAATTAGATGTTGAAACAGGCTGAAGGAGCTGAATGGCCTATACTTGTTCTGATATTTACTACGTTCTTAAGTCCAATTATATTCTGACTTTTCTTATTCACTTATGGGATATGGGCATTGCTGGCTGAGCCAGAATTTATTCATTGCCCTTCTCTACTTGCCCTTGAGAAGGTGTTGGTGAACTGCCTTCTTAAACTGCTGCAGTCCATGTGCTGTAGGTAGGCCTACAATGCCCTTATGGAGAGAATTCCAGGATTTTGATCCAGTGAAAGTGAAGGAACAATAAAATATTTCCAAGTCAAGATGGTGAGTGGCTTGGCATGTTTAGGTGGTGGTGTTCCCATGTATCCGCTGCTCTTGTCCTTCTAGATGGAAGTAGTTGTAGGTTTGGAACATACAGTTTAAGGATCTTTGTCAAATTTCTACAGTGCATCTTGTAGAGAGCGCACACTGCTGCTACTGAGCATTGGTGGAGCGATTCAGCATTTGTGGATTTGGTGACAGTCAGGCAGGGTCCTTTGTCCTGCATGGTATCAAGCTTCTTGAGCATTGTTGGAGCTGCACCCATACAGGCAAGTGGGGAGTATTCCATCATACTTCTGAGTCATGCCTTGTAGTTGGTGGACAGGCTTTAGGGAGTCAGGAAGTGAGTTATTCACTGAAGTGTTCCTAGCTTTTAACCTTCTCTGTAGCCACTGTATTTATATA
This sequence comes from Rhincodon typus, assembly GCF_021869965.1. Taxonomy (NCBI): domain Eukaryota; kingdom Metazoa; phylum Chordata; class Chondrichthyes; order Orectolobiformes; family Rhincodontidae; genus Rhincodon; species Rhincodon typus. Next base: position 91,167,878 of record NC_063335.1, read on the forward strand.
GCGAGCGCAGTTCAGTTTCTGGTCAATGGTAACCTCCAGGGTGTTGATAGTAGGGGACTCAAAGATGGTAATGCCATTGAATATTATGGGGCAGTGGTTAGATTGTCTCTTATTGGTCATGATCGTTGTCTGGCATTTGTGTGGCACAGATGTTACTTGCAATTTTTCTGCCCGAGTTTTGATATTGTTCACAACTTGTTACATTGAAACATGGACCGCTTTTAGTACCTGAGGTCAATCAGTTTACACCAACTGAGATGTTGGCTTAGCCATTCTAATCCAAGTCTATATTTTTGGATTTTTCATCATGTGTCCTCATTTCAGACCAACAGTCTATCTCTCCTCCCCACATCTACTTACAGTGCTTTTGTAACTGATAAACAAATCTTTCAAAGAAAATTAAAATAACTCCACAAATTTTCTTGATAAGATTCAAAGTGCCTGCCCCTTTAACATAATTCTTATCCTCTGTATAACACATGCAACAACTAAATTACTTACAGGAACATTTCTTCATCCTGTGTGGTAATTGAAACATTACTAAAATTATAATGATGAAAGGCTCAAATTGTTGAGTGCGCAGTTTAAGAAAAACATCAGGTAAATACTGATGTAGGTGATAAGACCTTAAAGGTGAGAGTTTCCAAAAAGTACAAGAACCAGGAAATGTTCTCTTTGAAGCTATGAATAATTAAAGTTACAGGCCCTCTATGGGAGTACGAATTTTTAAAGGGCAAGGTCCCTAAGGCAATTGGACTATTTAAAAGAAAAGCCGTTTTCTTTAAGTCAGTGTTCAGGATGAAAACTATTAAGAGGGGTAGTTTTCTGGGCCTTACAGGGTGAGATTTTCACTTGGTCATCACGAATGACGATAAATGCTGGTGTTTCTTTCTGGCTGAATCCCAACAGAACTCGTCCTGCAGCCATTAAATATCAGTCAGGTTGATAATTAGCCTGAAGAAGGCCTTCTGTTTCCCACCCTGAAAAATGTCCAGCCTCTGAGACTTCAAATAAAACCTGGTTTCCTCTACTAGGATTGTGTCTAGTTTCCAGCAGCATTAATTGGCCAGTTAAGGCCTTCTTTATGGTCCTTGGGCAGACACACTTCCTGTTACCTTCCTGGCCACAGGTAAAAATGTAGTAGGGATAGGTAGGGACATTAAATGGTGCCTGTAATGATTATAACGAGGTCAGTCAGGTGGACCTCAGAATACTAGTTCCCTGGTTAAGGACTGTTAATTTGGTCCAATCAGGGAGCCCTGGCTGACAGATAAAACCAAGAGTGTCAGACATCTCGACACATGGAGAGCTGGCTCTGAGGGAGCTAGATCAGTTTCAAAGACTTTTCACATGTAAATAAAGGGTGACTTGGCGATGGGATACCAGTCTCTGTGGAGTTATTTCAGTGCCCTCACCATGTGCCCAATTTTATGCCCCACCTTGTTTACGAACACATTCCTTCAGGGTGGAGTGTGTGGTACAACCCTGGCAATAGAGCATGGTCTTTCCACCTTGGAGATGGTAAGAGACTTAGGAAGAAAGCATAATGATTGAGTGAGTTTGCCCTGGAGATGAACTCACCATTTTCTGGCCACTTTTGCAAAGAGGTGCTGGGTGAGAGAGTCCAAGGTAAATTTTCTCTTGCCAATAATTAAAGCCCTTTAGTGGTTAATTAATGGACACTTAAGGGCCTCAGCTCACCACCCCCAAATCAGCTACCTGTCTGCAGGTAAAAAGGTGACTAGTTTCCTGATGGGGTAAATATGGTGACCTGCCTGCTGGGGTTAAGGGGCACCTCCAATCTTGAGGCAAATCGAGTCACAGGATCAGGAAAAGTGATGTATTCTGAAAGCCAACCCCTTGCCCTTACTTACAAAACCCCTGACCACCTGTCACCTCTTATCTCCCATGTCATGACAAGAAAAGAAATGATTTACCTTTTCACCACAAGGAGAGGCCTCAACTGATGGAATTTGGGATCAAGAAGCTGCCGACCTGTGAATGGTTAGCAGTTGCTTGTGACTCAGATTGGCAGTGTCAAGGTCTGTGATGTATACTCACCTACTCACCTATCAGCTCTTAACCTGCAAGAAGAACAGAGAATAATGGTCTGCCAGATGACAGGACTGCAATCTAATGAGGGGTTCAGATATAGAATAATAGACACCTGGGAATGATTACAGACTGGAATCTGATCGAGGGGTTCAGATGGTTTATATGTAGAATAATGGATACCTGGAGAGATTACAGCCTACTGATTGGCAGGTGATCTGGTGAATTATCTTGCCAGTGGGGTGACATGTTAGCTGCCATCTGTCACGCTTGCCCATCCACTTTGAATAAAATCAAAAAAATCGATGCATTAGACTTCACTTGCTGCAGGCTTGTTCTGGGATGATATATTGGCTTCTGCCTCGTTTATTGTCTGTTGCTTGTCAACAATCCTCTGTGTGAAGATTTGCTTCTCACCCGACTTCTCATCTCTGACAGTGATGATTTGAAATTGATGATCCCTTATCACAAATTATTGAACTATAAGCTATTGTTTCCTGTAGTTCTGTCCTTAGTCTAGTTCCCTGCTGCCCAGAACACCGATAAGTGTTTCCCTTGTTCTTACTTTCCACACTACCAATTTCAAAGCATCAATCTCTCACTTTCTACTACTTCCAGCAGGATGAGGATGCCACCACCAAAAGCATCCTCTCCTCCCCTCCCCTGTCAACATTCCACAGGGACCATTCCCTCTGTGCACCCTAGGCTACACCCTGTCACTATTAACACTTCACCTCCCCTGCCCACACCCATCCACCCATGCCACTTTCCATGCAAGTACAGAAGATGTAATACCTGTCCTTTTACCTTCTCCCTGTCCAAGGTCTCAAACACACCTTCCAGGTGAAGTAGCATTTTACTTGTACTTTTTTTTCAATCTAGTCTACTGAATTCTCTGCTCAAAATGTGGTCTCTTATACATTGATGAGGCCAACCACTTTGCAGAACACCTCACTGAATCTGTAAAAAATAACTCAAATCTTCCAATTGCCTGCTATTTCAATAAACTATCTTGCTGTTGTAGTAACATTTCTTTCCTGGGCTTGCTGCAGTGTCCTAGTGAATCCAATATAAGCTAGAGTAACAATGCCTCATTTGCTGCCTACGAACATTAGAGCCTTTAGGACTCAATATGTAGTTTATCAAGTTCAGACCATAATATTGTCCTCCACTTTTTGGTTACACTCACCCCCATCACACCCTTCGCACAGTGTCTTACCTGGATGGGTTACTACCATTTACATCATTAACATCCCTTTGTCTTTTTCTCTGGACATCCTTATCATCTATTCCACTCAGTCATTTTACACCTTTGGCAAAAGCATAAAACCATCATTTTTCAACCCTCTTCAGACCCAAAGAAAAGTCATTGGACTAAAACTTTAATTCTATTTCTGTCTCGACAGATGCTGCCAGATCTGCAGAATAGCTGTTTTTAATGCAGTTCTCCAGCATCCGCAATGCTTTGTGTTTGGATATGTTATTATTTTTTCTTATTTGCCCTATGCAATCCCTGTAAAATCTAAAGATAAGTTCTAGTGATCTCCTCTTAGTCTCCTCAGCCCTGGTGGTAGCAATTCCCAAAAGGAAAATTTCTTGGACTTTGCTCTTTAACCACAGAGCTGTGTAGCTTAAGTTTCCAAAGGTTTTCCAGCAAAGTTATAGCAAATAAACAAGAGCTATCCAAAGAGAGTTCACCTCCTTTTAAATGTTAGAATATTAAAGAAAGCACCAGTACAACAGTGCACCCAGTCATGAAGCCCAGGAAGGTCCAATTCCAATTGAGTCACTTGATCTCAGAGAGAGTGCAATTGAAGGCTAGGAATTGGTTACAGTTGCTATTGGTGTGATTAAGATAAAGAAGGGAAGTAAAAATTAGCCAGCTGTCCTACTCCCTGTTGGTATGTGCCAATGTAGGGTGGGACCGGAATGGGCTTGGATGTGATGTTCCCACACAATTGTATAGTCTATCAGCCTTCACTGTGTGACATGGACGAGCTAGCATAGGTATCAGCGCAGAAGTGGTGTTCTCACTACCATGTCAGAAGGTCACAGTTTCAACTCCAGAAAATTGAGCAATTGAGTGAAACGTAGACTGACATTAGTCAATGGTTTTTGGAATCTTCACAAGAGTAAACAATTCAGATGGATTAGCTTTTTTCTAATTCCTCACTGGTCAGGAACACTGCAAATAGAAAGAGAGATGAAGGAGAAAATTCATGGGAAAACAAAAAGAAAACAAAGATTGAGAAGTTCACGAGAAAGTGGTCAGTGATAAATGTCACAAGTGGAGCACAGGTGGACCTTCTTCTTCACTCTTCATATTTTCTTTTCTAGTGCCTCGTGCCATAGAAGACAGGCAAACACGTGTTTATGTCTGCTATCATAGCTGGATTCCCGTGAAACTGGTCCCTAGCCTGTCGCTGGAGGCTGTAGCTCTACGTCATCACTGAGCAGGGTAGCCCCTTGCTTTTATCACCTGCCACTGTTGGATTGGAAGGCTTTAGAAAGTAACACTCAACCTGTTGGGCCACATTTCAATTCACCCTCCCTGCCCATTCATACCTGCAGTTTGACTGAGTTTCTGGCACAGACGCAGGGATGCTACTGTATCAGAAGGTCTCCTGGAGGCACGTTAACTAGGTCTCAACTATATAATAATGAATCTGATCACAGGAATAGGAATGAAGGGCTATCTGTGTGAATGCAATAAGCCAATTCCGGCCATTGTGCAGAGAATTTGGTAAGATTTGAAGACTGGCTTGAGCAGTAGCTTGAATCTATCTCACGCAAAAGAAACGAAAGTTTCACAACGTCGAGATTAAATGATACAGGATTTAACTAGCTTACAGAGAATGACTTAATAGACTGTGCACTCGTGCAATGTGGAAAAGTACAGAGAATGATGGAGGGACTAGGCAATTGAGTTTGGAAGATACGCCAACTTATGATCTCATTGGCAACCTTATAAAGTAGCTAGATCAATGTGTGGTAAGTTTCTGTTTTCAGACTAAGTCTGGAAGAGGAAGAGATCGGATGAGAGCAATCCACGGCCTGTCAGGATGTAAAGTCCCACCAGGTCCTTTGGCAACTGGGGCTATGTTGGTGACTGGTGGTCTCTCCATTGGCAGTGACCTGGAGGAGGCTGCAGGTACAGCACCCTCCAGAATTCCAAGATAGAGGACTGACCACAGGCAAATTAAGAGTTTTCTTAATGTGAAGAAACAGCTCTTCATGTGAAGTGAATGGAAAGGGAAATCAGGATGTTCAATGTCACTTGTTTTAAAGTCTGCATTGAACTTGAATGGACCACTTCCAATGATTTGCAGAGTAATAGGGTATTGGGGTAACTGGTGAAAGAGCTGTAACAAGATAATCCAATTTATACATGAATCCAGACAGGTTGATAGGTTGAACAGCTTATTCTCTCTCCATGCTTTCTTTTGATCCCTGTTCTGGCCTTCATACCTGGGAGGACAAGAAGTTTGTCAGTGTATCACCCCAGACTTGGGAGCAGTGCACGTTGCAAAACTCATCCCTGAACACTAGTTTCTCGTTTTTATTGCCGGTTTAAACTCACTGTAAAAATAAATATGTTTGCTACTGGGGCAGGGGGTGTCTTTGTGTTCATACCTAGCCTGCGCTAATGAATGAGTTAACTCCTTACCAGTTGCCCTCTGCACACTCAGGCTCCATAGTACGTCATTCACTTTGCGAAGAATCACACACACCCAGAATCTGTGTTCATTCATCGCACCAACAATGTGCTAAACACGCAGCAATGTGTGAAGGGGTTTTTTTTCGTGCTAAAAGACTGAGTTATGAGGTGCTGGATGGCTTTACTGTGTGCTGTGAGGTGCCCTGAGGTTTAGAGAGGCCAGGGTGGGAGGGCCACAGCATGTCTTATTAATATTTCCAACGACGTGCTTGACAAAATGTCCAGCTGTATTGGGCTGGGAGTGCTGAGTGTCGAACTGTCACTGGTGATTACTGTGAATGCAACGCCAGGGTTAAACCAAGTTCCACCACATGCAAGGGCTGCTGATTTAAGGGAACAACGTTTATGTTGTGTTATACCACACACACGCACACAACATACACATGTTAGTGTGGAAATATTTACTGTAGAATTGGATAGACTTTTGAGGGAGTTATCAGTGAGTGGATTTGAGCTTTTGGGCAGGCCAGATACACCATAGAATCTTACCATATGTGTATGGTTTCTAGTGATTATGATTTATTCAGTCTGTAATCTAGAATCTTAAACTAATATTACAAATAATTTGAATGGAACATGATGTTTTAAGAATTTCAATGCAGTTTTTACAAACTATGGAAATAAGAAAAACACCAATATCAGTAGAAGTGACCCTGAAGCTGTTAGATTGTCAGAAACAAAACAACTTTCTGTTCTTCTAGGAGGGAAAGCTTCTGTCCTTATCTAGTCTCATCTCTATGTGACTCCAGTGCTACATCAATGTGTTTGATTCTTCATTGCCCTCTGAAAGTGGCATAAGAAACCAGAAAATTCTATAATATTAACTACCAATGGCTCAAGTAGATCCACCACTACTTCCATTTCTTTATTCTTTCTTGAGATGCGGGTATTGTTGGCATAGCCAGCACTTGTTGTCCGTCCCTTATTGCCTTTGAAATGGTGGTGTGAGCAACTACTTTGAACTATATGTAGGTCCATCACAGTGGTGCAAGGAAGGTAGTTGCAGTATCTTGAGCCAGTAGCAGTGAGAGAATGACGATACAAGTCAGGATGATGTGTGACTTGGAATGGAACTGGTAGATTCCTGTACATCTGTTACCCTTGACTTTCGAGGTGGTAGAGATCAGGTGTTTCAAAGGAGCTATAAGAGAAGTCTTGACAAGTTGTGAAAGCACATCTTGAGGATGGTACACACTGCTGCCACTGTGTTGGTGAAAGATAGAGTGCATGTTTAATGTGGTGAATGGAGTGCCAATTAAGCAGGCTGCTCTGACCTCAAAATATTGTGAGTGACCTATTAACACCTTTCAATAAGTCCCTTCCTTATTGCTGGGTAGAACTGAATGTCGCCATCTAGAAATGGAACAGGTTGTTTCATAAATATTACCAGTCGTAGATTGATGGCTTGCTCAGTACAAAAAAAATACAAATAAAGCATTTTATCACAGCTTTAACCTAGATGATGTTAACCTTCCTAAATCTTGTGAGAGCTGTACTCATCTAGGCAAGGTGAGAGTATTCCATCACATTCCAGACTTGTGCCTTGGAGATGGTGGACAGATTTTAGGAAACTGGAGGTAAATTACTCGTTGCAGAATTCCCAGCTTCTGACCTGCTCTCATAGTCACAATTTTATATCCTGGTCCAGTTCAGTTTCTGAAGGGGCCTGGGGACATTTCAAAATAGAGATGTTGCTTAACTAGGGACCAGTGCAGGTCAATGTAGGTGAAGATGAATGGAACCTAGTATGAGTCGAGACATGGGCATCAATGTTTTCGATGACCTTAAGCCTATGGAGTATAAAATAAATGAGGTAGGCCAGGAGTACATTGGAATTGTCCAATCTAATGGTAGCATAAGAACAGATGATGGTATTTGCAGCAGATGAGCTGAGATGGGACAGAGCCTGATATCACAGAGTTAGAAATAGATTGTCAATATAAAATTAACATTTCTATTGTGTATTTCGTGAACATCATATTTGCAAAAATTGAGCAATTTTTTATGTAACTCATTGTTGTAATGTAGGGAATGCAGAGCCAATTTGTGCACAGTAAGTTCCCACAAACAAATGTGCTAATGATTGATAGCTGGACTCGGGTTAAATTATGTGGAGTGATTATACAAGTTAGGCCTGTCATCTCTTGTATTTAGAAGGTGTGGGACTCATCCGATCGAAGTCTTCAAGATATTAACAGGAAGAGACAGATAGATAAAGCTAAACAATTTCCACTGGTTGGGAATTCTAGAACTAGGGGGCATAGTCTGAGAATTAGGACCAGACCATTCAGGAGAGATGTTAGGAAGCACTTCCACACACAAAGGGTAGTAGATATTTCGAGCTCTTTTCAATAAATGACAGTGGTTGCTGTTCAGTTGTTAATTTTAAATCTGAGATAGATAAATGTTTATTCAGCAAAGATAGTAAGGGATATGGGTCAAAGACAGGTATATGGAGTTAAGTCACAGATCAGCCATGATCTCATTGAATGGCAGAACAGGCTCAAAGGGCTGAATGGCCTCCTCCTCTTCCTATGTTTATTGAGCTCACGTAAATGTGCTACAGAGGTGAGCTGGAAGCTAGAAAGTCTTCTAGAAAACTCGAGATCAAAACGATTCTATCATCCATTGACCTCAGCCTGTCCAGAAACAGCTCTCGAAATCCCAGCCTGTGTCAATTTATTGGCTTCTATTGGTGGATCTGGAGATGGGCATCATTTACGCCATGTTCCAAGAAACTCATGACAGGTTCTGAATGGCGTCCTTGGTGCACATTGGAAGTTTGAGCTAGGCCTCACTCACCCTGAGGGAAAATACTACTCCTGCATGAGGGAGTACAAAATCCACATGGTTAACACTGTGGCAGGTGTAACTGCATTGGGAAATGCAATGAGAAGCACCCAATTGGCAGCTTGCCCTGTTCCCGTCAGGAGGGTAGTGTTAAAATGAACGTGATCTCCTTTTAAAGAAGGAAATTACACAGGATTGTGCAGGATAGGTGGGGCAGTGTTGGGCAGCAGAACCGCACTGAAGCTGTTTGTTTGTTGGGTGAGTTACGGTTAAAGTGCCCAGGAATTACTGTGAAATCACATCATCTGTTAGAAGTAACACCATAAAGTAATCAACAGAACAACAGGGAGTCCATCAAACTGTCAGAACATATTTTGAATCTGTTAGGCTGTACAGAATTTAGGTTAGATTTAGAAAATACAGAACAAGTTAATGAGTGCCTTGGAGCAGTTTCTGGCCATTAGAAACTCAAATGTCCAGTCTGTGTTTTTCTGAAGCTATTAAGCTCTCAAGATGGCTGTAAAAAGCCTTCCCGCATTCAGGCTGAAGAATGCCACTTGCTGTATTGGAAAGGGTAGGTATGTACATCAGCTGTATTTCAGTTATAGAAATACCTGGGGTAAACAGGTCTTCTCTGCCCATTCCAAACAAGCCATTCTATTCCTCTGCATGTCTTGTGGGATCCTTGATTTCTTGATGTTTCACTCTCTTCTTTGAATGAGGCCTGTGATTGCACTGTAAATCATTTGACCTGTAAATTCTAGGGCACTAGTGGGTGTACCAGTGTACAATTCAAGATCATAGAATCCCTACAGTGTGAAAGCAGGCCATTTGGCCCATCAAGTCCACGCCAAACTTCTGAAGAGCATCCCATCCACTCCCATCACCTTACCCTATCCCTGTAATGCTGCAATTTCTCTGACTAATCCACCTAGTATGCAGGTAATTTAGCATGGCCAATCCACCGAACCTGCTCATCTTTGGACTGTGGGAGGAAATCGGAGAACCCGGAGGAAACCCACGCAGTCACAGGGAGAATGTGCAAACTCCACACATTTGCTCAAGGCTGGAATCGAACCGAGGTCCCTGGCACTGTGAGACAGCAGTGCTAACCACTGAACCACCATGCCACCCAATGCCATCCTCCTGATCATGCTTCATCAATTTCAAGAGCAGATTATTTTTGGTCAGCAACAAATTCAGCTTGGAAAAGGACCAAGGAAAAGAACAGAAGGGTTTTTAGGAACAGGAAAATCTTGTACTTCAACACCACTTAATACGCCTTCTCTCTTCAGAAACAAACTGTATTGCTTTCAAAACAGATTTAAGGATAAACTTTACAAACCCTTGCTAAGGCTAGAGCAATGAATGATGGTGGTGATATAGGATGAGTTTGACTTCTCAATAAACACACATGATGGGCGGGGATTTGTATCTGGTGCACAAACTCTGAACATTTCTCGAACACTATCTGCTTTAACAAGCTTGGGATCCACGTATACCCTACAATGTCATTAACATTTTAATTTCCTTTCTTACTTGTAACTTCCTAAATGTTTTTTTAAAACTCTCCCTCTTATCTTTCTTTCTTCATACAAATTATTGAAGTCACTGCACACTCTCTATCTCCCGTTAGGAAATAATATGCCTCCTTTCATTGACCTTTCCTCCATCTCTTTGGTTTCTTAATCATGTAAAAGGCAATTAACATCAACCTGACTTTCTAATTCCCTGTTGATAAAATGCTCCATTTTTTTGATGTGGGTGTCACTGGCCAGACCAGTATTTATTGCCCAGAGGTAGTTGAGCACCAACCGCATTGCTTTGGGTATGGAGTCACATGTAGGCCAGACCAAGTAACAACAGCCGATTTCCTTCCCTAAAGGACACTAGTGAACCAGATGGGTTTTCACTATGGTTGGATTTCAACCCACGTCACCAGAACATTTGCCTGGGGCTCAAGATTGCTAGTTCAGTGACAGAATCACTGTGCTACTGCCTCCCTAGAAAGGTCATCTGATTGTAATTTCTTCAAAGTAAATGTCCCAGCTGCTAAGTATAACATCTGTAAAATCATAGGAACAAATGCCTTACGAGCAGGAGTAGGCCATTCAGCCCTTTGAACCTGCTCTACTATTCAGTAAACTCATGTTTGATCTGGTAATGATCTCAACTCCACTTTTCTGTCTACCTTCCATTACCCTGACTCTCTTGTCTACCAAAAATCTATCCATCTTTGCCTTGAATCAATTAAATGAGCCTGCCTCTACTGCTTTCTCTAATGACCCTCAGAAAGAAAGAAATTCTCCTAATCTCCATTTTAAAAGCACAACATCCAATTCTTAAACTATGTCTCCAACTTCTAGTCTATGCCACAAGAAAATAACATCATCCTCCAATAAACACTATTCAGTTCCCTTTGCATCTTTTATGTTTCAGTAAGATCATCTCTCATTTTTCTAAACTCTAATGGCTTTGGCCCAATACAATGCTTGGGAGGAAGATGTAACTCCCAAAGTTCTCCCTCACTAGTGTTCTTATATCCTGGCCGCACATGTTGTGGGCTGATGCTATAAATAATCAACAATTCCACTGCTGTTGATTTGTCTGATTACTAAGATGGAGAGGGGACCTTACAGGGATTTTCATCTTTTACCTTTTAAGAGTTCCTGCGACCCCATTTCACAAAGGAAGATGGAAGAATAATGAGGTGATGTTGAGAGGCGGTGGTTTCCATATAATGACAAGCATAGCTGATGTAGTAAAATGGTCTTCATCTTCCTGCCACCATGACATCTACGGACAGATTCAAGAACAGCTTCTTCTCCGTTCTTATCAAGCATTTGAACAGAACTTTCATTTATTAAAGTTGATCCTTAAATGTACCTTCTCTGTAATTGTAACACTATATTCTGCATTCTGTTCTATTCCCCTGATGTACTTATGTAGGGTATAATTTGCTTGGATAACATGCAAAACAATACTTTTCACTGTATCGTGGTATACGTGACAATAGTAAAAAATAAATAATAATAAATCAAACCACTAGCGGCAGGAGAAATGGACAGAGGTGAGGGTATGCAATAATACTAACAATATAAGTAGAATGAGAGATGAGGTCTTGCATCAAGAATTTAGGGAGGTAGGCAGTAGACTAAAAGGCAGGACCCCAAAGACTGTAATCTTTATATTAGTGGTCTTTCTGGCCTGTTGCAGGGACCCAGCTGCCCTGATTAACTTGAATCTATTTCATGTTAACTAAATGACTGGAGTTTGATGTGAGAAAAGGGCAACCTTAGCTACTTTGCGATGTAGGATTATTGGTTGCTCAGAAAGCGCAAAGAAAGAGTTGAGTGTGGAATTGGAAAGAGGGGTGTTTGTTATGTGAATATTAGCTGAGCAGTGAAGGGTGTGATAACAGATTTATGTGGTGCTTGGATTATTATGGGGGTTGGGGGTTTAGACGCAGTTACAATAGAACTACAGGAAAGTTATGACACAGAAAGAGACCATTCAGCCCCTCGTGTCTGCACTGGCTGAAAAAACTAGCCATCAGCCCTGTCCCACTTACCATCATCTGGTCTGTAACCTTGCAGGTTACAACACTTCAAGTGCACATCCAAGTCTCTTTTAAATGAATTGAAGATTTTCACAACAACCACCAAGATGAGCAATAAAGTCGAGACATTCACTTCCATTTGGGTGAACGAGGCTTTTCCTGATGCTAGCACTAATCCTTCTAGCGATCACCTAACATGTAAGTCCCTTCTTCGCTGGAGCAAACAGATTTTCTCTGCCCATTCCAAACAAGCTCCTAATTATTTTATACACCAGAATTACATCAGTACTCAGCACCAATTATTCTAAAAGAACATAACACAGAACTCCATCAGCCTTTCCTCATTGGTGCAATTTTCAAGGTCTGGCACCATTTTTGTAAGCAAAAGCAAAATACTGCAGACACTGGAAATCTGGAATATAAACAGAAAGGGCAGGAGAAATTCAGCAGATCTGGCAACATCCGTGGAGAGAGGAACAGAGTTAACACTTCGAATCCAGTGTGACTCCTTCGGAAGTGAAAGGAGCTGGAGAAAGTTTTTTTTTAATGCCAGTGACAGGAGGAGGAAGAAGAAGTGGAACAGTATATGAAGGCCCAGAGTAAAAGACAAAGACAGTGAAAATGGTGGAAAAGGGGAGAGAAACATGTAACATATGTGTAAATGTTAGCTGTGAGAAGGAGAAAATCAGCTTATTCAGCTGAGAGCAAAGGCAACAAGATACAAGTAAGATATTGCTGAGGACAGTGAAGGATGTAAGAAAAACAAGTGCAGAGATCATACTCAATACTGAGTCCTAGAGGCTGTAAAGTACATGAGTGGAAAATGAATTGTTGTTGCTTGAGATTATGTTGAGCTTCAGTGGAACAGTGTAGTAGGCCTAGGATCAAAATATTAGTATGGGAAGAAGGTGATTTATTGAAATGACAAACAACTGGAATATCAGGGTGATTGCTGCAGATAGAGTGGAGGTATTCTGCAAAGTGGTCACCCAGTCTGCCTTTAATCCCACCAGTGTAAAGGAGACTGCATTGTGAGTAGTGGATACAAATGCAGCGGATACAGTAGACTAGATTGAAAGAAGTACAAGCAAAACACTGTTTCACTTGTACAGCGTATTTGGGGCTGTTGACAGTGAGGAAGAAGGAGGTGAATGGGCAAGTGCTACATGTTCTCCGATTGCATGGGAAGGTGTCATGGGAAGGTGAGAAAATATTAAGAGTGATAGAAGTTTGGCTCAGGGTGTCACTGAGGGAACAGTCCCTATGGAATGCTGACATTGGAGGGGAAGGGTAGATGTATTGATATCCTGCTAAAGATGGTGGAAAATGATCCTTTAAATTTCGAGAGTGATGGGATGGAACGTAAGGACAAGGAGAACCCCATCATAGTTCTGGAGGGAGTGGACGGGGTGAAGGCAGAAGTGCAAGGATGGGTATGTCACAGTTGAGGGTCTTGTTAACTATGGTGGGCAGGATCCTCGGTTGAGGAAAAAAGGTCATGCCAGAGGCACTCCAAAGATCTTATCACTCCAAGGGTGGCATCATCAAAACTGGGAGATTGCAATGGAATCCTTGCAGGAGCAGGGTGTGAGGAGACGTAGTGAAGGTAACTGTGAGAGTCAGTGGATTATCACTGCCATTATCACTTCCTTTGTCTTTTGCTCTGGGTGCCTTCACAATCTGTTCGACTCACGCCTCCTCCCAGCCTCCCCTGTCAAAAGCTTTAAAAACACTATTTTCTAGTTCCTTTCAGTTCTGAACAAGAGTCATACTGGACTTGAAATGTTCACTCTATTCCTCACTCCACCATTCTTATAAATCTCTTCTGTACTTTCTCAGAGCAATTATGATGTTTCTATAATGTGATGACTAGAACTGCATACAAAATCCCAGCTGCAGCCTAGCCACTATCTTTCATATTTCCAGCTTTACTTCCCTGTTTTTGCATTCAGTATTTCACCCGATGAAAGAAAACATCACTTATGCCTTCTTTACCACCTTACCTAGCTGCCCTGCCACCTACAGGGACCTATGAACATGCAATCCAAGACTTCTCATTTCCTCTACCACTCTCAACACCCTCACATCTATTGTGTATTCCCTTGCTTTGTTTGCTCTCCTCAAATGCATAACCTCGCACTTCTCTGGAATGAATTCCATTTTCCACTTTTCCGGCCCTGCAGTTAACAGCTATCCTCTTCACTATCAACTATGCGGGAAATTTTTGTGGCATTTGCAGATTCCCCTATCATGCCTCCCACATTTAAGTCTAAAATCATTAATATATACCACAAACAGCAAGGGACCCAACACTAAGCCACGTGGAACACCACTGGAAACCATTTTCTATTCACAACAACATCTGTTGAACATTAGCCTTTGTTTCCTGACATTGAGCCAATTTTGAATTCAACTCACTGCATTTCCTTGTATCCCGTGGGCTTTATTTTGTCTCACAAGTGTGCCATATAGGACCAGCTCAAATGCTTTGCTAAAATCCATGCAGACAACATCCACTGCACTAACCTCATCAATCTTCTTACTTCCCCAACAAGTCCAATTAAGTTAGTGAAACACACCTTCTTTCGAAGAAACCACAAACAGAAGTTGCTGGAAAAGCTCAGCAGGTCTGGCAGCATCTGTGAAGGGAAAAAACAGAGTTAACGTTTCAGGTCCAGTGACACTTCCTCAGACCCTTCCTAAAGAAACACGTTGGCCATCCTTGATTCAGGTCTTTATGAGTGACACTCTCAAGATTGATTCTAATAATCTGCCCATCACTGAGGTCAGACTGACCTGACTATAATCACATGACCCATTCCTTATACCCTTTCAGAGTAATGGTACAATGTTTGTAGACCTCCAATTCTCTGGTATCTTACCTGTACCTATTTAGAATTGTAAAATGATACTCAGAGCAATTGGCATTCCCTCCGTGGCTTCAATTAACAGCCTGGGAAACAATTCATCTGGCCTTGGTTATCTATCCATCTCAAGGAGATCAGTCGCAGCGGTCATCCCTACTCATTATGCCTATAAATGTTGTTGTGAGAGATTGAGAAATAGAGATGAATAGGCTCTTTCATCCCTGCAGAATTGTCAGAAATTTCCCCCGAAAGTAGATAAGATTCCTGCCCTGATTGGGTGGGAGACCTGCTCATCAAATGTGTACAAGAACTGCGAGTTAAAATACCCGAGGCCAGAAATCTGGGTGACTGAATGTGCTTTGCATCAACTGTGCTTCTTCTCATCCTGTCTTGGCCTGTCCAAAACCCCATGAACTCCCTCACATTAATACAGACTATATTCTAATACACAACCCATATGCATATATACACACAGTTATACAACCACACATGCCTATACACACACAAGCAAGCAGTACTAATATAGAAAAGCATTGGCATGTAATCACACAAAATATAGCATTGAAATTCACGAACAGATCACTTTAGACACAAATGCAAACAAAAGCACTCACACCAACATCAAATATACGAGTGTACAAATCCCACAAGTTACATGGTAATTGCCATGTCAAATACTATAGTCTGGCTCACTATATAAAGGTACAACTCTGGGCTGGTTGACTTTGGGGACTGCAAGTTATTGCAGAGCTGATTTAGCACAATCCAAACATTGCGTTACTCATTGTTTCCGAATGACATTGCCAAGTCCATATGTTCTTGTTTTTGTTTATGAGGTACTGCTAGTCTCTCCATACAGCGCTGCTCTCTGGAAGACATTCCTTTTTCATTATCCTGCAACGTCACATTAGCAGTGCACAATGGAAAGTCTGACTCATGACATCTTGAGTGGTACAGCTGGCTACTGCACCAACCTCAGCTACAAGCGTTGTTCATTATTATTTTAATTTACACAGTGACAGCAAGGCCTTCACTTAGTGATCCAGGAAGATGATGACATGCCATCCCAGGGCCACTCAGGGACTGCAAGTGCAGTTGAACAATCTCACCATGAATCTGTAAGCAAGCAAGGGATTCCTCATCATTCCGAGAGAAGGTACATTGGAAAGGCGCGATAGATGTTTCCTGGCCAAAGTAGATAGAGGGAAACAGCTCTTAGTTGTAATAGGATTCAGAAGAAGAGGGCACAGGTTTAAAATAATTTGTGAAAGAAGCAAATGCATTGTAAGGAGAAGCATTTTCATATAGCGAGTAGATCGGGCTTGGAATGCACTGCCTGGAAGCAATAGAGGCAGGTTCAATCAAAACATTCAAGTTGGTATTCAATAATTATTTGAATAAAAAACAATGTGCAGGATCATAGGCAAAAGGCCACGGGAATGGCACGAAGTCATAATGGGCATTTAGACAGCTGGTGAAAACATGATGGGCTGAATGGCCAACTTCTGCAGTAAACAATTCTGTAAGACTGTGACCTTATGAATTTCCACTGCAGCTAAACAATAAATCCCACTGTCGAGTCAAAAGACATTTTCTTGGCTGTTCAAAGGCTTTAACTGAGGACCCTACATTTTGCCCTCACTATGCATATCCCATCCAATTGGATGCCTCTGCTTTAGCACAAAATGTTCTCTTCCAACTGCGTCCATTTCTATAGCAATCCTGCTATGTTGCTCTGCACCATGGATCTAAAGACATTCATCTAAGATATCAGATAGTAAGAACTGCCGATGCTGGAGTCAGAAATTTCAAAAGCGTCCCAACCTGAAACGTCAGCTTTCCTGCTCCTCTGATGCTGCCTGACCTGCTGTGTTCCTCCAGCTCCACACTGTGTTATCTTCAACTAAGATATGATGCTGATCAGTGCGGAGCCTGTTTTATAGCCCTGGTGCCACTCCTGTACATGGTAAGTACCGAACTCCATGTGTCAGTGGTGGTGCTCTCAACTTTGAGTCAATAGGTCATGGGTCAAGTCCCACTCTTGAGACTTGATCACATGATATGGATCGGCACTCTAGTTCACCATTGAGGTAGTCTTGTACTGACTTTCAACCAGTGACATTAAACTAAGGCTATGTCCATCCTCTCTGGTTGAAAAAAACTCCAGGATACAGTTTGAAGAAGAGCAGGAAAGTTCACTAAGTGTCTCGGTCAATATTAATGCCTTGCTCAAAGGGAAAACAAAAGAGTAATAAAAAATCAGTAAAATAAAATAGAATATCTTTTATTACAATAGAATATCCTTTATTGTCACATGTACTCCATTGTAGGAGTACAGTTTTAAAGCATCTGCCTCTTATGGCACCACCTTAGGTACAAGTACCTGGGGACAAATCTTGGATACAAAAGAGGAGCAAAAGTAGTTGCATTACTTTACAGAGTTTAAAAAGCAAGTTAGAAATAAGACACTCTTAAAGGATTGACATTACAGTCAGGTAAAACATTTCAAATAAATATTACATTGCAGCAGCTAAATGTAGGGCCTCCACACATGGTCTGACCCACCGGCTCCAGACCCCAGTCCAACAGCTGTCCCTGTTCAGCTCGAAGCCTCCAACCTGCTCCTTACCAGCACTCAGCTGCTCCAAGTAAGATTCCAGGACTGCCTCCCCTGTGCCAGTCTCCTCTCAGGGCTCACTGCCCGCGCTGCCCCAGGATTCACTGCCCGCACTGCTCTGGCACTCACTGTCCACGCTGCTCCAGGACCCACTGCCCACACTGCTCCAGGACTCACTGCCCACGCTGCTCCGGGACTCACTGCCCATGCTGCTCCAGGACTCACAGCCCACACTGCTCCTGGACTCACTGCCCATGCTGCTCCGGGACTCACTGCCCATGCTGCTCCGGGACACACAGCCCACGCTGCTCCGGGGCTCACTGCCCGTTCTGCTCTGCGACTCACTGCCCACGCTGCTCCTGGACACACTGCCCACACTGCTCCTGGACTCACCGCCCGCGATGACTGGGGACTCACAGCCCACGCTGCTCCGCGACTCACTGCCAGTGCTGCTCCAGGACTCACTGCCCGCACTGCTCTTGGGCTCACTGCCCACGCTGCTCCAGAGCTCACTGCCCAAGCTGCTCCAGGGCTCACTGCCCACGCGGATCCAGGGCTCACTGCCCATGTTGCTCTGGGGCTAACTGCCCACGCTGCTCCTGGACTCACTGCCCACACTGCTTCTGGGATTCACTGCCCACGCTGCTCCAGAGCTCACTGCCCATGCTGCTCTGGGACTCACTGCCCACACTGCTCTGGGACTCACTGCCCACGCTGCTCCAGGGCTCACTGCCCGTGCTGCTCCGGGACTCACTGCCCACACTGCTCCTGGGCTCACTGC
>NC_063335.1:91186271-91189254 GCF_021869965.1 Rhincodon typus
GGGACTCACTGCCCGCGCTGCTCCAGGACTCACTGCCCACACTACACTGGGACTCACTGCCCACACTGCTCCAGGACTCACTGCCCACACTGCTCTGGGACTCACTGCCCACGCTGCTCCGGTGCTCACTGCCCACACTGCTACGGGGCTCACTGCTCACACTGCTCTGGGGCTCACTGCCCACACAATGCTTTGGGACTCACTGCCCACGCTCTGCTCTGGCACTCAGTGCCCACGCTCTGCTCTGGGACTCACTGCCCGCAGTGCACCGGTACTCACTGCCCTCATGTTGCTCTTGGACTCACTGCCCACACTGCTCTGGGGCTCACTGCCCACACTGCTCCAGGACTCACTGACCATGCTGCTCCAGGACTCACTGCCCATGCTGCTCTGGGGCTCACTGCCCATGCTGCTCCGGCACTCACTGCCAACGCTCCTCCGGGACTCACTGCCCATGCTGCTCCGGCACTCACTGCCCACGCTGCTCCAGGGCTCACTGCCCATGCTGCTCTGGGACTCACTGCCCATGCTGCTCCGGGAGTCACTGCCCATGCTGCTCCAGGACTCACAGCCCACACTGCTCCTGGGCTCCCTGCCCAAGCTGCTCCAGGGCTCACTGCCAGTGCTGCTCCAGGACTCACTGCCCGCACTGCTCCTGGGCTCACTGCCCACGCTCTGCTCTGGGACTCACTGCCCACACTGCTCCGGGACGCACAGCCCACGCTGCTCCAGGACTCACTGCCCACACTGCTCCTGGGCTCACTGCCCATGCTCTGCTCTGGGACTCACTGCCCGCACTGCTCTGGGACTCACTGCCCACACTGCCCTGGGACTCACAGCCCACACTGCTCTGGGACTCACTGCCCATGCTGCTCTGGTGCTCACTGCCCACACTGCTACGGGGCTCACTGCTCACACTGCTCTGGGGCTCACTGCCCACATAATGCTTTGGGACTCACTGCCCACGCTCTGCTCTGGCACTCAGTGCCCGCGCTCTGCTCTGGGACTCACTGCCCGCACTGCTCTCGTACTCACTGCCCGCAGTGCACCGGGACTCACTGCCCTCATGTTGCTCTTGGACTCACTGCCCACACTGCTCTGGGACTCACTGCCCACGCTGCTCCGGAACTCACTGCCCACGCTGCTCACTGCCCACACTGCTCTGGGGCTCACTGCCCACACTGCTCCAGGACTCACTGACCATGCTGCTCCAGGACTCACTGCCCATGCTGCTCTGGGGCTCACTGCCCACACTGCTCCGGCACTCACTGCCAACGCTCCTCCGGGACTCACTGCCCATGCTGCTCCAGCACTCACTGCCCACGCTGCTCCAGGGCTCACTGCCCATGCTGCTCTGGGACTCACTGCCCACGCTGCTCACTGCCCATGCTGCTCCGGGGCTCACTGCTCACACTGCTCTGGGGCTCACTGCCCACATAATGCTTTGGGACTCACTGCCCACGCTCTGCTCTGGCACTCAGTGCCCGCGCTCTGCTCTGGGACTCACTGCCCGCACTGCTCTCGCACTCACTGCCCGCAGTGCACCGGGACTCACTGCCCTCATGTTGCTCTTGGACTCACTGCCCACACTGCTCTGGGACTCACTGCCCATGCTGCTCCAGGACTCACTGCCCACGCTGCTCACTGCCCACGCTGCTCCGGGGCTCACTGCCCACACTGCTCCAGCACTCACTGCCAATGCTCCTCCGGGACTCACTGCCCACGCTGCTCCGGCACTCACTGCCAACGCTGCTCTGGGACTCACTGCCCACGCTGCTCCAGGACTCACTGCCCATGCTGCTCCGGGGCTCACTGCCCACACTGCTCCAGCACTCACTGCCAATGCTCCTCCGGGACTCACTGCCCACGCTGCTCCGGCACTCACTGCCAACGCTGCTCTGGGACTCACTGCCCACGCTGCTCCAGGGCTCACTGCCCATGCTGCTCTGGGGCTCACTGCCCACACTGCTCCGGCACTCACTGCCAACGCTGCTCTGGGGCTCACTGCCCACACTGCTCCGGCACTCACTGCCAACGCTGCTCTGGGTCTCACTGCCCACACTGCTCTGGGACTCACTGCCCATGCTGCTCCAGGACCCACTGCCCATGCTGCTCTGGGGCTCACTGCCCACGCTGCTCCGGGGCTCACTGCCCACACTGCTCCGGGACTCACTGCCCACGCTGCTCTGGGGCTCACTGCCCACACTGCTCCGGCACTGACTGCCAACGCTCCTCCGGGACTCACTGCCCATGCTGCTCCGGCACTCACTGCCAACGCTGCTCTGGGACTCACTGCCCGCACTGCTCTGGGACTCACTGCCCGCAGTGCACCGGGACTCACTGCCCTCATGTTGCTCTTGGACTCACTGCCCACACTGCTCTGGGACTCACTGCCCACACTGCTCTGGGACTCACTGCCCACGCTGCTCCGGGACTCACTGCCCACGCTGCTCACTGCCCATGCTGCTCTGGGGCTCACTGCCCACGCTGCTCTGGGGCTCACTGCCCACGCTGCTCCGGGACTCACTGCCCACACTGCTCACTGCCCATGCTGCTCTGGGGCTCACTGCCCACGCTGCTCCGCGGCTCACTGCCCACACTGCTCTGGGACTCACTGCCCACGCTGCTCCAGGACTCACTGCCCACACTGCTCCAGTACTCACTGCCCATGCTGCTCTGGGGCTCACTGCCCACACTGCTCCGGCACTGACTGCCAACGCTCCTCCGGGACTCACTGCCCATGCTGCTCCGGCACTCACTGCCAACGCTGCTCTGGGACTCACTGCCCGCACTGCTCTGGGACTCACTGCCCGCAGTGCACCGGGACTCACTGCCCTCATGTTGCTCTTGGACTCACTGCCCACACTGCTCTGGGACTCACTGCCCATGCTGCTCCGGGACTCACTGCCCATGCTGCTCCAGCACTCACTGCCAATGCTGCTCTGGGACTCACTGCCCACGCTGCTCCAGGACTCACTGCCCA
>NC_063335.1:91189354-91234619 GCF_021869965.1 Rhincodon typus
TCTGGGGCTCACTGCCCACACTGCCCCGGCACTCACTGCCAACGCTGCTCCGGGACTCACTGCCCACACTGCTCTGGGACTCACTGCCCATGCTGCTCCGGGACTCACTGCCCATGCTGCTCCAGCACTCACTGCCAATGCTGCTCTGGGACTCACTGCCCACGCTGCTCCAGGACTCACTGCCCACACTGCTCTGGGACTCACTGCCCACACTGCTCTGGGACTCACTGCCTACACTGCTCTGGGACTCACTGCCCACACTGCTCTGGGACTCACTGCCTACACTGCTCTGGGACTCAATGCCCTCATGTTGCTCTGGCACTCGTTTCCCACGCCTGTCGCTTTCAGGGTTAAGTGAGAAAGAAAATAAAAAAGAGAGAAAAAAGGAAAAGAAAGAAAGAGAATAGGCGCAGCAGTGGAACTCTGGCAACAGCATCTTACTCTGCCACCATTTTGTCGAAGTAGTACTTGGAAATGAACATACTGGTCATACTGGATCCATTATTCTGAGGTATACAAAAAACATTAGACCATTATGTATTCCTGGTTTTTGTTCTGGTTAACCATGTCTAAAAAGGACTGGTTATTATTTTACTCTAATAGGACAAGTAAAGAGACAAAAGATGTATCCACAGGAAGTATGAATAGCAGTTCCATGAACAGATATCATCTGAATGAAACAAAAGGAAAATGAGAAACGAAGAGAAATTGAATCTGAACCAACAAACAATAAGGAAACAAAATGAGGCAGAGAATGTGATCAAACATAGAAACACAGAAAATAGGAGCAGAAGTAGGCCATTTGGCCCTTTGACCCTGCTGTAGTATTCAATTGTGATCATGGCTGATCATCCAACTCAGTAGCTTGTTTCTGCTTTCCCCCAATATCCTTTGATCCCTTTACCCCCAAGTTATATGTCCAACTCCTTCTTTAAATCATTCAATGTTTTAACCTCATGTGCTTTCCGTGGCAGAGAATTCCATAGGCCCACCACTCTCTGGGTGAAGAAATTTCTCCTCACCTCAGTCCTAAATAGTCTGTCCAATATCCTTACTGTGACTCCTTGTTTGGGAATCCCCTGTCTTTGGGAACATCCTTCCTGCATCTAGCTTGTCTAGTCCTGTTAGAGTTTTATAGGTTTTTATGAGATTCCCTCTCGTTCTTCTGAACTCCCGTAAATATAATCCTATCTGATTCAACCTCTCCTCATATGTGAGTCCTGCTATCCCAGGAATCAGTCTGGTAAACCTTCGCTGCACTCCCTCTATAACAAAAACATCCTTCCTCAGCTAAGGAGATCCAAACTGCAATGTCGCAGGTGTGGTTCCCCCTAAGGCCCTGTATAATGGCAGCAAGACATCCCTGCTCCTGTACTTGAATCATCCCACTATGAAGGCTAACATACTAGTTGCCTTCTTTATCGCTTGCTGTACCTGCATTCTTCCTTTCAGTGACTGGACACGCGGGCCTCATTACACACACCCCTCTTTCAATTTATAGCCATTCAGATAATAATCTGCCTTCCTCTATTTGCTCAGAAAGTGGATAACCTCACATTTATCCACATTATGCTGCCTCTGCCAACCGTTCTCCCACTCTCTCAGCTTGTCCAAATCACACTGAAAAAGTTCTGCATCCTCCTCACAGCTCACCCTCCCACCCAGCTTTGTATCACCTGCAAGCTTGGAGAAACTGCATTTTAATTCATTTATCCAAGTCATTAATATCTATTGTGGATAGCTGGATCCCAAGTACTGATCCCTGGGGTACTCTACTCGACTCTACTGCCTAGTCACTGGAAAAAAGACCCATTCATTCTCACTCTTTTTTTCTACTGCCAACCAGCTTTCTATCCATCTCAATGCATTCCCCCAATCTCACATGCTTCAATTTTACATGCTGATCTCTTACGAGCGGCTCTGTTGAAAGCCTCCTGAAAGTCCAAGTAAACAATATCCACTGAATCCCCCTCATCAACTCAAAGAATTCCAGTAGATTTTGCAAACATGATCTCCTTTTCGTAAATCCATGCTAACTCTAATCCTGTCACTGTTTGCCAAGTGCTCAATGGTGAAATCAAAGATGAGTGAACTCAGTGTTGAGCCCAGAAGACTGTAAAGTGCCAACCTTACAAGCAAAGGAAGACCTGTTTTGTATTTATCCTGTGCCACATCTCATTTTGAAATATTTTATAGGGGACAGTGTAGAGGGATCCTTATTCTGTTTGTAATCTGTGCTGTAGCTAACTTGGCATTGCTTTAAAGAACAATGCAAATGGAACTTTAACCAATACCAATCCCATGCCAGAAATTGTGTGGAAATGTGTATTGGGATAGTGCACAGAGTTCATCCCATATGTGACTAGTTTAACATATTACCTTAGAATATTACCTTTGATAGGACAGAGCGGATGGAGTTTAACTCTCCTTCTCACCCCTGATGTAACTGACTTGACTGTAAAGTGTAGGAGGAGTCTTATCTGTACAGCCAGCATGATGTACCTGACCTAGACATGCTTGCTGCAATAGTCTTACATCTCTCACACTTGATTAACGCAAATTTCCAAGAATGTATGTTGAATAAGCCAAAGACCTGGGAATGAAAAATGGGAAACAACTTGGGGAAGACGTCTCATCATAGTGTGCTCAAGCTTCAGAAGCTGTTGGCCTATTGCCCACTGTTGGTCCCATGTTTATGTCTTGGCATCTGTTAGTTGGCCACCTGGTGCTGTCTTTTTGTCAACCCTGTAGTGTCATCAGGCTGAGAATGAAATAAGAGGACTCTGGGAACTGGAACGGTTTGTAATTGAAATGTCACAGCATCGATCTACAGCAGAAGCCCATGGGTGTTCCTGACACTCCTTATTGAGCTAAAATAGCATGACAGCAACAAGTAAAAATTATGTCCTGGGTAAAGTGTTGCAGTAATGACAAAGCTATATTAATGTTTGGCAAAACGCACAAAAATGTTCAGAAATAGGAAGTAGTATTCACTGCTCCCTGGAAAAATCATAATAAATTAGAAATGCAGAATGAAGGAGAGAGAAAGAGAGAGGGAGGAAAAGGCTTATTATTATCTTCCCAACATTTAACAAGGTTGATGTGTGCTTTTTAAAATCAAAAAAGAAAATATCGCAAGTGCTAGAAATCTAAAATATAAACAAAACACATTGGAAAAATGCAGTAGGCCAGCCAGCAATGTGGAGGGAGGAATATAAGGGTTAATGTTGCAAGCTCTTCTCACAACTTTGATTCGAGTACATTCTCACAAAAATTTCACCCAACTAGTCACACTTTATGGTGCTTGACATGCTTTGTGTTTCCAGCATTTCCTAACTTGTAAAATATTTTGTTCAGTGTTATAACTGCACTCCAATTCAGTCTAGGAGATAGTATTATAGGAGCCATGCTACTGGCTACTATTGATTTGATTTGATTTGATTTGATTTGATTTATTATTGTCACAGTTCAAATCTCACCATTTTGAGAAGTTGAATTCAATTTTTTTTAAAAAAAAGCTAAAACTAAAAATGTCCTATTAGTGGAAGTTACAGTAATGCTTCAGCGTTGTTCTAAAATTCAATTTTGTATACCGATTTTTTTTTCAGATTTGGAGTTGTTTGTTCTTGCATTGCTCCAGTTTTGTACATAATAAACCACATCAGAGACTAGTTGGCCTCAGCAGTGGCCTAGCATGTCACTCAATTGGTCCATTGCCATTTTCTCAGAGCAACTAAAATGAAAACATAGATAACTAATGTTGGTCTTGCCTAATGAATAAAAAGAACAAAATTGTTTTGAAGTTGCTGTTGCATATGGATCTGAAAGGGTTACTACTTGCAGGAGTGCAGTAAGCACCACTTACTGTGCTGATGCCACAGGCACTTTGTCAGAGAAAAGTAGGAGATTACAGGAAACAGACCTGAGGCTATTAAGTTCATAACAGCCTCTGTAGTAGTGTTGATCATATTCATGTAATCTGTAAAAAATTGCAATAATATGATAAAGTTCATATTGTTTACCCCAAACAGTTCTTCTAGTTAGACCAAAAACATGGCTATCTCCATTTAATTTAGACCATCTTGAGCATACACACACAAGGAGTTCCCTGCCACATCATATACAAGGTCAGAAATCACATGACACCAGGTTATAGTGCAACAGGTTTATTTGAAATCACGAGCTTTTGGAGCCTTACTCCTTCTTCAGGTGTTAGTGAGAGAGGTTGTATCAGACACTGAATTTATAAGTAAAAGATCAAGATAAGTAAAAGATCAAAGGTCACACCACTGATGAGGATATATTAAACAAACTAAGATGAAAACCTAAGAAGAAATCCTCTAACTGATTAAAGATTTAACAGTCTGTTGGGTTTGTTTAATATATCCTCATCAGTGGTGTAACCTTTGATCTTCTACTTATAAATTCTGTGTCTGATACTAACCTCTCTCACTAACACCTGAAGAAGGAGTGAGGATCTGAAAACTTGTGATTTCAAACAAACCTGTTGGATTATAATCTGGTGTCATGTGATTTCTGACTTTGTCCAACCCAGTCCAACGCCAGCACCTCCACATCATGGCTAACATTGTACACAATAAGATATGGGAACAGTAATAGGCCATTCAGGCCATTAGATCTGCTCAGCTATTCAATGAGATAAAGGCTGATCCAAAATTGTTAACTCCATTTTCCTACCTTTTTCCCATAACCCGTGATTCCTTACGGATTAAAAATCTGTCCATCCCAGCTTTGAATATGTTTAATAACCCAACCTCCCCAGTCTTCTGCAGTAAAGAATTCCATAGCTTCACTACCTTCAGAGAGAAGAAGATTTTTCTCACTAGCGGGCAGCAGAGACCAGGCCTTGTAACAGAAATTAGATTTCAAAATTTAAGGGGGAAAATGGTAGGGAAATGATGTGCTGGGGACCCAGAAGAGTCTAAACAGGTACAGCTGATTGCTAATGATAGTGAACCCACAAACCTTGTGGTGACACAACACAGCATAAATACTTTAGAGAACAACACAGAGGGAATTCCAGACCTGGTAAAAGACGTACAGAAACAGGAAATCTGCAATTCTAAGGGACAGGCACAGGTTGCATTGTGAGGTGGTGGTCTATGATAAGTCCTGAGTCCAAATTAAGCCAGTGAGCTGACCAGATGTTGAGAATTGAGGACAGCCAGCATAATTGCGAACCAAGCCTTTTAAAACAGTTAAGAATAGGGCAAAATAATGATGTGATGTAGTACAGATATTTTCCAGGAGACAAGAATAATGCAGCAGGAGTTATAAAGAGCTTCAAAGTCCAAGAAATCCTCTGTTAAAGTCACAAAACTGCAAAGATTAGGAAAACCCTCCAGTAAAGCAGCAAAGTGTGGGAGAACTATATTACTGATGAATAAAATCTTTAAGAAGATAGCACACCTTATTGAATTAGAAAACTATTAGAAAACACCAGAAACAGAATTTCCAGCAAGGTTTAGTTTCAGAGATTGGCCAAATTGAATACAAAATTGGAGAAGACAATTCTTGAGATATAGAATAGCTTTGAAACTGGATCCTATAAGAGAAGCTGAACAAGACGAAGCACTTTTGTGCACAATTGGGAGTACAGCAGGTTGCCAAGGGGTAAATGAAACAGGAGACTAATTAGAAGAGGTTTTTAAGGTGTTTGGCAATTATCTCAACCTTGGAAATGATAAAGCTCTTGAAAGGGCATGATTTAATAATGGAGTACAACATCCATTGCTGGTTACGTCAATGCTCTCTACAGGTTGTTGGACAGATGAGTCTGTAGTGACTTAAAGTTTCAAATGAGACATTCAAGTGGGCACATTATTTAAATCGAAACAAAATGCAATATGGGGACAAAGCAAAAGATTGGCAATACGCCAAAATGCTTAAAGAGCTAATGTCAATACAATGGGCTGAATAACCTCCTCCTGTACAAAAGCAATTCTGTGATTCTGTGATAGTGAAGATGGTCATACCTGGAGCATTGAGTACCCTATTATTATAACTTTCCAACTACATGGAGATTAATTTATATAAATGTGAGGTGTTGCATTTGGTAAGGGAAATCAGGAAAGGACTTATACACTTAATGGTAGGGCCCTGGGGATTGTTGCCAAGCACAAAGACCTCAAGACGCAGGTTCATAACTCCATGAAGGTGGATTCACAGGCAGTGGTGAAGAAGGTGTTTGATGCACTTGCCTTTATTAGTCAGTGCATTGAGTGTAGGAGTTGGGATGTCATGCTGGAACTGTACAGGATATTGGCTACGGAATACTGCATTTAATTCTAGTCTCCCAGCAATAGGAAAGATGTTGTTAAACTTGAAAGGGTGCGGAAGAGATTTAGAAGATTGTTGCCCCGGTTGGAGGGTTTGAGCTATAGAGAGGTGTTGAATAGGCTGGGTCTATTTTCCCTAGAGCATCTGAGGTTGATGAGTGACCTTATAGAGGTTTATAAAATCATGAAGGACCTGGATACAGTGAATAGCCAAGGTATTTTTCCCAGGGTAAGGGAGGCCAAAGCTAGAAGACATAGTTTTAAGGTGAAAGGGAAAAGAGATAAAAGGGACCTACGAGGTAACTTTTTCATGCAAATGGGGGTGCGTGTATGGAATGAGCTGCTAGTGGAAGTGATGGAGGCTGATACAATTACAACATTTAAAAGGCATTCGGATGGGTACATAAAAAGGAAGGGTTTAGAGGGAAATTGGCCAAATGCTGGCAAATGGAACTCTATTAATGTGGAATATCTGGTTGGCATGGACGAGTTGGACTGAAGGATCTGTTTGCGTGCTGTCCAACTCTATGACTCTATGACACATGGTTGTTCTCAGGTGTGTATTGTTAAAATTGACCCCCATGCTTATGTTTTTTTATCAATTTTATTACATTTATTAAAATGATAGAAACAAAGAATCCAACAGCGCAGAAGGATGCCATTCAGTCCATTTTGCTTATGTTATCAATTTGAAAGAGCTATCCAACTTGTTGTACTCTCCTTATGCTTTACCAGATCCTGAAAAAGTGTACATTAATTTCCTTTGCCAGTTGCAGTTTAACTTGCTTTGATCAGCTTTTCAGGCATTTCAGACCAGGTAGCAAAAAAGAAATTCTCCTCATCTCCTTTCTGGATCTTTAGCTAGTTATCTGAAAACAGTGATTACTGACCAGTGGCAAAAGTTTTTCAGATTTATTCTATCAAACACCCCAGATGTAAAAATCGAATAAGTCAATTTAATTGAAATGTAGAAGTTTGAACCTTACTGAGAGTCAAAAATGCAATAGGACAGCAGTATAAAATTGCTAACAGTAACTATTTCCTCCATTTTCTGATATATCAGTCAACTTGATAAACGAAGTACAGATTGGCTAAAGCAGCACAGAGTAGAAATTGGAATCGAAAACCTTCTTAGTTGATTTGGCTTGATGTGATAGTGAGCAACACTCTTCCCAAAGGAGCCACAGCAGGAGATTCAGAGGATTAAGGCCCTCAAGTGAAGGAACTGTGTTTGGTCAACAGTTGTTAGAGTTCTCACATTCCTTGACCCTAGTCCCCTTCCACCCCACCACCCACCCACCCCTTTCACTGCCTGCAAACTTCCAGTCAAAAGCAGGACATCAGTGTGCATGTTAGACTTTGAGGCCTTTGCTTTGAAGAGAGCTCTGTGTCAGATTTGTAAACCCTTGTTCTGCTGAGCTGCATCGCAACCCGAAAAACAATGGCAACCTCTGTCTCTCACATTTTAATTACCTAAATAAACATGGCTCACAATGGTCCAACGAGGGTGGGAAAGTGATCTGTTCACCATTCTGCATTTGCCTAAGGGATTAGATGGGAAATTACCCCCAACCTTTCCGAAATAACTCTTAATGCTGATTTAGTGCCTTTCTAAATTGCTCCCCGCCCCCTACCCTTTCCCAAGTTCCTCAATCATTCGGTTAATCCTTTGGCTAATTCATGTCTTAAATTGTCTATCGCTTACACGTTTGGGAATCAGGATTTAATGCCATTGACTTCTATCGGTTCTGCCACAAACTGTTATTCACGTTACTATGAATTTCTGTTCAGATGATGGTAATCCCCTTTGACATAACAATGAACGGACCCATAGTAACAGCAGGGTAATAAAGCCTTAAATAGTTTTTCTCAAAATTGCATTGAGAAACTCTGATGACAGGAAGAACTGCACAAGTACGTTGTGGGCTTTGCTGACACTTCAATAATGTGTGATAAGTGCAAAACTGTTATTTTTCTGTTAGGTCCAAGCATTTTTTTCTGCTGGAAAATTCTCTATAATGGCCAAGCTAATATTATTGAAAGTCCCTTTTTATTGTGTACAGTCTCTGGACTTCAGGCCTAGTTCCACTTTCTCAGTGACTCATGGATTATTATCTACCTCTGGTACCTACCAAAGAGGCATGAGTGAAGAAAATGCCAAGATTAATTTCCCTACGTCCTAGTCCCTGTTGTGATAGCTGGGATGCAGTATAGCCGCTACATTTGATTTTGGTGCCAACAGGGAAGTAAAGTGTGAATAACTAGAGACATGATGACCCCTGCTGACAAATGTGGACATATAAATGTCAGGGGGCTCAGGTTTAATTCTGAAACCCCACTGTTCTCCCACAGACACATAAACCCATCAGCATTCCTTATCCAGACTCACTGTAAAGAATGGTCACTGGGAATGTGGCTGAGCATTATTTCAGTTATGTGGAATAGATTGAAGTAGGAATATTCACTTTGGACAGAGAAGGTTAAGAGGAGATTTGAAAAGAAAATTCAAAATTGTTAGGAGTCTGCACAGAGTAGGTAATGTTGCATTGAGCTGTGACTACCACCACTAGTCACTTATGGTTTTGATAGTTCACTGCCACCAATCTTCCTTTCTATGTTGAGTCAATGGTGCCTAATTATCAGTATAGAGAAAAACATACTAGAGTCTTAAAAACAAGAGATCCTCATTAACATACATGGTGTAGTTTGCTGCATTATAACATGGGTACAAACAATATTAATAATTCGTCATAATGATAACTATCAGGAACCTGAAGCAACATGCCCGCCTCCATCTGGACCTTGAACTGGAATATCTGATTCTCCACTCAAAGCCTATGGTCCATCAAATTGAGTGAAGGTAATGCAGCTTCAACATTAACACTTTCAGAACCATTGCCTTATACCACATCTACCCCTAAGCATTTTTCCCCACAATTAACATTTATACATTCATGTACATAACTGTGTTTCCATTTGCCACTACCCCATCAGCATAGAATCTCAGATGTCACAAATGCTGGCATGCTGGATGTTGCATAATTCTTCCAGAACACATTTCCTTTTTAGAAAAGCAAAATATTGCAAATGCTGCAAATCTGAAATGAGAGTAGAAAATGCTAGAGAAACTCAGCAGGTCTGGCAGCATCCACGGAGAGAGAAACAGAGTTATTGTTTCAAGTCTGATATGAAATCTGAATTCTACGACTCTTATTCAGAATTTTCTAGGCAATTTCTTCCATTTCACCGTGTCTGAATCTCATGGTGTTGGCTGGCCTTCAATGATTGCAAATGTCCATTTTATTCAAGGAAATGTTTACTGTCAATCTGTCAACACATCTGAATATGTATACCTGCAAAATCTCTGCCACAACTTGTTGATTAGGCTGGATGTCTTCACTTGCCCTTTCTGATTGTCTTTCTAATTAAACATTCTCAAATCCTCAGTCATGTTACTTGAGAATTGCTGCACATTCAGTTTTGTCTCTGTCACTGACAGTATGCTTTGAGACACAGCCGATTGATATATTGTCCAGTGAACATGGGAGCATAAAACATTTCTACCAGTCTTATGAAATCTGTAACTTCCTGTTGACGGTATAAAAATAATTCTCTTATGCCAAGATAGCTAATCTCACTATTTATTTTCTTTTTACATTTTCCAATGAGTCTTGGAATTCCAATTAAATCTTCTTGACTGATGCTCCTTGACTGGTTAGTTGGCTACGGTTTGTTTCTGAATCATTGTTCTTGGGATATTAGTTAGTCATTTTTCATGTTTCAGCTGATGACTGAGAGGCTTCTTAAAGTGGTAAGATTTTAAATTGGTGAACTCACTTATGTTCAGAATTTTTTTTCCCTGGGTCACATATGATCTTTTTCCACTTCTGTTAGCTTAAGGTATTTCAGCAACTATGTCCACTGCAGCTCATCATGTAATTTTTGGCTTTGCTTTTTTTTTGATTTTGATTTTTTTTTACAGAAACGAGAAACTTCAGGTATGAGAATAGAATGAGAAAGTTTGGACTAGTCTTATTGATAGAAGGTTTCAAAATCATGAGCAGGTTGGCGACAGTAGATCGGGATAAATCTATGCCCATTGATAAAAGAAACAAGAATGAGAAGGCATAGATTTAAAGTGATGTCAGAAAAGAAAGTTTTCTCTCAGCAAGTTGTAAGGGTATGGAATGCACTACCTGCAAATGTGGTGAAGGTAGGTTCAGTTGAGGACATTGGATGATTCTTTAGATAGAAATAATATGCAAGGGTATGGAGAAAAAGATACGAGATTGGCACTTGATAGTGATGCTCATTTGAAGATCTGGTGCAGGCACAATGGACTGAAAGGCATCCTTCTGCACTGTAACGATTCGTTGATTAAATGGTTAACAACTGCAGGATTCCAAGGTGTGGAAAAATTTAAATGTTCTAGTTCATGAGTCACAAAATGCTAGTATGCAGGTGCAGCATGCAATCAAGAAGACTAATGGTCTTTATTACAAGAGGAATTGAAAATAAAAGTAGGATGCTTCAATTATACAGGACATTGGGGAGTCCACAACTTGAATATTGTGTGCCCTATTGGTTTCCTTTTTTGTGGAAGGATGTAAATACATTGCAAGTGGTTCAGAGTGGTTTAGCAGACTGTTACATGAAGTAAGTGGGCTGTCCTACAAGGATACTTGGACAGGCTGGACATGTTTTCACTGAACTTCAGATGGGTAAGGGATGACTTGATTGAAGTGTATGAGATCCTGAATGATTTTGAAAAGGTGGACATGAAAACGACTTTTCTGCATGTGGGTGAGTCCAAAACTGGGGACAATCTTTTAAAATGTGGTGGTTCTCTCTCAGGACAGAGATGAAGAGATTTGCTTTTCTTTCAGAGGATTGTGTCGTAGAATTGTAGAGTTGTACAGCACGGAAACAGACCCTTCGGTCCAACTTGTCCATGCTGATGAGATATCCTAAATAAATCTAGCCCCATTTGCCAGCATTTGGCCCATATCCCTCTAAACCCTTCCTATTCATGTACCCATCCAGATGCCTTTTACATGTTGTAATTGTACCAACCTCCACCACCTTCTCTTGCAGCTCGTTCCATACATGCACGACCATCTATGTTTAGAAGTTACCCCTTCGGTCTCTTTTAAATCTTTCCCTCTCACCTTAAACCTATGCCCTCTAGTTTTGGACTCCCCCACCCTGTGGAAATGACCTTGGCTCTGTACCCTATCCATGCCCCTCATGGTTTTATAAACCTCTGTAAGGTCACTCATCATGCTCCGATACCGCAGCCTATTCAGCCTCTCCCTATAGCTTAAATCCTCCAACCTGGCAACATCATTGTAAATCTTTTCTGCACCCTTTCAAGTTTAACAACATCTATCCTATAGCAGGGAGACCAGAACTGAATGCAGTATTTCGAAAGTGGCCTAACCAGTGTCCTGTACAGCCACAATATGACCTCCCAACTCCTATACTCAATGCACTGTGAACTTTCACTACACTGCTCCTAAGGCAACTATATTTTTCTTTCAGTATGAAGACTAAATCCAAGTACTCAGGTTATGGCTCACTAGACCTTAAAATTGGAGGAGGCCCAGGATGGATATATCGCCAAGGGAGTGGGAGGGGGAGTTGAAATGGCCTCCTCCAATGTCACAATGAGGTCACACGTAAACTGGAGGAACAACACCTCATATTCTGCCTCGGGAGCTCACAGCCCAATGGCCTTAACATAGAATTCACCAGTTTCAAAATGTCCCCAACCCCAGCTTCATCCCATGTCAACCCTCCCTGTCATCACCAACTCCTTGACCTGACATAACCTGTCCATCTTTCTTCTCACCTATCTGCCCTGCCCTTCCCATTGACCAATCTCCACAACTACCTACCTGCATCCACTTATCACCATCCCACCTACCTTCCCCCAGCCCAATCCCCCTCTATTTATTTCTGAGCTCTCTTCACCCTCGCTAGTCCTGATGAAGGGTCCTGACACAAAACATCAACTTTCCTTCCCCTCTTATGCTGCCTGACCCGTTGTGTTCCTCCAGTTCCATGCTGTATTGTTTCTGACTTCCAGCATCTGCAGTTCTTGCTATCTTCCTTATTCTTATATCACAAATCTATTGTATTAAAAGCCACTTGCCGTGCCTGCATTCTAATCAGGAATTTGGCCAAAATAACCTTTCTCATCTTAACCTATCTACACACCTTGTGATCATTTTTAAGTTTTCACCCACATTTCCTAAGAATTCAACTAGATTTTTTCATCACACCCATTGATGGTAGAAATGATGAGTCTCTATTTGAGCACAGTGACAACAGAGGAAGTAAGCTTCTCACTTAAACTTAAAGGAACTCATGAGGAAAGTTCGTGATACTATTAGAGAGAGAGAGAGACAATAAATGCTGCAAGTGAAATTTATCTTAATAATCATTATTCAGGCTGCTCCCTACCCATGCTCTTGCCAGAACCTGAAACTAAGAGAAATTGTGTCATATGAGCCCATTTATCCAGTTTAGGCAGCAGGCTAATTGTGGCCAGGTGTCGTTGTCTAGACATTTGTGTACTGCATTATAATGACTGGGCGTGTGCTTGTAAATGCACATGGCGTACAGAGCAGAGATATGTAATGTAATGAGTTATACTCTCAGGAGATGCCCACTCCTCTCCATTGTTCTCCAATCATTGAAAGAAATACAAACAACTCATACTGTTATGTTTTCTGGAAATTTTGAATTAGATTTTGGCAATTGCTTAACAACAATGTAGAAAACTGCTCAGATTCAGATATTCAACTAACAGAGGCTGAGTGATAACTCTATGATGTTCCCTCTTATATTCCCCTGGAAATTCAAGTGACTAATGAAAATTGCGGCTTTGTTTCTAAGACTGTCTCTTACCTTGCCAGTTATTGTGTAGGACTTTCAGAATGTATTTAATAAAGTCAAAAATCACACAATGCCAGGTTATAGTCCAACAGGTTTATCTGAAAACACTCACTTTCGAAGCATTGCTCCTTCCTCAGGTGTAGTGAGAGGAGGTGCCAAGACACAAAATCTTTAACTAAAAGGTCAAATGAACTGATGTGAATGTATTGAATAAACCTAAAATGACTGGCTGATTCCTTCCTGTGAAATCTTTAATTAGATAGAAAGGAGATACAGGTTTAGATTGATTAAAATGCAAATCTCAGAATTTCATTCAAGTCACTGCTCCGAGATAACTAAAGGTTTTACCAGTGTGTACAAGAGATGACATCTCAGGTCAGACAATGCATTTTAGGTGTGAGGCCTTGTTTAGAATCTATCTGTGTTTTAACCAGGAGGCAGACTGGTTTTATTTCCAAAGCAGGAATTTATAAAATGCCCCATTGACTGACTGTGTCCACAAATTGTGCACTTTTTGAACAAAATAGAATGTATCTGCAAATACAAATCTGGGAATGCAAATTCACCCCGTAGACTTGTGTGTGTGTGTATGCGTGTGTGTGAACGAGTATTTGTGTGTGAGAGTGTGCATGCATGTGTACATGTGTGTGAGTGTGTGTGAGAGAGTGTATAGCATGGTGAGGTCGCCTGTAGTGGGTCATGAGCCCAAGGTCACTGTTGAGGCTGTCCTCATGGGTACTGAACTTGGCTATCAGCCTCTGCTCGGTGACTCTGTGTCGTTGTGTATCCCGAAATCTGCCTTGGAGGACGTTTACCCGAAGATCTGAGGCCGAATGGCCTTGACCGCTGAAGTGTTCCGCCACTGGGGAGGGAACACTCCTGTCTGGAGATTGTTGCGCAGTGTCCATTCATCTAACCTCCACATCGCGTTCAATAAAGTGCCACAAAACAAAAGAGGAGGAGCACACTCAATCTATCTACCACCACTTTAAACAGTTTCTGTGATCTTGCCTCCATAACACTTTGGGGTAGACACTTCCAATCATTCACTGCCCTCCAAGAGAAGAAATTCCTTTGCATCTTAGCTTTAAAAGAGCCCTGTCAAACCCTCGAAATTTTGTTTGTTTCAATAAGATCATCCCTCATTCTCCTAAAGTGGAACGAATAAAGTCCTAACCTGTTCAGCTGTTATTTGTTAAGTTAGCCACTATCATCACTGGAATCAGCCAATTGAATTTCCTTTGAATTGCTTCTAATGCCAGAATACCCTTCCTAAATACAGGAACAAATACATATTGGAAATATAGTGACATTTTTTCAAATGTCGCTGGATATAGATGCTGCACTGAAGGTTTATTAGGCTGATTCCTGTGATGTCAGGACTGACATATGAGGAGATATAGGAGCAGTTAGGACTATATTCACTTGAGTTTAGAAAAATGAGGGGTGATCTCAGAGAAACAAATAAAAATCTAGCTGGACAAGTTAGGGTAAATGCAGAAAGGATGTTCCCAATGGCTGGAGAGCTCAGAAGCAGGGGTCACAGTTTAAGAAATCCCGGTGGGTTATTTAGGGCTAAGGTGTGAAGAAGTCTCTTCACTCAAAGAGTAGTGAGCCTGTGGAATTTCCTGTCACAGAAAGCAGTTGAGGCCAAAACACTGACTGTTTTCAAGATAGAGTTAGATATAAGTCTTAGGGCTAAAGGGATCAAGGCATATGTGGAGAAAGTGGGAACAGGGTACTGAATTGGATGGTCAGCTATGATCATATTGAATGGTGGAGCAGGTTTAAAGGGCTGAATGGCCTGTTTCTCCTCCTATTTCTATGTTTTTCTACTTACTAAATTTCCTGCCAGTAGGGCAGCAAATTGGCTCAGCGGCTAACATGGTTGCATCACAGTACGAGGGACCCAGGTTCGACTCCAGCCTTGGGTGATTGTCTGTATGGAGTTTGTAGGTTCTCCCTGTGTCAGCATGGGCCTCTGCCAGGTGCTCTGGCTTCCTCCCACAGTCCAAAGACGTGCAGGTTAGGTGGATTAGCCATGGTAGAACAAAGAAAAAAGAACAAAGAAAATTACAGCACAGGAACAGGCCCTTCGGCCCTCCAAGCCTGCGCCGATCCAGATCCTCTATCTAAACCTGTCGCCTATTTTCCAAGGATCTGTATCCCTCTGCTCCCTGCCCATTCATGTATCTGTCTAGATACATCTTAAATGACATTATCGTGCCTGCCTCTACCACCTCCACTGGCAATGCGTTCCAGGCACCCACCACCCTCTGTGTAAAGAACTTTCCACGCATATCTCCCTTAAACTTTTCCCCTCTCACCTTGAAATCATGACCCCTAGTAATTGAGTCCCCCACTCTGGGGAAAAAGCTTCTTGCTATCCACCCTGTCTATACCTCTCATGATTTTGTAGACCTCAATCAGGTCCCCCCTCAACCTCCGTCTTTCTAATGTAAATAATCCTAATCTACTCAACCTCTCTTCAGAGCTAGCACCCTCCATACCAGGCAACATCCTGGTGAACATCCTCTGCTCCCTCTCCAAAGCATCCACATCCTTTTGGTAATGTGGCGACCAGAACTGGACGCAGTATTCCAAATGTGGTCGAACCAAAGTCCTATACATCTGTAACATGACCTGCCAACTCTTGTACTCAATACCCCGTCCGATGAATGGAAACATGCCATATGCCTTCTTGACCACTCAATCCACCTGCGTTGCCACCTTCAGGGTACAATGGACCTGAACACCCAGATCTCTCTGTGCATCAATTTTCCCTAGGGCTTTTCCATTTACCGTATAGTTCGCTCTTGAATTGGATCTTCCAAAATGCATCGCCTCACATTTGCCTGGATTGAACTCCATCTGCCATTTCTCCGCCCAACACTCCAATCTATCTATATTCTGCTGCATTCTCCAACAGTCCCCTTCACTATCTGCTACTCCACCAATCTTAGTGTTACCTGCAAACTTGCTAATCAGACCATCTATACCTTCCTCCAGATCATTTATGTATATCACAAACAACAGTGGTCCCAACACGGATCCCTGTGGAACACCACTGGTCACAGTTCTCCATTTTGAGAAACTCCCTTCCACTACAACTCTCTGTCTCCTGTTGCCCAGCCAGTTCTCTATCCATCTCGCTCGTACACCCTGGACCCCATGCAACTTCACTTTCTCCATCAGCCTACCATGGGGAACCTTATCAAACACCTTACTGAAGACAATGTATATGACATCTACAGCCCTACCCTCATCTATCAACTTTGTCACTTCCTCAAAGAATTCTACCAAGTTGGTAAGACATGACCTCCCCTGTACAAAACCATGCTGCCTATCACTAATAAGCCCATTTTCTTCCAAATGTAAATAGATCCTATCCCTCAGTATCTTCTCCAGCAGCTTCCCCACCACTGATGTCAGGCTCACCGGTAATCTTGGAGTTTTGGGAATAGGGTGGAATGCTCTTCGGAGGGTCAGTGAAATATCAATGGGCCAAATGGCCTCTTTCCACAATGTAACCATTCCATGATTCTCCCCTTATAATGCATTCTAACATTTTCCTAATGCCAAATATTAGGCTGACTGACCTTGAACAGGAGCAGAGTATTAGTGAATTGAGAGAGTTCTGGAATATTTCCAGCAATGCCTCCACTGTCTGTACAGCCAATTCTTTTCAAACCCTTGGATGCAGGCCATCACATCCTGGAAACTTGTCTGCCTTTAGTTCCATTAATTTGTCCCTTAAGATAGAGATTGTTAGAAGATCTTTCCTCCCATTAGGACCTTGCTTACCTGCAAATTTTGGGGTGTTTGTAGTATCTCCACCATGAAGACCGATGGACAGTATTTGATTTAAATTATCTACCTTTCCCTGTTCCTGAATCCCCATCAATTTCCCATTTGCATCCTCCAAGGATTCCACACGTACAGTAGATACCCGCTTTTTATATACTTATAAAAGCTCTTGCTCTTTGTTTTTAAATAACTTGCCAATTTGCTTTCATAATTATGATTATTGTTCTTTTTATTAGGTTTTTAGTCATCTACTGCTTGTTCCTAAAAAAATCACAATCCTCCTGTCACCAGGTTTTTCCACTTCATGTGCCTTCGTCTTTGATTGGAATTTTTCCTTGAATACCTTTGTTAACCAAGAATGGTTCATCCTTCTCATCAAGTCCTCCTTTTGGCCAGCATAAATTTTCCCTTCTTGTTATGAAATATCTGCTTAAGTGTCCGCTACTGCTCATTATCGACCTTCATTCTAATCTATTTTCCAGCCCACTCTTTCTTCATGCCTCTATAATTGCCCTTACTTAAGTTGAAAATTCTGGTTTGAGGTCCGAGCTGTTCTCTCTCAAACTGAATTTGGAATTCTATTGTGTTGTGATCATTACCCCCCTACAGGATCCTTAGCTACAAGATCTCTAAGTAATCCGACCTCATTATACATTACTAAATCTAAAATAACCTGTGTCCTGGATACATTCTTCAATGTACTGCTCTCAGAAACAACTCCTTATACACTCTACAAATTTACCTTCTGTGTCACCCTTGCCTATTTGATTTGTCTAGTCAATTTACAGATTAAAATAACCCATGACAATCGTAGTGCCCCTCCTAAACAACTTCATTATTTCTTGATTTGTGCTTTCTCCTACAGTAAGACAAATCCTCGGGGCCTAGATAAGATTTCCACTCATGTATTATTTCTCTTGTTATTTCTTATTTCCACCCAAAACAATTTCACATCATGGTGGCAAACCGGTTAAAAAAGTAAAAGCCCATGGGATACAGGATGATGTGTCAAATTGGGTCCAAAATTGGCTTAGTAACAGGAAACAGGGTAATGGTCAATGGTTGCCATTGCAAATGGAAAGTTGTTTCAAGAGGTGTTCTGCAGGGCTCCGTGTTGGGACCTCTGCTGTTCATTTTATATATAAATGATTTGAATGGGAACCTGAAGGACAATTGGGAAATTTGCAGATGACAATTGGCCGTGTAATGGAAAGTGTAAGCTCCAAAATGATATAGATGGGTTGGTGGAGTGAGTTGTAAAATGGCAGATGGAGTTCAACTCTGATAAGTGTAAGCTAATGCATTTAGGGACGCCAAACAATAAAAGGGCATACACAATAAATGGGAATATACTGAGAGGGGTAGATGAAGTGAAAGATCTTGGCGCACAAGTGTTATATGTCGTTATATACCATTCCTAGCTACAATCAGTTCTGAAGAAGGGTCGCTAGATTTGAAATGTTAATTCTGCTTTCTCTCCACAGACGTTGCTGAACTTGCTGAGTTTTTCCATCAGATGTTGTAAACTAGATTGAAAGATGTACAAGTAAAACATTGCTTCACCTGGAAGGTGTAGTTTTGGGCCTTGGACAATGAGGACAGAGGAGGTGAATGGGCAAGTCTTACACTTCTGTGATTGCGTAGGAAGGTGCTGTGGAGGGGTATGAGGAAGTGTTAGGAGTGATGGAAGAGTGGACCAGGGTGGCACAGAGGGAATGGTGCTTGCGGAATGCTGATAGTGAAGAGAAGGGAAAGATGTGTTTGGTGGTGACACACTGCTGGAGATGGTAGAAATGGCTGGGGGTGATTCTTTGAATGTTAAGACTAGTGGGGTGGAAAGTGAGGAGGACCGTATCATTGTTCAGGGAAGGAGGGGAAGGGGTGAGGGCAGAAATGTGGGAGATGGATAGTACATTACTGAAGATCTGTCAACCACAATATGGAAGAATCCTTGGTCAAAGATAAAAAGAGGTCATGTAAAAAGAGGTCAGATGGGTTTTTCCAACAATTGGCAATGGTTACACGTTGCCAGGTAGAGGTCTGCACATCAGATGACAACACACTACCCTTATAGAGTCTTAGAGATCTGCAGCACTAAAAACAACTACAAATCTACACCAAACAACCACCTAACTATTCTAATCCCATTTTCCTGCACTTGGCTCATAACCTTGTGTATCTTGGCATTGCAAGTATACATCTAATTACTTCTTAAATGTTTTGAGGGTTTCTGCCTCTATCACCCCTAGTAACCGGATTCACGTCATCCTCTGGGTGAAAAATGTTTCCTCACATCCCCTCCAAACGTTTTGCCCCTTCTCTAAATCCACAGCCATTGATGCCTCTATCAAGGGCAAAGGTTTCTTCCCATCTATCCTGTCTGTGCCCCTGATAATTTTTTACATCTCAATTATGTCTCCCCTCACTCTCCTCTGCTCCAAGGAAAACAACCCCAGTCTATCCAATCTCTCTTCATAACTAAACTTCTCCAGCCCAAGCAATGAACTGGTAAATCTCCTCCTCACCCTCTCCAGCAATCGCATCCCTGTTTTTTTATTCACTTGTGGGATATGGGTGTCACTGGCTGGCCATTATTTATTGTCCGTTACTAGATGCCTTTGAACTGAATGGCTTGCTAGGTCATTTCAGAGGGCAGTTGAGAGTCAATGACATTGTTGTGGGTCTGGAGTCACATGTAGGCCAGACCAGGTGAGGATGGCAGATTTCCTTCCCTGAAGGATATTAGTGAACCAGATGGGTTTTTTCCAATAATTGTATCATGGTCATCAGTAGATACTTAATTCCAAATTTTTTTTATCGAATTGAAATTCCACCATCTAACATGGTGGGAACCAAACATGGATCCCCAGACATTAGCTGTGTTTCTGGATTAATAGCCACTTGTAATATGCATTCCAGAATTGTTCACAGTATTCTAGCAATGGCCTAACCAACTTTTCATAGAGTTCCAGCAAGTCCTCCCTACTCTTAAACTCTATACCTTGGCTAATAAAGGCAAGTATCCCATATGTCTTCTTAATCATGTTATTTACCTGTCTTGCTAGCTTAAGGGACCAATGGACATGCACTTCAGAGTTCCTTTGATCCTCAGTGCTTCCCAGGATCTAGCATTCATCAGTAGGAGTGCAGGAAGTTCAGAGGGAGACAGTTTAGAGGATTTGAGGAGAGCAGTGAAATTAAAGTGGCCAATGTCATAGCTGCAGTTCCCCATGAACAGATTAAGTGCCAGCAAAATGCTAGAAGGAAGGGTTCAGGTGGAAGGGGAGTACTGGAGATAGGTGAAAGTGTCAATGTGATGGGGAGAGAACTCTTGTCCAAAAGAATTGAGCATGGAAATGAAGATGATTGAAGAAGAGTTCAACATCATATTGTGCCCAAAATTCATTGAGGTATGAGTGTAAAGGGATAAAGCTAAGTTCTTTGCTAAGCACAGATCCTCAACATTAGTGACGGGAAGGTCAAAGAGGATAGTGAATACACAGCAAGAGTAGGATTAGATGAAGGGGTGAAGAACAAAGAAGGGGAAGATGGATCCAAGGAAACATCAGTATCCTTCAGTGCTTGCATTTATTAGCATCTGAAAGGAACAGAAATGTTTCTTGTTTAAGCATCAAATGAAATACGGAATGAAATGGACTGGGAACAGGGACAGCTTGAGATAGTGTGAGGCAGCGCTGATGGACAGAGAGGTCGAGAGCATGCATGTGATAGTGTATGGTATTGAGTTTGGATCTCCATATGTAGCCATCTGAGGAGCACTGAATGTCTTGGAAATACCTGTAATCTGTTGGGTTTGAAAGGTGAAGCTGGAATCCATGCAGGGTTAGGCAGAGCTAGAGATAGTCACTGAGGAAGGCGATGTAACAATGAATGACGTTTTGCACCTGTGTCACTATTCACAACTGCGCTGATATCTTCTTTTACTAACAACACTAATTCACCTCCTTTTCTTTTTTGTCTGTTCTTCTAGAACACCAAAAATCCTTGAATACTGAGTTCTCAGTCTTGGTCACCTTGCAACCATATCTCTGTAACAGCTATCAAATCATATTCATTTAATTCTATATGTGCTATAAATTTACCAATCTTGTGGCAATGTATGGATTCAGATAGAATTTTCAGCTTTGACTTTTTGACCATCGTTATCTATTCTGGTTCTAATTTCTGTTGCACCCTTCTGTTTATACTTCTTGTCACCTCCTGTCTCATTTTGATTATTGTTCAATGCTTCACTACTCTGCACCTCTGCTCTCTTATTAAATGTTGATGTTTTTCAACCTTCCTTCAATTAAGTTTTGGTAGAAATTCTGAGAGATAGGATTTACATGCATTTTGAAAGGCAAGGATTGATTAGGATAGTCAACATGGCTTTTTGCATGGAAGATCTCAAATTTGATTGAGTTTTTTGGAGAGATTATCAAGAAGATAGATGAAGGCAGAATTGTAGACGTTGTCTATATGGACTTTAG
Source organism: Rhincodon typus (assembly GCF_021869965.1). Taxonomy (NCBI): domain Eukaryota; kingdom Metazoa; phylum Chordata; class Chondrichthyes; order Orectolobiformes; family Rhincodontidae; genus Rhincodon; species Rhincodon typus. The sequence continues at coordinate 91,210,851 of NC_063335.1, forward strand.
CAAGGCTACCGACAAGATCCCACATGGTAGACTGGTTAGTAAGGTTAGATCACAAGGGATCCAAGGAGAGATAGATAATTGGATTCAAAATTGGCTTGGTAGTAGAAGACAGAGGTTGGTGGTACAGGGATTTTGTCTGGACTGGAGGCCTGTGGCCAGCGATGTGCCACAGGGATCAGTTCCAGGTCGACTGGTTCTGAGGAAGGGGTCACTGGATCTGAAATGTTAACTCTGATTTTTTTCTTCACAGATGCTGCCAGATCTGCTGAGTTTTTCCAGCAACTTCTGTTTTACTTTCAGGTCGACAGTTGTCTTCATTTATATCAACAATTTGGATGAGAATATAGGAAGTATGGTTAGTACGTTTGCAGATGACACCAAAGTTAGTGGTAAAGCGGACAGTGAAAGTTATCTAAGAGTACAAAGAGATCTTGATCAGATGGGCCAATGTGCTGAGAAGTGGCAGATGAAGTTTAGTTTGGATAAATACAAGGTAAGGGAAACATGGGTAGGACTTATACAGTAATGGTAGGCCCTGGGGAGTGTTATTGAACAAGGGACAAAGGGGTTCAGGTACATAGTTCCTTGAAATTGGTGTTGCACGCAGACAGGGTGGTGAAGGCACTTAGCATACTTTTCTTCATTGGTCAGAGCATTGAGTATAGGAGTTGGGATGCCGTGTTACGGCTGTACAAGACAATGGCGTGGCTTTTTTTGGAATATTGTGTACAATTCTGGTTGCCCTGCTGTAGGAAGGATACTGTTAAACTAGTAAGGGTGCAAAAAAAGTTTATAAGGACGTTGACGGGACTAGAGGCTTTCAGTTATAAGGAGAGGCTAGTAAAGGTTAATGGGGATGGTTCTGTGGATGAGAAACTTTCATTAAATAGATAGATTGAAGAAGTCGTAGCTGTTTTCCTAGAGAAGATTTGATAGTGGTATTCAAAATCGTTTGTGGTCTGGAGAAAGTAGATAGGGAAAAACCATTCCCATTGCTGGAAAGATGAACACCAATAGACACAGACTTACTGTGATAAGTAAAAGAAGCAATAATGACACAAGTAGGCAATTCTTCACATGAGTAGGATCTGGAGTGCACTGCCTGAGATGGAGTTAGGTTCAAATGAGGCACTTGAGAGGAAATTGAATATAAGGAGAGGCTAGATAGCCTAGTTTTTTCTTTCTCTGGAACGTCAGAGGCTGAGGGGTGGCCTTATAGAGGTTTATAGAGGCGCATAGATAAGATGAATAGTCAAGAGCTTCATACCTCGGGTGGGGGAATCCAAAACTAGACAACATAAGTTTAAGGTGAGAAGTGAAAGATTTAAAACTGACCTGAGGGGCAATCTTTTCACACAGAGAATATGGAATGAGCTGCCAGAGGAAGTGGTAGAGGCGGGTACAATTACAACACTTAAAAGACATTTGATGCATGAATAGGAAAGTTTAGAGTGATATGGACCAAACACGGGCAAATGGGACTAGTTAAGTTTGGAATACCTGGTCAGCATAGACGAATTGGACTGAAAGGTCTGTTTCCTTGCTGTATGACTCCATGACTCTAACTGAACCCTCCCCCTACTAATTAAGTCAATGTGCTGTCTACAATTGTAGTTGTATGATTCACCAGGACACTGGACCCTTTATGGTTTAAATGAAACCTAACTCAATGGAACAACTCTCTTTCCCCAGTACTACTGCAAGTGCCCCACAAATTGGAACTTAATTTCACTCACACGAAACATTAAACCTTGCATTTGCTTCTCTAATCTTGTCTAGCATATGCCAATTTGCACTTGGCTCAGGTAGTAATCGGGAGATTATCACCTTTGTGAAGCTGTTTTCTAATTTGGCCCTGAGCCGCTCACGATCCCATAGCCACATCCTTTTCCTAGTCCTACGTATGTTGATCCTTCCCATCCTGTTCCAAGTTCCTCTCGAACCCTTACAATTTTTCCTTAACCTTGACACCAGGAAGGCAGCACAACCTTTGAGACTCTGTCCTTGTTGCTGAGTACAGTATCTATTTCCCTCACTATGCTATCCCCTAATACAGCTATATTTCTTTTTTCTCCACCTGCTTGAAAGATGCCCTGGGCCAGTCCATTCTCCCTGCCTCATCCAGATTGGGAGCAAAAATCTCATACATAATAGAGAAGGGCACCAACTGAGAGTCCTCCAAAGCTACATTCTTTATCCCCATACCTGCTTAACTTGCACTTACATGTTTATGCCCCTGACCATGCACCGGATTTGCTGTAATTTTTCTAAGGGATGTGGCTGCCTTCTGAAACACAGTGTCCAGGTAACTCTCCCCCGCCCTGACGTGTTGCAGTGTCTGCAGCTTGGACTCCAGCTCATCACCTCTGAGCCGAAATTCCTCAAGTAACCAACATTTGCTGCCGATGTGGAATATACCAGTATCCACCAGCCCCTACATACTATAGCTGTAACACATCAGTTGCCCAGCCAACTCTAATCTATTTAATAAATTAATTTGGATGTTAAATATTTTAAAAGTGAATTTCTTAACAGTGGTCTTCAGCTATAATAAGATTGCCTGATTTAAACCATTTGGCCAATCAAAAGAAATACCCTCTAATCACGTATCTATTTTCCTGTGATGCACCCTTCAGCTCTGACAGGTGGAAACAGGTTGAAGGGGCTCTCTGCTGCTGTTTTTGATCTCCCATCATGTCTGTGTTTCTCACACAGGTTCACTTTCCATATTCTGAGCTGGAGCATTGTGTGTAATTCTGGGACCACACCTAGTAATCACGTGAAGACGTTCAAGTGGGTGCAGTAAAGGTTAATGGGGATGGTTCTGTGGATGAGAAACTTTCATTAAATAGATAGATTGAAGAAGTTGTAGCTGTTTTCCTAGAGAAGATTTGATAGTGGTATTCAAAATCGTTTGTGGTCTGGAGAGAGTAGATAGGGAAAAACCATTCCCATTGCTGGAAAGATGAACACCAATAGACACAGACTTACTGTGATAAGTAAAAGAAGCAATAATGACACAAGTAGGCAATTCTTCACGTGAGTAGGATCTGGAGTGCACTGCCTGAGATGGAGTTAGGTTCAAATGAGGCACTTGAGAGGAAATTGAATTGTCAATGATAAAAGGAAGAAAGCACAAGGCGTTGCTTTTTGGCTGGGAGGCCTGTGACCAGTGGTGTTCCACAAGGATTGGTTCTGGGTCTTCTTTTGTTTGTAATTTGTTTAATTGATTTGGATGAGAATATAGAAGACATGATTAGTAAGTTTGTGGACAATACCAAAATTGCTGGTAGAATAGACAGTGAAGAAGGTTTTCTAAGATTACAAAGGGATCTTGATCAAAATGGGTCGATGGGCTATAAAATGGCAGATGGAGTTCAATCTGGATAAATGTGAGGTATTGCGTTTCGGTACAACTAACAAGGGTAGGGCTTATACAATTAAGGTAGGGCCTTGGGTAGTTTTGTAGAACTGATAGACCTAGGGGTGCAGGTACATAGTTATTTGAAGTTTGCATCACATTTACACAGGGTGGTTAAAAAGGCATTTGGCATGCTTGCCTTCATTGCTCAGTCCTTTCAGTATAGGAGTTGGGAAGTCATGTTGAGGTTGTACCGAACATTGGTGAGGCCTCTTCTGGATTACTGTGTTCAGTTTGGTTGCCCAGTTATGGGAAGGATATTGTCAAGCTAGATTGGGTTCAGAAGAGATCAACTAGGATGTTGCCAGGTATGGAAGGTTTGAGTTATAAAGAAAGGCTGGATGGGCTGGGACTATTTTCACTGGAGCATAGGAGGTTGAGAGGTGATCTGGAAGAAGTTTATAAAATAATGAGGGGTATGGATGGAGTTAATGGTAGGTGTCTTTTCCCTAGGATGAGGGATTTCAAGACTAAGGGGCACATTTATAAGGTGAGAGGAGAGAGATTTAAAAAAGATATGAGAGGCAAATCTTTTACACAAAAGGTGGTACCATGTGGAATGAACTTCCTGAGGAAGTGGTGGATGCAAGTACAATTACAATGTTTAAAAGACATTTGGATAGATGAAGGAATAGGAAAGATTTGGAAGGATATGGGCCAGGGGCAGGCAGGTGGGACTAGTTTAGTTTGGGATTATGTTCAGCATGGACTGGTTGGACCAAAGAGTCTGTTTCCATGCTATATGACTCTATGTGGAGAAGGTGCAGTTTTGGCAATAGCTAAACTTGTCCTAAGGAAAGCCGTCATGGACTTGAAGGGCTGAACGGTCTCCTTTAGTTCTGCAACAATTCTGTGATTCTATGTGGCAACCTGTGAAGTACTTCCCTCAACAGGCTCCAACCTCATAGCCCACCCACCTGAACATCCTCCTTGTACTTCCTTGTCAAAATCAATACACAGTCTCCCTGAGCTGATTTCTTCAACTCTCTTTCTTCTCCCCTTCTCAAATCTGTTCTTACCTGCAACCATAAGCCTCCTGATGTCCTCCACCAATTTAACAGATTCCAGTTCCTTGGCCTATTTCCTTTTCTTTGTGAACATCCAGTCCTTCCACATCTCCATCTCCCACTATGATGGCCACAGTCTTCCTTAGATGAAGGTCTAACTAGCTCCTTTCTGCCATCATCCTTCTCTGCCTGGCTGAATTTATTTCCATATTAAATGACTTTTTTGCAACTACACTCATTTGCTCTGAAGAAATGCTCACATTTTTCACAGAATTGTTAAGTGCAGACGGAGGCCGTTCGGTCTATTGAGCTGCATCGGTTTTACTGCCTAGAGCTATACTCCTGCCTTTTTCCCATATCCGTGCATACCATTTCTATTCAAATAACCATATAATGTTGTCTTGAATGCCTCAATTGAACCTGCCTCCACCACATTTCCAGGCAGTGTATTCCATATCATAACTGCTTGCTGTGTGAAAATGTTTTTCTCTCATCACTCTTATTTTGTTTGCACGTCACTTTAATTAATGCATTTTCATTATTTTCCCTTTTATAAGCTGGAACAGCTTCTCTCTTGCGGGATATGTCCAACACTTTGTTTCATCTTAACCAGACTCTCACCTTTCCTTCTCTCACCATTTTTCTGGAATGTTGGCGACTGAATTGTTAATGCTTCCTGTTCTCGTCCTAAACTAAAAAAAATTAATGAACTTTTCTTCAAGCTTCCACCATATTTTGCTTTCACCAGGTCTATCTCCAACTCTTCTTTTCCTTCACTCTGTGTCTCCATTTCTGGGAATAGGCAAGCCATCATTATTCATTTTGTTTCTCTCAGCTACATCAGCTACAGTTCCCCTCACCTCTGCCTCCTCAAAGGAGTCTATTCCATTCTCCCAGCTTTTCCATTTTAGTCACATCTAATCAAATGGTGAAACCTTACATTCTGGCACTTCTGTTGTGTCTTCCTTTTTCCTCAGTCAAGGGTTCTCCATCACCCTGGTTTGATGGGGTTCTCAAATGTGTCCATTCCATTACACATTTCAGCTCGGTCTCCTTCTCCTTCACTTAATCATGACAGAACTCTCTTTGTCATTACCTCCCACCCCGTCAACCTGCATATTCGATATAGCATCTTGTGCCTTTTTCTGTCACCCCCCAGTATAATACCATCTCCAATCACATTTCCTTCCCCTCCTTTCAGCATTTTGAAGGAACCATCCCTTTTGTGATTTGTGGTAAACTCTTCAGTTGCTCAACTCTCCTTCCCATGTTTTCTGCTACCAGAAATAGTTAGTGCTTTGAGCAGAATGTATCTTCAGTCAAAACAAGTTGACTGCTCACTGTCAAGGCACTACATGGCATCTCAAAGTGAACATCAAAATATTAGTGTGTTCCTATTGATTGCAATACAGTCTATAAGTACTCAGAGGACAAAGAACAGATGGCAACTTTGCGTGTTATAGTAGAGATTAAAAATGGTACCACCACTTCCTTGGTGTTATCTTACAACCACTTTCCACTCTGAACAAAACACAACAAGGGAGGTATTAATTGTATTACACCACTCTCTCACTCAAGTAATTAAAAGTTCCTTAAATAAAGCTTTTAAGTACGGTATTGGCACTCATTAAATTGGGACAATTCTTTGTGGATGGTCTTAATGGGTTTATTTTGAAATTTGAATATGGTTGGTGCCATACAAGTGTGAGATCCACACCTATCACACTTTTAATACCATACCAATTAAGACTGTAACAAATCTGATTATATACTAACAAACATATCCATCATTCAAGTTTAATTCCCAGTTCCTAACAATGGTTGCCAGCATGGCACAAGTGTTCACGAAAAGAAAGAACTCGAATTATGTCTTTGGCTGTGATGAGAATTGTTTTCCTCTGATCATTAAATTGGTGCCAAAGCATGAGGCGTGGAGACTAAAGCCTAGACAATGTGTCAGCTGATTTTAAAATAGGGAAACTTAGCAGCAGAATTAGAGAGGAAGCTTTACTGGATAGGTCAAAGCGCCTGCACTATACAGATTACATCAGCTCTAACGTTCGTCCCTGATTCAGCTGAAGTGGCAATTACCTTAAAAATCTCCTGTCTTTAGGTTGCTTCAACTCATCTGTTGCAGAAGTCCTTATCCATGTCTTCACTATCTCAATATTCACATCAAGTCCCATTCATTCCTGTACAAGCTATGTTAGCTTCTCACCTGGCAATACCTCAACCATAAAATTCTCATTCTTGTTTTCAAATGCCTCAGTGGCCCTCCCCTTTCCTATCTTCACAATCTTCTGCAGCCCTCCAACCCTCTGAGATATGTGTTCCTTCAATTCTGACCACTTGTATTTAATCACTTAATCACTCTAACACAGGTTTGCTGTTCCTTCAGTTACCTAGTCCCTAAGTTTCAGGAATCCTTGCTCTAAATAACTTTGCATCCTGTCTCCTCCTTCGTCAGCTTCCTTAATCGGTCTCTTTGTTTTAGCTTTTGATCTTGGAATATTTCTGATGGATCTCCTGCACTTTCGGCCTTGTTTCTTCCTCTCCATCCCAGAACAATGATAGGGTTCCCAGATCCTCACTTCTGTCCCACCAAACTCCAGAATCTATGGATTATCCTTGACCATTTCTGCAACATTCAGTGAGATGCCAACACCAAACACAACTTCTTCTCCCCTTCCATCGTTTTAAAAGAACAGTTCCCACCTCAAATCCCTTGCCAGTTCTTTATTAAACTCTAATCCCTACTCCCCTCTTCCTGCAGCACTGACACATGCAAACACAGGAGATACAACAATTACCCTTTCATCTGCATACTTCCCATTGTCCTGGGCCCCAAGATGACATAAATGTGTGACAGTGATTTATGTGTGCTTTTAATATATCATGTTGAAATCACTGCAGTCTCCACTATACAAATGAAACCAAATACAGATTAGGCGACTGTTCTGTTGACATTCAGTTCACGAATGTGACGCTGAACTTCTAGTTGCTGATTATTTTTAGTCAGTCTACCCCCATTCTGACTTCTCTGCCATCACATCCTACACTATTCAAAATGACATTGACAGAAGTTTGACAAATAATATCTTTTGAATAGACACTTTGCACCATTCCTGATTTGATTCTGAGTTGTGAAATTTCAGATTTTAACCACTATCATTTTGGTTTCAAAGATCAGGAAATGATAAAGATTCTGATGTTGCTCCTTACACTTTCTATTGACCTTTGTCTCTTTTTTATATTAGCATAACCTTTCGCTCATTCAATGATCACTTAAGCCATTTAATTTGTCCTGCCTTCCACCCAAACTTTGACTTATCCTTTCTTTCCCTTTATTTCATGCATTTTTGTGTGGATTCTTCTGATACTGTTAGAAGCTCAGATCAGACTTGTTGGTAACAGTTAAATGAGGTTTAATGTCATATTACACATGATGGTGAGATTATAGAGCAGCTTTGTGCCATGCAGGGTGTAATCTCTAACAGATACAATTAGAAACATAGAAATAGAAAGTAGGAGCAGGAATAGAACATTTGTTCTTTCAAGCCTGTTGCACAATTCATTATGATCATAGTTAATCATCGCAGTCAGAAATATATTGTCACTTTCTCCCCATATCCTTTGATCACTTTCGCCCTAAGAAATATAACTAACTCCTTCTTAAAAACATTCAATGTTTTGGCATCAACTTTTTTCCAAGGCAGAGAATTTCATAGGATCACCACTCTCCAAGTGGAGTAATTCCTCCTCACCTCAGTCCTAAATGGCCTACCACTTTTCCTTACACTGTGACCTCTGGTTCTGGAATCCCTGGTCATCAGGAACATTCTTCATGTCTTCCCCCTGTTAGAATATTATAGCTTTCTAAGGGATTTGCCCTTATATTTTTAACTTCAGTGAATGTAATCCTAACTGATTCAGTCTCCCTTCAAATATTAGTCCTGCCATCCCAGGAATCAGTCTGCTAAATCTTCATTCCGTTTCCTCCATAGCTAGAATATCCTTCCTCAGGTAAGAACACCAGAACTGCACACAATACTCCAGGTGTGGTCTCGCAAAGGGTCTGTATAATAGCAGCAAGACATCTCCACTGCTCTACTCGAATACTCTCACTGTGAAGGCCAATATACTACTTGCCCTCTTCACCGCTTACTGCACTTGCATGTTTACCTTCAGTTACTGGTGTTCAAGGTCTCATTGTACGTCACATTTTCCCAATCTATTGCTGTTCAGATAATAATTTGATTTTGCTACCAAAGTGGATAACCTCACATTTATCCACATTATGCTTCATCTGCCATGTGTTTGCCTACTCACTGAGCTTGTCAAAATCACACTGAAGAATCTCTGTATCTTCCTCACAGCTCAATCTCCCAAACAGCTTTGTGAAGATTTGAAAATGCTACATTTAGTCCCCTCATCTAAGATACTTTATGTAAAATTGGGTTCCTGGCCTGATCCTTGTGGTACCGTACTAGTCACTACCAGCCACACAGAAAATGACCCATTTATTCCTATTCTTTGTTACCTGTCTGCCAACCGGTTCTGTAATCATATCAGTATATGTGTCCCAAACCAGTGTGTTTTAATTTTCCATGCTAATCTCTTTTGTGGGACCTCATCAAAGTCTTTTAAAAGTCCAATTAAATCACATCCACTGGCTGTGCCTTATTGATACTCCTAGCTGCATCCATAAAAAATTTGAGTAGATTTGTCAAGCCTGATTTCCCTTTTGTAAATTTATGCTGACTCTGTCCTCTCCTGCCTCTGTTTCCCAAGTGGTCTGCTGTTAAGTGTTTTATAATGGACTCTAGCATTTTCCCCACTGTTGGTATCAGGCTAATTGATCTATAATTCTCTTTCTTTTATCTCCTTTTTTTTTTACATCAGGTACCCTCCAATCTATAGGAACAGTTCCAGCTTCTATAGAACCTTGAAAGATGTCAATGACTACTGAGATCCCAGTGACATAACAGCTCACTGCTCCAACTTTCTGCAGTCTTTCTCCATTTAAATTGTTTCTCCATTTAAATCATACTCAGCTCCTCTACTTTTTTGCCAAAGATCATAACCTTGTGTTTTTCCACAGAATATCTGCCAGGTTTGTCTTGAAGGTTAACACTCTTTCTGTCCCCATGGGAAGTGCTTGATCTGCTGAATGTTTCAACTGCCTTTGAATTTAAAATATCCCCTTGCAGAGACTCCATGTCAAAATTTGTTTGATATCACTTATATGAACATATGAATTAAAGAAATAAGAGGCCACTCAGCCCTTCGGGTCTGCTCAGCTATCCAACCATGGCTGACCTGATTACATTACAACCCAGCACTGATAATCTTTCACCTTGTTGCTTAGCAAAAATCTTTCTACCACTCTTTAAGAAGATTCAAAGTCTGTTTTGTGTTTTCTGAAAGAGTTCAAAACACTTACAGCCATCTGTGAGAGAAAAGAATCTCCCCACCTCCATTTTAAATGGCCATAACCTTACTTTTAAACAGGAACCTGAAGTTTTAGATTTTCCCACAAGATGAGCCATCCTTTCCACACCCAACCTGTCAAGAGTCCTCATGCTCTGAGAAATGTTATACAAAGAAAGGCCGAGGTTCTTGTTGTTACCTTCATGGTAGTCACATGATATAATGATAATAGAGTTCTTGACTATTCACAGTAATCAATCTCTATCAAAGGTCCATGATTCCCTTTGATGAAACAATGCTGACTATTCCCAATAGCCTTGAGTTTTTCCAAGACTTATAATCTCTTTTATGATCAATTTTAGCACATTCTCCATGACAGATGGCTAGGTAACTTGGCCTACAGATTTTCTGCCTCCCTCCTTTCTTAATAGAGTGTAATGCTGACTACATTCCAATCCAAAGGAAACTTGCCCGAATCAAGTAGGTTTTGAAAATTAACACCAGTGCTTACTGCTTAATTAGCCATCTCTTTTCACCTCTAAGGTGAAATCCATTTGGATCCAAAAGCTACCTGTCTCTAAATAGAGAAACAAATATATCAATGTAAAATCAGCCTTTTCCTTATCATTATCTCATAGCCCCGAGTAGAAATTTGATTGTTTGAAAATAGGGACAGTCCAGCTCTGATGGCCTATATTTTAAAATAATCTTACAGTTTCCATGAGCTATCAAAATTCAGCTTAGGTACTGAAGATGATACTGTTTGTGGAAGTGTATTGGGAGGTTCAATATAAACCATTTTTCTAAAGAGCTTTTCAAAGTCCATTAAAAATGTTCACATTAGGATCTCCTAAAGAAGATCCTGCCATAAGCTCCAATATCCCTGTTCAAAAGTACAAGTGTGGACAAAGTAAAGGGAGACTAGAATATGCCTCAAGGCACTGTCAAGCATCAAATAATCTCCTGATAATCAGGGGAATTTAAACCGAACCTTTTACATCAATTTCACATGCTATTGGAGATTGCTAAAAGTCAGATGGGCTGTAAAATGGGTGGTTGGTTTGATTCTGTCTATTACCTGGTTGTGGTTAAATTAAATCCAGTTTTCCTGTTAGCTCACAAGTGAAGCATAGTCAATTGGATGAAGAGGAAAGGTCTTACGTGATACCTTTCATAACCTCACAAACTCCTTTGCTCTTCTCTAAATGCTGTTGTAGGTTATCTTATATTCACTTAAGATAGTAATAAAAGGCTTGTTTTAACATCTGATCTATAAAACAACCTCTCCAACAATGCAGTACTCCCTCAGCACCACAGTGTTAGCCTGAGTTGCACACATGCCCCTAAAATCCTCCAATGCTACCACTGAGCCAAGGCTAACACCGGCAAGGCTAATTGATGCACTAACCTAGTAAAAGTCAACATTTCCAGACGTGGAAGGGAGCATACTTTAAAACAAAATAACCTAGTATTCAATGACCATATTAAACCTGGACTGGGATTGGACCAAACGTCTGGTGACAAGATGCTGGACTCAGTCACATTTGGACCATGTGGAGATCATTGTGGTGTTAATGTGAAAAGTATTTGACAAACACACGCATTGCAGTCTGGCTGAAATTAAAGCTGTGAAGGAGGCTAATTCATCAAAACAATCATGTAATCCAGAATGTTCTTCAGGGAGCTGTCTGAAGAGTTACTTGTCTTTCTTTGAAGCAGACTTCTGCATGGGGAGTCTTTGCCCCATTGCAGTGACAGAATGATCTCAGAAAGTGGGATCTTGGAGAGTGTTTGCCTTTTGATTTCACTGCACTGGAATGAGTGAATTGGGCAGTAGGGGGTTGAAACCCCCATTAGCTTTCTAATGCTGTTGGTTTCTGATGTATATACTCACAAGTGTGTGTTTTGGTGCCGTTACAACAGTGATTGGAATAATTTCTTCCAGTCCACCTCCCTCCCTGGAAAGAGAAAGACATTTTGCTCTGAAAAGAAGTGTAACTTACAATAATATTACATTTTTAATATTCATAATTGTATGTTAAATGTGAATTACGATCAGGAAGGAGGTTAGGGGAGACAACTGAAAGCAGAATGAAAGAGGAATATTTTCAGATGTGTTTTGCAGGTTGGGAGAGTTGAACCATGGTAAAGTGGGTGATAGAGATAAATCCAGTGATTGAGGCAATGATGGCCATCGGTAAATTGGATCATGGGGGAGAGATGTGTGCTGTGACAGACTCAGGAGAGAATGAGAGGCTTATAAAGTTTGTGAAAAACAAATATAAATTCTGACAATGACCCCATCAGCACTCCCCAACCACATTTGATGAGAATGAGAGTGGTCTCGGAAAATATTGACAATGCTGACAGAGTGCTCCTTACATTCCTCTTGCTCTACTCATGTCATTTTGGCAGGTAGGTAGGTACGTTTTGGAAAAAGGAAGGCTTTCATCTAGGCAGGTAAGGGCCATACTGACATGTGAGAGTCGATACTTGATCATTTCATGTCTGCCTCCGTTATACACTAGTTGATAGGATGAATCAGCCTCACTAAGAGCTCCAATATCTTTGTATCATGTATCTGAGTAGTAGTAAGTGGCCAAGGTAGACTATGGTCTCTTGGTATCACCAAGCAGTTCCTATGTTCCCATTTTGTAGAGCAGGCAGCATTTCAACATTGTGCCATATGTTCACTACCTGGTGTCAGTCTCAAAAGAAAGTTACTCATAGACGAATAGGTCCAGAATAGACTTAAAGTAAATGCATTCATTTTTATTGTTTTCTGGAGAGTTAGGAAGAGTAGAAATGCTCTTCCAGGCTCCAAAAGGAACATGGAGCATCCTGTTGGCAAACCCTGCTTACCTTTTGACATATGCACTTCCATCACACAGTTACGTGATCGGTGGGTAATATTTCTGTGTGTTCTTGGCTCTTCATATCCTAAGACTGCACTCACCCACCACCATCCATGTCATTAACTCTAATGGGTTCAGAAGATGATCAGAGCTGGTCTATGATAAGTGGGGATTGAAATAGCCCAGGCCTTTTATTGCTGAGTTAGAACAGCCTTCTGCATGTGATGCCACCTAAACTCCCAGCCCAAGTTAAAATCAGTGGTTTAAAACTTGTGGCAAATGAAAAAAAAAGACACAACAGGGAATCTGCAAGACCAAAGGGACTTTGTATGTGAGTCAAATATTGACTAGAAAAGCCTTAAGCTGCTGACTAAATAGGAACTCCATACAGTTGCAGCACAAAGCAGCGACAGATATTTTAAGGGTTAAGCCATCAAGTTAAGAATGTCTGTGTTGTATGAGGCAATATTGTACATAGTATATCGAAAGGACACAGCAGGTAGTGAGCTTTGTGCAAGAGATTAGAGCAGTCTTAGCAAGTGTCATGGTAACTGCATTTCTATGCTGGGAGGCCTGACTACTCGCTGATGACAAAAGCTGCAAAAATACACATAGAAAATAAAAGTTAAGTTTTGGATTTTTTTGTATAGGAGCAGTCGTTCATTTGCTGTAGGTCTTCTCTTCATGCAATCAAATCAAGTTGTGATCTGTATCACAAATCTATTTACCAGCCACTGCTCTATATCCGGTGACCACTTTAGACTGTTGTACGATATTAGACACACTATATGAATGCATTTGATTGGTGCTGTTATTAGCTTCATTTGCTTCGAACTGAAAAACACTGCACTGATGCAACTTGTTCATTTTTTCCATTTCATTTACTTTGCTCTATTTTAAAGTGTTTTAAATCAAACTAGTTCTGAACACATAGCTGAAGGCTGTGTGTGATCTATTTCTAGGTACTGTACAGCAATGCAAGACATCAAAATTGAGCACAAGATGCATGAGCACACCTCGAGTAAGATTTACATTGTGGTAAAGAGGTGTAAGTGGGCATCTAAATACCATGGCAAGCAGCAGTACATCAGTGTGCAATGCTGACTTGAACTCAGCGCTATCCCATTTTCCCAACGCATATTCCAGCCAATGCTCTGTCTTAATGTTTCACAGCTGAACATGACATTAGTGGCATGAAGGACCCCACACCAGCAGTATTTAAGGGATCATGAACTACTTACTTACAAGTTAATTTTTGGATTATTTCTTCTGGCTTCTACAGCAATTGTATGTGTTTTTGGCGCCTTCTATACTTGGCTAAAGATTGAATAGTCTACAGGGAATGGTCTGGCTGGTGCAGACATACTTTCTTGTTCATTTAAAAGCTTGCCCTGAAATAACTTGCTTTCAGACATAGATTTCCCCTTGGGAATTAAACATAGCTGGGAGAATGAAATGAGGTTACATAGAGCAGAACAAGATACTAGAAGATGGAGGAGGTAGTAGGGGTGAAGGCCTCTTGGGAAAAGGTATATTAACCGCTGGTCTTGAGGGAAGAGTTCTCTTACATCAGATTCAGCTCATCTCAAGAAGTTCTCACAACACCAAGGAGGGTGTGATTATAATTTGCTCATTGTGGCAATCATAGCTAAAACCCAAAGAAGGACCACAACAGCGCTGCCTATTTCTGTTAAAGATGCCAAAGCCCTTAACTTTTATGCATCTGGCACTTTCCAGGCTGTAGTTGAAAATATTTGCAATATCCCAGAAGGAGAAACTAATAAAATGTGTGTATGACCCATACTGGCCTGACTCATCTTGTATACTTCAAAATGGAGCTCCAGTATGCCTAGAACATTTATTCCTAATTACTTTTTACTGTTTTTCCAACAGATTGAAGGAAAATGAGGTCCTGTGTCTATAAAGAACCAACTTCATCCCATTTGTTTTTGCCAGAGGCAAGAAAGTGAATTAAGTGCAAAGCTTTGCATGAATCATATACTTTTGCATTGGTTGAACCAATGACTGCCAATGTAAGATCATGAGTCAAATCCTTTGCTCTTCACTATCTTCCTATCTAACTGGAAAGGTTCCAGCTCTTATATATCTGAAATGAAAGAGTAATGAATGTTGGGTTATTGTGAGGGAGAAACAGAACATAAGAAGTACATCTTTACACCACCTATAGCTTGTAAATCAGAATAAATATTTGGATGAAGATGAAGTAGGATGAGAGAAAGAGAATTAAGCTTGCCGATACCCTCAACAACAATGATACCAAACAGTGTGAGTGATGCCCCTCCCATCATAGCCTGCAATCAGGTTAAAACAAGGACCATCCAATTCCTGTTCACTCTGGCTGCCTGCTGTGATGTGCCCCTTTCTCTTTTAAGAAAGAACAATCTTTTTC
The DNA here is from genome assembly GCF_021869965.1 of Rhincodon typus. NCBI lineage: Eukaryota > Metazoa > Chordata > Chondrichthyes > Orectolobiformes > Rhincodontidae > Rhincodon > Rhincodon typus. The sequence continues at coordinate 91,225,974 of NC_063335.1, forward strand.
AATGAGTGTTATCCACTATGTTTGGATGACATAGCTGTCATGGTTAAATAGCTACTGATGTATACAAGCTGCAAGTTGTAGCTTGAAGCTTATAAAATTGCTATGTGTGCAAGGATGAGGCAAAATATATAATTTGAAGTGTTGCATACTGATTGATAAGAAATTATTAGACATTGGGTGATGGGAATAAAGGCTTATGATGTAGTTGGTAGGAAATGTCATTTGAAAATGTATTCAGACAGTGAAAATCTGTGTCAGATCATTAAACATTTTCTGCACTGTATTTGTGTTCTTGGAGGACTCCTGGTATTGATCTCTGTTGACACTTTTTTCCCACTACCTTCGTCTCCTTGCCTCTCTTGTCCTCGATCTCTTGCACAAGAAAACTTCCAGTTCATCGTAAGAAAATCTAGATTCTCACTCAGATGATCAGCCATTAGATTGCTCAAAGTGTCACAGCCCAGGTTCACTTCTTAACAAATTCCCACCATTTCATAACGCTTCTTTAAGAGAGCAGGCTTCTTTTAGGTAGAACCATCATTTGCATTTCTGTCCTACAGCTAGTGAGTGAAGCTAATATGCAGAGAGATGGCTCTAGCCATTTGTGGCAATCACTCCGAGCAGCTGGCAGCACAAAGATGCCTGCAACTCAGGGAATGGACATTAGTGAATTATATTCAGAGTATAGCTAATTTAACTCCTTTGGACTTTCTAAACTAAACCTGTGTCCCATGCTCCTTACGAATATCCGCTTCTCCACAGATTATCATTGGCTCATTTCTCTACTCCCTTGAGAATATTTTGATTCTTGAATAATATATTCTCTATACAATCATTATATACTATCATTATATATCACTATACAATCTTTATAGCCAGATGAATGAGGTATCAATACCACTTTTTATAAAATTCACTTTTTGAACATAGACATCCCTGGCAAGACTAGCATATTTTGCACATCGCTACAGTGATGCAATGATTATGATTCCATTTAAATAAATCAGAGAATGTAAACTCAAGTACAAAAATGGCAGTTTCAGGCAAGACAAAAAGGTCTATCTGCTTGTGTTCTCATGAGCATCCAAGCGGTCCAGGTAGGAATACTGAGAGAAAAAATGTTGTTCCTTGATTTTGAGTGCATTTGACCAAAAGAAAATGGGGTGCTAACAAGGGAACAGAGGTGTGGAGAATTTTTGGGGCTTTCCGTTGCCCTTTCCCCATACTAGGCAAGTGAACAGTAATGTCCCAACGTTGCCCAGAGGGCTACAGAAGTCTGGTAGAAATTCATCTATGGAAGGACAACCCTTTGTCCTGAGTGATCTGTTTACATGTCAGTAACTCCACCTTCTATTCAACATGTTTAGCTACCACCCCCATTGTTAAGTTTAAGGCTCATCAGCGACTGACATTCAATCACGGTATGAACAATAAACAATTCCATTCTTGTGGTCACCCCATATACACATGTTACTGGAGAGCAGCAGGTTTGAGGTCAACAACTGACTTTTCCCTCCCTCATCTCGAGCTTTCAGAGATCAGTTTCCTGAGCCCGATCTGAAATGGCAATCCCAGGACAATGCTGATCTAAAAGACTAAGTTCATTGCTTGACAGTATATTTATTTTTTTCCAGTGTTAGATTCCTGGTAGGCAGTCAGTAAAAACAAGAAACAAAAGCCATTCTTCATTTGGTTGTAGAGTAATTCACGGATGGAATCATTGCAAGTATATACTTCCTAGTTTGATTCATATCCTATGTCTCTTTTTTTAGCTAAAGAGATGTTTTTAATTAAACTGTTCAGAGATCTTGCAACACCCCTCCATGGAGATGAAGCAGATCCAGCACAGACTTGTACAAAGCACTGCCTGCAGAATTGCATCCACTAAAGGCACAAAGTGTAGTCCAGCCCAACAACCAATGTAATGCCACACTAAAACCTCTCTTCCAATAGCTAAAAGCCTATTGGCACCTGAAGTAGTAATAGGAGTGAGTGACAAAATCAAAGTGAAACGATAAAAAGCCAAGTTTCAATCTGATGAAAGCACGATAGCACAGTGGCTCAGTGGTTAGCACTGCTGCCTCACAGCACCAAGGACCCAGGTTTAATTCCAGCCTTGGGTGGCTGTCTGTGTGAAATTTGCACATTCTCCTTGTGTCTGCGTGGGTTTCCTCCGAGTGCTCCAGTTTCCTCCCACAGCCCAAAGATGTGCAAGTTAAGTGGATTGGCCATGATAAATTGCCCGTAGAATCCAGGTATATGCAGGTGGATTAGCCATTGGAAATGCAAGATTACAGTGATAGGTTGGGTCTGGGTGGGACGCTCTTCAGAGAGTTATTGTGGATTCAATTGGCTGAATGGCCACAAAACTATCTAATCATTGCCAGGGCTAAACACTGGACAGCTAATCAAAATACAAATGTTAAAAGTTCTTGAAATAATGCCACAGAGGCCAATATTCTGTCACCAAGTTGCTCTTTATTTACATGTGAAAAATACTTGACACTGATCCAGCTTCTTTACAGCCAGCTCTCAGAGTGAACAGAACCTCTGACACTCCTGTTTATATCTGTCAATCACGGTTCCCTGATTGGACCATATTAACAGCCCCAATCAGGAGCCTCATATTCAATGAGAATCACCTAGCTGACCTTGTTACAATTAGTACAGTGATCAGTAAGAGTTAGCTCATGGGTCCTGTGGAGGTGCCAGCCCAATCCACAGGGTGAACATGAGCAAGTAATTACATTGCCACAAATGCAGACTCCCCCTCCTACAAGCCAAAATCTCCACCTGCTTCAAGAAGACAACCATCATCCCAGTACCAAAGAAAGTACATGCAACGTGCCTTAATGACCACTGCCTAGCGGCTCTGACCTCCATAATCATGAAGTGCTTTGAGAGATTAATAAGAGCGTTCATCAGCTCTAGCTTCCCAGCCTTCCTCAGTCCCCCTCACTTTGCCTACTGACAAAACAGATCCACAGCGGACACCATTACCCTAGTCCTACACTCATCCCTGGAACACCTGGATAACAAGGACACCTACATCATATTCCTGTTCATTGACTACATCTCTGCCTTCAATGTCATTATCCTCTCCAGACTGATCTCAGAACTCTAAGAGCTAGGTCTTGGCTCTGCCCTGTGCAACTGGATCCTCAGCTTCCTGACCCACAGACCACAATCAGTTTTGATAGACATCTGCACTTTCACCATGATAACACTCAACACTGGAGTCCCCAAGGATGCGTTCGCAGCTCCCTACTGTAATCCCTGTACATCCATAACTGAATAGCCAAATTCCAAACAAACTCTATCTACAAGTTTGCTGATAACACCACCATGGTAGGATGGATATTAAACAATGACAAGTCAGAATATAGAAAGGAGATAGAGGGCTTGGTGACATGGTGCAATGATAACCTGTCTCTCAATGTCAGCAAAACAAAAGAACTGATCATTGACTTCAGAAAGAAAGGAGGACAACACGCCCCCATTTACATCAATGGAGTGGAGGTTGAGAGGGTTGACAGCTTCAAGTTCCTGGGAGTGGCGATAACTGACAACCTGTCCTGGACTTCCCACGTAAATGCGACAGTCAAGAAAGCACAACAACGCCTCTTCTTCCTCAGGCGGCTTAGGAAATTTGGCATGTTCATAAGGACCCTGACCAAACTTTACAGATGACCATAGAAAGCATACTGCCCGGGTGCATAACGGCCTGGTATGGCAACTGCTCTGCCCAGGGCCATAAGAAACCACAGAAGGTTGTGTGCACAGCCCAGAGCATTATAGAAACCAACCTCCCATCCATAGACTCCATTTATATGTCTTGTTGCTGCAGAAAGGTTGGCTACATCACCAAACTCCCATCACACCCCAGTAATGTTCTCCTATAATCTCTTCCGTCAGGCAGAAAATACAGCAGCTTGAATACATGCAGCAACAGATTCAAGAACAGCTTCTTCCCCAAAGTTATTAGACTGATGAATTAACTCTCTAACTTCAAATAATGTTGATCTTGTTAATGTTGATCTTGCTTTGTGCACGTCCTGTTTGTTGTAACCTGTATGCCTCACTCTGTCCAAGATTTTTCACCCTATTATCGTACTATCTGTGCTTACTATGGTCTGCCTTTATTGCTCACAAGCAAAGCTTTTCATTGTACTAAGGTAGATATGACAATCAAATCATCATCATCATCATCATATATATACAATCAGTGAAGCTGTACCTTATTGCAGTAGAATAAATAAATAAATGCACGGTATCCCCTGGTACAGTAGCTTTGTACCTAGCAGGCATTTACTGAGTCTTGCAAGCTTCAGTGTTTATACAATGCTCAATAAATTACATGACACATGCAGTTAGAAATGCCAGCCTTGGCTTTGTGCTGCCACCTTCACCTTTTATTCATAAACCCGAGGATTCAGGATGCACTGCAGAGACACTAGGTCACAATCTAGGCTGACACACCTACTGCAGCAGTGAGGCAGTCCTGCACAGATGGAGGTACTATCATTCATTTAAGATGTTAAAACTAACAGCCCATCTTCCCTTCCAAATGGATGCAAAAAAATCCTAAGGCATTATTCAGACAGCTGGTGACAAAGATATGATGTCTCCAACTGCTCAGAATGAGCAGGGGTTCATATTGACCAACATCAACAGTTAGCACAGCAACAGCCTCACTACTTTCCAGAGGCAGAACAAGACCCTGGCAATGGTTGTACTGCAGATGAACAACTAACAAAAATTTGGACATGTATGATAAGAAGATCTACACAATTTAAAGATTATGTACATGATGCATTTCCAGAAACTCACAAGAGTAGGACTGTTACTTTGCTTGTGTGTTATGAGCATTGCTAGCTAGACCAGCATTTATTGTCCATCCTAAAAACCCTCTACAGCAAAGACGAGTGTTTGTTCAAATGCTTTAGCAGGAACAGACATGGATCAGGAAAGTAATTCCCACTGCAAAGTAAGTTTGGATTTTCATTATCAGCATGTTCAAGTTTCAGTATGGCAATCCTGTGGGCAAATATGTTACAGTTGAAGGAAAAAAGAAATTGTGCTAACCAAAACTTTTGTGTATTCAATGAAAGGAGAAAGGAAGCTGACTTCTTTTTTTTCATCCATGGGATGACGGTGTCACTGACTATGCCAGCATTTATCTTCATTCCAGAGATTAAGAGTTAACCACATTGCTGTGGGTCTGCAGTCACATGTAGTCCAAATCAGGCAAGGATGGCAGTATCCTTCTCTAAAGGACATTAGTGAACCAGATGCATTTTTTCAACATCCTAAAAAGCCAGATAGCAGATAAATGTTTTTTGAATTACCTCTGCAGTCTCTATATAAATGCAATGTTTTGAGGGAATTCAGCAAAGGTTCACCAAACTGATTGCAGGGTTGGCAGGGCTGACATATAAGGAAAGATTGGATCAACTGGGCTTGTATTCGCTGTAATTTGGAAGAATGAGAGGGGATCTCTTAGAAACACATAAAATCCTGAGGGGTCTGGACAGGCTAGATGCGGGAAGAATGTTCGTAATGTTGGGGAAGTCCAGAACTAGTGGTCACAGTCTAAGAATAAGGGGTAAGCCATTCAGGACCGAGATGAGGAAAAGTTTCTTCACTCAGAGAGCTGTGAACCTGTGGAATTCTTTCCCACAGGAAGCTGTTGGGGCCAGACCATTAGATATATCAAGAGGGAGCTGGACATGGCCCTTGCGGCTAAAGGGATCAAGGGTTATGGGGAGAGGGTGGGAATGGGATACTGAGATTGCATGATCAGCCGTAATCGTAATGAATGGTGGTACAAGCTCGAAGGGCTGATTGGCCTACTCCTGCACGTATTTTCTATGTTTCCTACAAAGGTTCCTAAAAAATAGCAATGTGGTGATAACACCAAGTAATCTTGTTTTTAGTTGGTTGGTTGTGGAACAAATATTGGCCAGGGCACCAGAGAAAACTCTTAATCTCTTTCTCAAATAGTCCCATGATATGTTCATAGTCACCTGCAAGAGAAGACATCCTGTTCAGAATTCAGCATCTCCACCAATGGTTCTTCACAACCCCACTGAAATGGCAGCCAAGATTATTTACTTCAGGTTCTGGACTGGATTTGGACCCATGATCTTCTAACTCAGAATCAAGTGTGCTATTAACAAGGCTGTACTTGACAAGCAACTGCTTGGCTGAGGTCGTGGGGAGGCATCTGTGGAAATGTTGCAGACTATGAGTCAGAGTGTTCAGGCAAGGAAGGGACAAACTCAAAGAAAATAAAGCAAATGTTGGCCTCAGTGTCGGTCTAAAAGTATTAGGTAATTTCCTCATAACTCAGAGAACAGTTCCATGCAGGGAGGTCGCAGGAGAAAGGGCTAAGCTATACCAGCCACTGAGGGAAGCTAAGAAGAGTAAGCCATGGAAATCCCTCTGCAAAGGTAATGTCAGTGAGCCAGCAGGAGAAACTGAATCAATGGCCATTTAGAAGGTCAGGTTATCACCAAGTGGCACGACTGGAATAAGCTGAGATTTTGCAAATTGTTTCTGACAGGAGGGAAATTCTAAATCCTTCCAAAGCTGCTTATTGCAGTAGAATAAATAAATAAATGCGCGGTGTCCCCTGGTACAGTAGCTTTGTACCTAGCAGGCATTTACTGAGCCTTGCAAGCTTCAGTGTTTATACAGTGCTCAATAAATTACATGACACATGCAGTTAGAAATGCCAGCCTTGGCTTTGTGCTGCCACCTTCACCTTTTATTCATAAACCCGAGGATTCAGGATGCACTGCAGAGACACTAGGTCACAATCTAGGCTGACACACCTACTGCAGCAGTGAGGCAGTCCTGCACTGATGGAGGTACCATCATTCATTTAAGATGTTAAAACTGACAGCCCATCTCCCCTTCCAAATGGATGCAAAATATCCTAAAGCACTATTCAAAGAAAAGCCGGGATAGTTCTCCCAGGGTCCTGGCCAATATGTATCCAATAACTAACACCATTAAATCAAGTTATCTAGCCAGTTGTCTAATATCTATTTAAGAGACACAAATGGTGGTGAGTGTCTGGAACGCACTGCCAAAGGAAGTGGTGGAGGCAGATACAATAGCTGCATTCAAACAGCATCTGGATGAATACATGAATAGGAAGGGAATAGAGGGTTACGGATCCTGTAAGTGAAGACAGTTTTAGTATGGAAGGGCAAAATGTGTCGGCACAGGCTTCAAGGGCCCAAGGGCCTGTTCCTTCGCTGTATTGTTCTTTGTTCTTTGGGATGGAATCTTCACAACCCCTGAACAACTTGGACCAGGGTGAGAATGCTGGGAAAATCGATGAGATGGTCAGCAAGGAGCTTCCCGATGTTGAGAGCAGAAATCCCATTTTACAATCAAGCACTGAATGGGGAGATGAGATTCTCACACTCTCACTCCTTTTAGAATGCATTTGTATGTATTAACATCTCATTATTACTTAATCTCACCTCAATAATATGCAGCTTTCCATTCTGCCATCCGCCAGGTAGAAACTAGGTGCTGAGAATTCCCAACAAGAGAGTCGGAGTGGGTACCTGGTGATACCAATTCACTCCTGCTTCTCTGGCCCTCCAATATGGACACCTGGCACCTACTTCTCAGGGCACTCTCCATGGACACTGATAATCCGTGGAAAAGAATATCCTTTATTTAGTTATTAATTTATTTGTAGTGATTTTTATTCTATTGTCACGTGTACCGAAATACAGTGAAAAGCTATATTTATGAGTGGTGCAGGCAGATCACTGCAAGTAAGGGATGAACAGATCAAAAAGACTTAGAGGCATACAGGTTACATTGCAGGTTGCAATGTTTGAGGCTAGAGAGTCCATTCAACAGTCTGATAATAGCCAGGAAGAAGCTGTTCCTGAACCTGCTTGTGTATGTGTTCAGGCTTCTGTACCTTCTGCCTGATGGAAGAGTTTGCAGGAGATCATTATCACAGTGCAATGGGTCTTTGATGATATTGGCCACCTTTCCGCGGCAGGAAACCATGTAAATAGAATCAATGGATGGAAGGTTGGCTTCTGTGATGGTCTGGGCTGTGCTCACCACCTTTATCTTTTATTGTCAGGAGTATCTAGTACAGAAGTACAGGAGTACAGTCAAGGTTTTTACAACGGCTGGCACTAATGGCACCATCTTTGGTACAAGTACCTAGGTATAATCTTGGATACAAAAGAGAGATAAAAGGAAAAGTAGTAGCGTTACTTACAGCGTCAAAAAAATAAATTAGGAGTTATAACATAGTTAAAGGATTGATATTACAGTCCGGTAAAAAATTTCAGATTGACATTACATTGCAGTAGCTCAGCATGTGGTCTATCTGCCTATGCCTTGCCCCAGTCTGACAACTGCCCCATTCCGCTCCATGCTTCCAGTCTGCTCTGCACTGGCACTCAGCTGCACCAAGGTAAGTTACACTGCACTGGGACTCATTTCCCCTCACTGCTCCGGGACATGTTTCCCCTCGTGCTGCTCCAGGGCTTTCTCCCTTCATGCTGCACCGGGACTCATTTCCCCTCACTGCTCTGGGATACGTTTCCCCTCCTGCTGCTTCAGGGCTTTCCCCCCTCATGCTGCACCGGGACTCATTTC
>NC_063335.1:91234629-91260851 GCF_021869965.1 Rhincodon typus
TGCTGCTTCAGGGCTTTCCCCCCTCATGCTGCACCGGGACTCATTTCCCCTCACTGCTCCAGGACACGTTTCCCCTCGTGCTGCTTCAGGGCTTTCCCCCCTCATGCTGCACCGGGACTCATTTCCCCTCACTGCTCTGGGACACGTTTCCCCTTGTGCTGCTCCAGGGCTTTCCCCCCTCATGCTGCACCGGGACTGATTTCCCCTCCCTGCTTCTGGACACGTTTCCCCTCACGCTGCTCTCATAATGTAACCCAGAAATCAAGAGCACATTGCCTTTCATTGGATTGCTACTGCCAGGACGCTTTGTGTGTAGGGACAGAAACCCAATTCATGGATTAGATGAGGGAGTAACTCAGAGCTGCTCACTCGCTTAGCATTCACTCTCTCTTTGCTGACTTTGATGCTTAAGGCATCTCTGCCTTGCCTTTCTTTTGACGCTTTGCCAACTCAACAGCACCTTATAGGCTCTCAGCACTTCTGTCCTGGCATGGAACTTCGTACAGACATAAAACCACACAGGTCAGCATGCTTGTCAGCTGCCATCGGTCAAGGGAGTAGACATGTTGCTCTGTGCATTGTCAACCTCCCGCTCACAGCATGCCCCAGTAGTCTGCCTGGAAAACCTACTTCGTGTGCTTCCACCAAATGGCCACATCTCAAAGTCCAAGGGAGGTACTCCTCAGACAAGTCAAGTGGGTCTGCTATTAGTTAGGAGCTCCTGATACTGTCAGTCAAGGTCATCGGCCACTCACAGTCCAAGGTCTTTTATCTACAGTGCAGGGAGCAGTCCACAGTCAGTCCCGCAGTCAGGAGATTCACAACTCATCAGTTCAGGATCTGCATGGAGAGCAGTCAGGGCTGTTGCTCAAAGTCAGTCAAGCAGGTGGTGGGCTGCACTTAGTCATGGGCTTCAGTGGAATGAAAGTAAAGGGGAGGTGTGGTCACCAGGGGACACTGCTGTTGGTGGAAAGTGGAGGAAATGAACACTGTGGACTGGAGGCAACTACCTGGGTCACAGAGGGGACAATGATGGTGAAGTGAGGAAATTCGACATTAAAGGAGGAGAGACGGTACTGTGTGGGAGCACTTAAGATGCCTTGGGTCAGGAGGTGGGCATTGCCAACAATCATCACAAACATGGCCTCGACACTAAATCTATGCAACATGATGATGTGCTTGACCAGACTGGAAGGACGGAGCTTATTGGGGTAAGGATGAAAGTTGCAGTCATAATTTCAGGTGATGTTTGGGGACATTTGTGGGATCAGTCATGAAGGGCTGCCCTGGACTATGAAAGGGATACAGAAGTTCGAAGGTCCCCAGAGTGAGCCCACAACTCATGCTGCCGAGTGTGACTCACGTTGCCTTCCATATTCTCTCAACTCCTAAATACAAACTATGAATGGAAAAGAGAACAGTTGTGGCAGGGACATTGAGCAATTTTAAGAGTTAGATTTTTGATTGACAAGAGATTCAAATGTTGTAGTGGGTAGACAGGAACATAGGGGCCATAATCAGATCAGACATGGTCTTTTCAAACAGTGAAGCAGGTTTGAAGGGTCAAATGGCCTACTTCTACACTTAATTCATATGATTGTATGACTGTAAGAGCTTTCTACAATGCTTAGGAAACAAGATCAAATTTCTGAGGTTTTGGAGTAGATTTGTGATCAAATCAAGATCAAATTGTTGGCTAGAGAATGGAATTTGTGGCAGGAGTTGAAAATAATAATCTCTATCTCTCTGATGCTTAAGTTGGGGACATTTCTGAGCATCCACTATTGGGTATTACTGGAAGCTAGATAAAACAGAGATAAGGATGAGTCAAAATAAATAGACACATATATGTCAAGCAGTACCAGATGGCAGTGAAAACATTCCTGTATACTGTACAGGAACTAACACTGAGACACACATCACATAACAGTATTTGATGAGAACGAGGCATTCTCTTTTTGCCTGATGTGTACTGTAACATTGAAGCACGTACACAGACAGGAGTGAACTGACAATTACACTGTGCTGGGAGAGTTAATCTAAAAACTGATAAAGTTCTCCTTTAAATCATTAAATTGTATGGGGAGAGTTTAATATATACGTGTCACCACCAACAGAGGAGACGAGAGTTTGACTGGGTGAGCAGCCTGTACTAACTCTTGTAAACTTGCCGTTTGGTGTATCTTAGAGAAAAGAGAGGGATTTACACAAAGACTTGTCCAGCATGACCACTAGCTCCTTACAAAATGACTAAATAGTGATGCTTGACCCTTTCTCTCCAAATCAGTGTAATCTAGTTCCACAGACACATCTCATCCTTATTTTCTCTGTGAGAGTTGTCAGGTTTTGTCCGAAACACTTCCACATTCCTTAAGTATGAGGGAGCAAAGAATGGCCCTCTTTCATTTGAAATACAAATTTTTTCTCTATATCCATTAGATTCTCCACACCCCCTCGGTTTAGGAGCCGTTTGGCACTTTACCAGCTACTCATTCGCAGTGACTGATCCATTGTTTTCAAGGATGTTCTACATCGACAACTTCTGGTAAAGTTAATACCCTCATTGTTGCTTTCTGAGTCAGCGCAAACCCTTTATTCTCTTCCCTCTTGGAAGCGTGACCTTCACTTAAGTTGCCTCAGAGCTGGGTGTTCAGACGTCTGCTCTTTGGTTTTAAATGTCATGGGAATAAGATTAACACAAATTAGCTTTTTGTAAAGAAAAATATTTTATTGGGTGTCCTTGTTTGGGCTGCCATTAGATTACTTAGACAAAGAGGCTGGACTTGTAATCAGTTTCCCCTGAAGCACCAAACACACTGCTTGTCCACTGAATCCTCATTGTGTTGAAGTCAGGACTCAACATGTCATTTCGAACTCAGCAGCTTGTTAGCTGCTATCTGTCACTCACTAGTAGCACTCTTGTCTTCTAGCTTGAAGGTTATGGGTTCAAGCTGCACTCCAGAGGTTTAAATACTTCAGTACTATATTGGGGAAGCACTGTACAATCAGCAGTGACATTTTGCAAATCAGACTTTAAATCAATTCCTCATTTGCCTTCTTAAGCAGATGTATGACACCTTATGACACTGTTGGAAAAATAATGGGTTTCTTCCACGTGCCATGCCTAAAGTCAGATGCTCGATTAATATCATCTTACTATTGTGGGATCTTGCTGTGCAAATTTCCTCCATTTGTTTAATTCAAAGCCCTAAACACTTTAGGATATCCTTGAGTCATGAATGATGCCACATAAATAAAATTCTATCTTTCTCTATGATCAGCTAAACCCACTAGTGTGATATACATCAGAGATAGCAAGAACTGTCGATGTTGGAGTCAGCGATAACACAGTGTGGAGCTGGAGGAACACAGCAGGCCAGGCAGCATCCGAGGAGCAGGAAAGCTGGCGCTTCTGGTCGGGACTGAAGGGTGACTGGCCTGCTGTGTTCTTCCAGCTCCACACTGTATTAGTGTGATGTACAAGTCATTTTGAGGTGTAAAGCTCATTACCCAACTCCCAAAGGTATTGGACTATGTCATTGGCTGCAACGCCATTGTAGAGGCATGAGAAGTTGGCTAGCCGCATTTATTGGAGAAGTGCTTTTAGTCAAAGTTTGGGGTCAGAGCTGCTGCTGCAAGCTCAACTTCAGGTGTGCTGTTTAGGTTCCAGTTTGAAACTGTGGGCCACTGCTCGCTGCTGCTCATTCTCACCTGAGCATCATCACACCTGCCCATTTCACAACTGCCTATGTCACTTCTAGACTTACCAAGAGCCGCATTAGACTGAAGAAGTGCACAATATTATGATCGCTGCTTGAGCGTGACTGACTTTCTAGGCCCACTAGCTATGACCAAGATATTAGACACAATGCATTTCAAATCTTGGTACCGCACAAAAAAAATCTTCTTTTTCAAGTTTTTGAGAATACAAAAGTTAACATATTGTATTTTATTTTATGAAACTTCATAGGCAATGCAAAGTGTATTGTCTATGCAATGAACAATGAGCTCTTCATATGCTTGATCTTCCCCATTGCTTCATAATTCCATTATGATGTAGGGATATTCCCATGTCAATCCAAAAAATGTATTTCTGTTGGCAATGATATTGGAATTCCTTGGGAAGACAACAGCTTTCCAATGGAACACGGGCAGGATAAGGCTGACAGGGTACGGGCAAGCTGACTGTTACTTGTTCATAACTTATTCAATTTTACTACTTGTACAATAAGCAGTGATCTGCATATGGACAAACCCGAGCTTTAGGAAAATCTGTAACTCAGTATTTTTTCACCACATGAAGGAACTGTGAGGGGCCACTTTAATCCAATCCACCTGGTGTGAAACTGATGCAACACAATCTTCTGTCCATTTTGCACCGAGTTGACCTTTACTTTTTATTGAAACAATGTGCATTTAAACTTTCACAGCCTCAAAATGTGGCCTAACATGGATTTAGTGATACTTGAGACCACTTTACTTTTCTACACAGGAAGCTCCCAGAATGTGAAATTTGACCAGATGACTTAGTTGCTTAGTGATGTTGGTTGAGAATTAAATATTGGCAAGACACCCAGGGATACTCCCTGATCTTCAATATCATGTCAAGCAATGTTTTATGTCTAGTTAAATGGACAGACAGGGCTTGGATTGAGTGCCTCATCTGAAAGACAGCTCCTCTGAAAATTCAGCATTCCCTCAGTCCTACACTGGAGTATCAGCCTAGATTCTGTTCTCAAATCTCTGGAGTAAGACTTGAACCTACAACAGATGTAATTGTCAAATATCGATGTGTTCATTTCATTGGTATGGTAATCTCACATTCCCCAACAGCTCTGAAATACTTCAGTAAGTTATTTGGTGCCATTAGGTCACGCCTGTTATAAGAACATTTTTTCTAAGTACAGTGAAAATGATGTTATTGATTTATCTTGAAAAATGGGCAGCTGATTAGATCATGTCTGTTTCCCATTTGGTGGGTCAGAATTAAATTTTCCCATATAATGTAATACATTTAAGGGCAACTACCCCAGCCCTGTGTTCCCAATAGAAACAGAAACAACAAATGGGAAAAGAATCACAACAATATTGACCTTCCAACTACAGTCATTGAACTTGTTCTTTAAGTTTCTATGCTGGATGGAGGAATGAACCATTCTTGGGTATTGGCATGAAAGGTGGCGTTTTGAATAGTTCATTACCCTCTACAGTCAGTTTCATATTGTCTGCAATGGTCCTTCGAGGCTCCACGTGAGTATGACATTCATTTCCTTTAGTGAAGGCTCCAGAGATCTGAGTCAGCAGCTTCTTCAACCGAGGCTGACTTGCAAAGCCTTTGAACTTTATTGCTGGATCACCATTTTATCTCTGATTTCTCTAGAATTCTTGAATTCTGTGTTAAACACAGTGAAGAACCCTCTTTAAAACTATTCACATTTCTATGGTGGATCACTCTGTGTGGTGATTGAGGGAGAAGGGGTGTATAAAGCATTTTTGTGAGATTGTGGTTTGTAAAAGAGAAATGGTCACACATTGCTTCTTCTTACTGTTCAGCATTTTATAGTTTTCTCAAAATAATCATGGTTCAATAATGTACTGTACCTACATTACAATAAAATCGATGCTTCAAGAAATTTCATTGATTGCAAAGCACTTTGGTTGACCTGAAACCATGAAAGTCATAACAAAAATTCAAATTCTTTCTTTATCTTAGCTGGGATGCTATCAGAAACATGTTCTTTTCCTTTTGAGTGCTGATAGATTGTTGAAAGTCTTTAAAACAGTAAATTTGCAAGTGTATTTGCCAATTCCACTTTTAATTTTCTTTGCCTGTGTAGCTGTTGATGGTGCACAAACGTGCTCCTTGCTCATGTGTTTGTGTTCTCAAATGTGATAGGGTTATGAACCTGGGAATCCCCAGTCAAGAATGTGCACCAGGAAATTTGTTAGTCACCTGTATTGGAAAGAAATGCCCTGAAACTTGACTCCGATAAAGATGTTAAGAAAAAGTGCTACTCAGTCGTTGAAGAAGTCCTCACTGCCATCCAACAAAAAAAAAGTTTGTCAAGAGAACTTCAATGCCAGATTTCATTGTAACTCCGACGCCGAGGGTGGAGTCATTGAGAAAATCCAATGCCAAAGGAGTCTACCTGTTGATAAAGTATCCTCAGCAAGGCATCATTACAGCAAACATCTTCTTCCACCAGAAGGTCGAAGACAAAATGGAGGCATCTTGGATAAAATCACTGGCACTTCCTGGAATATGTCACCGTTTTGGTCAAAAATCGAAGTAATGACTGCATTATTCAATTAACGTAGGGGCTGATGCCTGATGAACAGGTCACAGATTTGTTTGATCGATAATGAACATCCAAGTTTCATAGGTTCAGGAGTAGAAAATCAATGTCTCAGCCTGAAAGCAGCTAGGCCAAAAGGAAGAATTCCAACTGCAACACACAACCAATCTGGAAAAAATTCACACATCCATTGCATTTCCAGAACAATAGGGTCAAACGAAGTCAGCTGTACTCGACTCTCTGTGCTCAGGCATTGGATTCAAACAATGCCATTGCTGGGACTAGTTGATGAAAACAATGCTGAATTATGTGATCTCCCAGAACAAAACTGGGCAGCCTTCATTGCTTAGAAAATTAGTTCAAGGTTGTTAGTCAACAAGGCAGCATTCCAACAGAGATAAGCTAAGAGGTCTAACAATATGCTGACCCTTATGACATATAAAGCCATAGCTATCTACACATCAGGTCAAATGCAAAAAATTCATCTTCAATCACAGGATCGTGTGTCACTTCTTAAAGATTCTGGAAAGACCCCTCAACTGTCAATCCACAGTATCAGCCCATACTTCCCAGGCTATCAACCTTTGGTCAAGTCCAAGGATGTGCCACCATCAATGGAAGAGTTGCAAAGTAATCAAATGTATGAAAAACAATGAAACCTGTGACTGAAATGGTATTCCAGCTGAGGTCTTCAAAGCTGGTGGGCTTTTACTCACATCAGTACTCCATGCATTCATCCTTTTGCTTTGGGAGCAAATAAAGAGTTCAATCCTCATCCCAACTTCTGGCATGCAACATTTCTAATAATTTGCCGGTGTGGAGAAGAAATCATGGTGTGGAAAATATTCACGTATTTCTCTCTCGTCCGTAACAGGATGTATCCTGACACACATTCTCTTGGGTCACTATTTCCTGTGTCTGAAGAAAGTCTTCTAGAGTTATAGGGTGGTTTTAGAACTTCCAGAGGGATCTCAGACATGATCTTTGTCGCCAAGCAATTCCAAGAAAAAAGTTGAGAACATCAAGAAGCCCTACTTGCACTCATTGTTCTACCATTAACACTAGAGTAACTTGTCAGATTCTGTGGGTTGTATTCCACAGGTTTGAATGTCAAAGAGCTTCACCACAGTCCAGGAGCTGCATCATGATGATACAACCCCAACATGAGAGAGGCAGACTTGAAACAGATGCATTCAAAAGCTCGCGTGGAATCAAGCAAGGCTATGTGATAGCAGATTTACAGTCTGTTTACCCACTAGCACCCACTCAAAGATTAAATGGTCCCTTGTATCAGCATTAAACAATGCATAGATGAAATACCCTTTAACTTCAGTCTCCTCCTCGTAAAAACTAACGTAAAAAGATACCTGATTTACATTTTGGGGATAGACGGCAGTGACATTGCTCACTGTGCACCAGAATTGCAAGCCACTCTCAAACTCTTCAGTTCCGCATGTAGGAAACTGTGTCTGTCCTTGATCCAAAATAAAACTCATATAGCAATCCATAACCAGCCAGCTAAATAGCCAATTCACCACATATGCTACAGGAGAGACACTGGAGTATGTTGAGTACTTAAAAGAAGCAATGTGTTACCTGTAAAACATCTGTGCCAACTCAGCAATCTACAAACTAAAGCAGCTATTGGGTGACAACAAAGGCCTCAGCCAGGCACCAGGCGTCCTACTGTACAGTGCAGTTGTCTTCACCAAACCCTTATACTGCAGAAAGACCTGGACTGTGTATCAGCAACTCCTAAAGAATTGCCACATCGTCTTGATTCAATGGGGGCGCTGTTGTTGTCCTTCTTGGAGCCAACTCTACAAGTATTCAACTAAATCTTTTGTAAAATAAACTTGGATAGACTGTTAAGATAGCTGAAAATCATCTCCCCCAAAACATCCTGTTTTCTCAACTCTCATATAGTCATTGTTCCAAAGGTAATCAAAACAAACTCTTCAAATATACGCTGAACATAGTTCCATTGATGTTAATGGCTGGGAGGAGTTCAAAATGGTGACAACTAGTCAGTTAAGCTGCATCATATTTTCAATTACATATTGTATTGATGAGGCGAAGCAGTGGAAGAGAAAGAAAGAAAAGGAAACAAATCCTGCACTGATGGTCCCACAAGCCCAAGGGATGCCCAGTGATATGCATCCAAAGACAGGTTTAAAATTGGCCAATTCAGCCATAGCAACCCTGAGTAAATGTCATCCTTGAACTGAGAGAAAACTGACAATAATGATGAAAACAATCAACTTTTCATTCAACATCTCTGTTATTTCTTCAAACATTTGATTGCGTACAATTAACCTGCTAAAAGTCTATGTTGATAGCAAGATCAACTGCATGTCTTCAAGTGCCTAATAAATTAATTCTGTTTTATTGACTCTCTATCATTTATACCAGTGTCCTGATTGTGGAATGGAAAGGAGATGGAAGCAATGGAAAATTGTAGCGAAAAGCCTTCTATTAGATGTGTGTGGTGGATAGAGTTTCTATGAGTCCCAGACCCTCCTGGAAAATTATACAAGATGCTTTTCTGGATGAAGATTTAGTATTTCATAGTTCCATTATTGGATCTCATGCACCCACTTTACCAAGCACCTCAATTGCCATTACATTTCAGATTCCAAGAAAATTCAGGTCTAGTACTGATGCTAATTAATGTCTTGTGTTATTGAAGCTTTTCTGATCTCTACTAATCCAGATATTTCATACTGTTAGCTTTTTCCAGGCTGCCAGACCTAACAAACAAGAGAACCAAATAATTCTTAATGTAATTGAGATGGAAACGTTCCTTTAGTCCTTTTTCCTTCTAGAAGGGAGAAGACTGAGAAGTTGCTTGAGGGGGATCTTTATGAAAGAATCGGAAAAGTAAACAGAGAAAAGATGCTTTCACTTCTGCAGAGTCCAAAACTAGGGGATAAAAATATAAGACAATCAATAATAAAGCCAATGAGGAATTAAAAAGAAGCTGCTTTTCCCATAAAGTGGTTAGGAAGGTGAACCTGACAACACATAGTGTAGTTGAAGTGAGTACCTTTGATTCATTTAAGGGGAAAGTGCATAATCATGCGAGAAAAATAGGAAGTTAGGAACAAGAATAGGCCATTCAGTCCATTGAAGTTAGGGTAAGACAAAATATCAATAAGGTTTGATAAATTAAGGAAGCATGAAGCTTATGTGGAGCACAAACATTGACAAATCCCTAATGGCCTGTTTCACCGACGTAAATTCTGTTTGATTCAATGCATAAAAAAGAGTATGCAATATATCTATCAAAAGGTATTATCTTGGTTAGAGTGTGTCCTCAAAGCATATCAATCTTCTCACAGAATCAAATGTTTCCTAGCAATAAATCGTTTGTTCCATCTACTCGTCTCTTAACACGTGTGTTTATGGAATATTTTACACAGAGTCTTGTTCTCTGTCATTTCCTAAAAGACAGGCAGCTGCTGCAGTAAATGTTTCTTGGCCCACCCCCCAGATCCAGCAGGTGCCTTGTCAAACCAGAGGAAGGCAGCTATGTAATTAAGCACAAATGAAGTGTGGAGGTTACTTTCTTGCTAAAATAGAAACACTGTGGTATTTTCATTTACTTTTCCACCTATTTAAGTGAGAATGACCTAGCTTTATGGGAAGAAGTGAAAGGATTTGCAATAAATATCGCACAGCAACATGTATGCCTGTTTTTTCCGATTCCTTGTGGCCCATTTCTCCAGGAAACAAAATTTCTGATGTATTTGCTTCCCATTGAAACTCTTAAAGGGAGGGTCAGAGCCACTTTTAAGGTGGGACTGTGACTGTCAGGGCCCCTTTCAAAGAGGTCCTTGGATGATTATGATTGTTTATTAAATGTAGAGTTAAATAATGGCATCAATGATAGAGTAGTATCCTTTTTAAAATACTTTCACTTCTGTAGCCCCTTTAAAGAGGATATCTTGCTGTTATGATTTCTCTTAAAGGAATCTTATTGTTTGAGATCTTTTTAAGAAGTATGCTACAAAAGAACAAAAGGGAAATACCGAACAGGAACTGGCCCTTCAGCCCTCCAAGCCTGTGCTGATCATCATGCCCTAACTAAACTAAAAAACAAACCTTCTGCCCTTATTCAATGGAAGAAATGAGTGGATTTTATAATGATTTGACAACTTTGTGGACACTTTTATTGATAACTTTTTAAAATTGAATTCAAGTTTATGAACGAGCTATGGTGGGATTTGAAATAACAGGGCCAGATTTTCATGGAGTCAGTAACACTCTAGTTGCTTTTAAAAATGGAGTAGAAGTCCTGATTCCATAATTCCCAAAGGCATTTCTGGTGCTTGCACCTCTGATCAGTGTAGGACAAGGATGCATGTAATGAACCTCACCCAGTTGAGAGTTGTGATAGTCGTCTTCTCATGCACTATCACAAATTCCCAGTTTTTACAGAGCCAGCCTAGCTTCTCAAGGACACTTAAATGAGTCAGGAACCATCAAGCATCTGGATTCTGGAATCTTTTGAAAGGTGTGTTCAAAAGGTCCTTCTCATGCCTTCCAATCCTCTCTTCATACTCCCATTGTCTTTCTATTCCCTCCATGTCTCATCCATGCCTCTCCTACATCCTCCATTCCCGCTCATCAAGCATGCCCTGTGAACCAATGGGCTATTTAATAACATTAGCAAGTCATGACTTACACTTGCAAAAAAAACTCTAGGGTTCAATAGAATTGAAAAAGTTACATTTGGATTGGGGAGCTACCTTCTTAGCATTAGTGACTGAGGAGAGAAGATGACCCAGCGTAGAAGCTCTGGTGGGACAGCCCTACACTTCTTTTTTTGTGTGCTAGGAAGAATTTATCCTCAGAAATTCCTACCTCCTGCAGCCATGGAGGAATTTTCCTGCTTCTTCCAGGGTAAAATGAATATTTTTGAACCTCTCATGAACAAAATCTAATGCACTTTCTTCTGCACAAATTTTTAAACAAGGTTCTCTATCTGTGAGTTCATAAATGCTCCCACCTAAAAAAAAAGTCTGGTTCCCAGTTCGTGTAAATCTTGTTTCTTCTGATTGTATTTCTTCTGTAAGCCTCTTTCTCCAAGTTTGTTCTTTTCCATCTGAAGTATTTCCTGAAGTCTTCCCAATGCTGCAGCTCCAGGTCAATTATTCCTCTGGCTTTTTCCATGCCCCTGGTATCTGCACTTCACGCAGCCTTTTTAATGATGGGAACAATGCTTACTTTTCAGAGGTTAGAACTCTTCATTTTACTAACTCGCCTTCACTTTCTGATCTTTACACTAATTTTTTTTCCATCTTTTTCCTCGGGGGTATCTAACTTTATTCCTTGTGCCATCACTTTTCCCTACGAGCCATTTTCTAAGTGCTGTTGACTTCTGTCTCTCTCCTTAGCACACACTCTTTTCTCTGTGCTTCTTGGTGAAGGATTTTGTTTGGAGTGCTGAGCTTGTCCTCTTTCTACTTCCACAGCTACTGCTGACTGTGTCTTCTTTATAGAGTCCCTACAGTGTAGAACCAGGCCATTCGGCCCAACAATTCCACATTGACTCTCTGGAGAACATTGCACCTGGACTCAACACCCCCACCCTATCCCTGTAACCCTGCATTTTCCATTGGCAATCCACCTTGTCTGCACACCTTTGGACTGTGGGAGGAAACCAGAGCACTCGGAGGAAACCCATGCAGACACGGTGAGATTGTGCAAGCTCCACACAGACAGCCACCGGAGGGTGGAATCGAACCCGGGTTCCTGGAGCTGTGAGGCAACAGTGCTAACCACTGAGCCACCATGCCGCTCCTGCTGCTTCTTAAAGCAGTATTGCTCTTAAAGTGGTAAATTCACAATAATCAATCAAATTAAGTCAAATCAAAACATTATTTCTTCTAGCTCTTTGTGAATTTTCTTGAGATTGCGGTTTCTACATGGGATTCAAGTCAGCATCACTGCTAGCATCTGGCATTTTGTCACCACTGCCAGTACACTGTATTGGGCGAGGGATGTTTGAGGCAGTTTGCTGCCACCAATCCTCCTTTGTCTGTATTAAACTTAGGATCTGCCTAATTAGCAGCGGTGGAGGATAGATCATTGTAAAGTTCAAAAGAGAAAATGCACTTGTCTTAGTTAGAAAGGTGGTTATTGCATGATAGTAACATTACTGATTGGTATAATTATGAAAGGCTCTCAGGAATCATAAAGAATACAACAGCTTCCTTCAGGTATTTGACTGGAACTCAACTATCTTCATGCAAAGACTGAGTGTTGACATGAGATTCGGTGGAGCTCAATGGAACACCTTCTGAACCATAAATTAAACAACTACCCCATGTCCACTAAAATCTAGAAGCCCATCCAAAATCCTAGGGTGAACTCATGTTGATGGGCTAAAGGAAGTAAACCTTCCAAAGAAGCAGAAAGAGAGAGAGAGAAGTTCAAATGTGGCAAACCAAAGGTATGTGGAAAGTTTAGAAAGGGATCAGATGCAGCTACATCTTATAAGGGGGTTTCATGGATTCAATCAGTGAATGGGTTCTTGAAATAACAATGCAACAGAAGCTACAAGAGAAAGAAAGGAGCATCTAACATATCCGTGGATGATTTTGAAAACTTTGCTGTCACAAATTAGGGGTAGGAGGGCTGCAATGAATCAGCTTTCTGCCAAGAACTCATCACATACTGTCACACGTTTAATGTGAGAGAGGGAGCTGTGGCTCTTAGTGACAGAACCATGTAATGACCCTCAAAAAGTCATAAAAGAAGTGCATCATAAGCTGAAAAGTTAGGGCACCTATGCAGAGACATGGGGAAGCAAACCATTTCCCCCAAGCATAATACTTTACTAATGTGCTTTGAGGCATCACATAACCTTTTATTCCGTGTCCAGAAGTAAGGTCATTTGACAACACTCTTAATCACTGTCGCATATTTTGAGGTTTATGTTAGCATCTGAAAGCATCTCATCCGATATCCACTGTCCACGCTTAACCCTCACCTACCTTCATTGTCATCTATTCTGTGAATTGTAGGCAGATTGTGATGCTGACTTTGGAGATAGCAGCATCCAGTCAACACGGCAGGAGGAGCCAGTACACAATGTCATGGAACAGAGGGGCCAATGGGGGAGGACATGCACAGATCTCCACTTTGACCCAGTGTGAAGAGATTGTTAGATTCAATTACTGCTTGGCAGTTAGAGGTGGAGTTGTGGGGGTGAACATACCTCCAGGGGTCTCATGAACACATAAGCTGCTTCTTATATTGCATTTCCATGTATTCTTCAATCTTTCTACCAGCTGCCAGTTTCCTCATCGCTGATCCGCAATTTAGCTGTTTAAGATCGCTTGCTGCTGAGGCTGTGATTTTTTTTTTCCTCTGAGGATCTAAACTATGGAACATATGAGAAAGATGAAATTGATAAAGAGCATGACATTTCA
The DNA here is from genome assembly GCF_021869965.1 of Rhincodon typus. Taxonomy (NCBI): domain Eukaryota; kingdom Metazoa; phylum Chordata; class Chondrichthyes; order Orectolobiformes; family Rhincodontidae; genus Rhincodon; species Rhincodon typus. The sequence goes on from NC_063335.1 coordinate 91,248,365, forward strand.
CAGCCTCCATTCCCAATACCTTTGACAATCCTTCACCCACTCTAGTATTCACAGAGCTCAAACACTCAAGGGGGTACAGAAAGATTAGATGAGGGATTGACATGTCAGGAGACACGGTGTGCAGAGAAGTTAGATGGAGCAGATGTGAAAGTGGAGCCAGAAGAAGCTTAATGGAGGTGAAAAAACTCCAGCCCCTGGTCACAGTGCATACAGTGGATGATCTTATGTAAGAAGAAACTTGTCAATTAATAAAAGAAGCTAACAAATCATTTTCCTCTCTGTCAATAACTATCCCAACTCGGACATATATTTGTCATTTATTCAATGACACAAGGTCAAAATGCCGGAATTCTACGGCAACCTGGAGTAAATGGAAGCTGCAGTAGCACTTGCACAGCCTCTCCTATTTCAAGAGAGATCCAGGTAAGTGTCAGCTCAGTGTTGGTACTGACTAAAACACTGCTGGCCTTGGTGCACTTTCCTGAGCTGGCCTCATCTGTTTGTGACACCTATCCCACATTAACGTAGTGAAGTTAGCCATCAAGCCTCCTAGGTGTATCAAACTGTGGAAGAAGATAACCCACCATTGCCTTCTCAGGTCAACCAAGCAATGGCTAGCTATGCCCAAATTTTGTAATAATTTTTTAAATCTTAAATTGGATACCTCAAACAACACTGTTTTCAATTGATATTGGAGTTTCAGCAAGTATCTGAATCCTAATGAGCAGGTCTGCTTCAGGCTCTGATCTTGGCTCTCTTAGATAATATTTTGATTCACTTCTTCAGAAATTCTATAGTTATCTATGTTGGTCACACTTTCAAAAGTTTATGAACCAGAACATCAAACTTTTCCATCTGATGTGCTGTTATGCAGCCAATAGATGTGCCTCTTCTTATCCTCAGGTCTTCTATTCCTCTGAATTTTTAACTACACAAAGGAATATTACTCATTTACCCAAGACAATCTTATGTTCAGTTGCATCGTAATGTCAATAACCCAACCCTGTGAGATAAGGTTTGCCATTTTCAATAAGTAGTAGAATAGTGCCACCAAGTGGTAGCATACAGGCCTGATTCCACTCATTCCATGAAGGAGACTTCTGAAGTCAAAAGGTTGTGGTTCGAAACTCATTCCAAGACTTGAGCACATAATCTAGGCCACCAAAGTTTAATCAGAAATGCCATTTTAAGGATGAGATGTAAAACCAAAGTCTCGTCTGTCCTCTTCAGTGGGCATACAACATTTAATTACACAATTTCAAAGGAAATCAGGTGCATTTTGTTTGATATTTGGTCTAATACTTCTCAACTGACACCTCAAAATATCTGGTCATTATTTCATTATAGTTTTTCGGGACCTATTTCTGCATAAATTGGTTGCCACGTTGCCTACATTACAACTCTTCAAAAATATCTCTTCATTATCTGTAATGCACTTTACAATTATTCTGAGGTTAGGTAAATGTACTCTATAAATCCAAGTATTTCCTTTTCTTTCTGTTGAGGGAGGAATGTTGGTCAGGACACCACAATTATATCATGCTTTTTATTTGAATTTTAAGAAAGAAACCTCAAAGAAATGCATTACAAACTAGATTATATGCTTATGTGCTGGAGTGAGACTTGGCAATATAACATTTTAGCCCAGGGGCTGGCTTCAATAAGCCACTACTGAGCTTCTAATCTTAGTCACATTGTTACTTGAAGATGTCAGATAGACAGAAGAGGATCATAGGAACCTTGTGACCTAAGTGCATTATCAAACTTTCCACAATTGATATACAAAGTGATATACAAAGGACTGGGCAAAATTCATCAGGCTACTTTTCCATCTCTAAAGAAGTGCATAAACTTAAAGGACAATTTGGGAAAGAATTGGAAACAACTGTTATACGAGCTTCTTCTCTATTTTTCCGAATGACTCATTGTCCTGTCTAGGACATTTCTAAGGCACTGTCCATGGTTAACTTTCCACATTCAATGGCATTACCATCATCAAATTCCACATCATCAGTATCCTGGAGTCACCATCGACCAAAATGTCAACAGCCACATAAATGCAATGGCTGCAAGAACATGTCAGAAGCTAACCATTCTGTGGTGAGTGACTCAGTTTTGACTCCCCAAAGTCTCATCATCATGTACAAGGCAGAAGTAAGGAATGAGATGGAATAATCTCCACTTGGCCTCATGGCTGCAGCTGCAACTGGAAAGTGAGCCAAAAATCACTGAAGAGGAGCAAGAATCCTGGCTGAGCTCTTTTCCATGTTTTTAGAAGCAGTGAAGCCAAAATTAGTTGACACCACTAAAGTTGGTGAGCAAAAATATTGACAAAATCAAACAGAAGAAGACCATTAAGCGTATCATGTCTTTTTGAAACCACTGTCCAATTAATCCCATTCTCCTCATGGCCTTGTAATTTTTTCCTTTTCAAATGTATACACGATTCCTTCCTGAAATGCACTCTTGATTCTATATCCATCATCCTCTCAGACTGTGAATTCCAGATTATAAGATTCATTGGCCCTTCCGAACGGATGTGCTTTCTACTGTTATTAGCTTATGATTTCTCTGGGCATGAAGGACCTCAGTAAGACTCATATTTGGGAAGATGTCTCCAATAGTTTATTTTGAACCATTGCTTGTGGAACAACTTGTCTTCACAACTAGGTAGAGAGCTTTGCCATGCCAAGTGGCATTACAAAACAGTGTTAAACAGGGTCAACCTTATTCAGAGTCAACCTTAATTACAAAAGTTCAAATGATAGACAATTACTTCATGAGGATAAGTTGCATAAACTTGGCTATATTTCTTCGAAAATAGAAGTGTGATCTGATTAAGGTGTATACATTTTTAAAGAATGCATTGGGTTATATACAGAGAAAGTAAGAGAAATAATTTTAAAGTAAGATCTGGAAAACCAGGAATAAGATCTTTGCAGAAAGATTAATAGAAAGTTAGAATTTACTTTCCAAAAGATGTTATTGATGCAGGGAGAATTGGAGTCTTCAAGATGAAAATTGAGCAATTTTTTAAAGTACAGTATGAAGAACGTGGAGTTAAAGTGGTTAATGGAATTGAAATCAGAGCAACCGTGAATAGCATGGGAAACTAGAGGGGATTCATGGATTTCTTGCTCCTAATGTTGCTATGTATCTAGCCTTACAGAGTTAGACTGGAGTCATGTGTAGACCAGAGTGCTCAGGGATCACAGAGTCATGAATCAGTAAACCAGTCAGGTTTTTAAGACAGCATTGCTGAATTCAATCCCACAATTTTGCATGGTGAGATTGAAACATGACTCTAGGTTTCAAACCTCACTACACTATTGTGCAGATAAGAACATATAAATTGCTCAAAGAATAAAGACAAAAGTTCATCTAGTTTGCCATGTACCAAAATAATGAGACGAAGAAGTGAGTCGCTATTCATTGTTATTTATCTCTATTGATTACTGTATTACAGATCCAGGTCTAACACAAAGGAAACCCCAGAGTAAGAAATCTTTCAGAACTATGGGCTGCATTTAACTCTTCTCCACCAATGATAATCTGCTTGTCATTTACCTGTGCTCCCTGCCACCCACCCTACAATTATACTATTGACAGGGGTGGTATTTATGGGCAAATTAAGGTCCTCAAGGAATTAATTCCCCCTTAAGGATATCATCCCACCTTATTACCAAGAGTAATCTGTGGCAGAAGAATTCTACACTACGCAGACAGTCTGGTGGGTTTCCTTGCACAGGCTAGTGGTGGGGTCCATTAATTGTGCCACAATTGGAGGAACTTTGCAGAGGTTTTCTCCCCTCCCAATTTGCCCTCCTAAAACTGGCCTCTCCCTCTGCCAACCACCCCTCTACCTCCCCTCCACTGCCACACCCTTCACCCACTGGGACCTGCCCAGTTGAATCTGGCAAGAGCTCCGGACACGTACCCAAACACTGAATCCAACACTGCGCAGCTCTGTCCCAAGGTATGGGAGAGCAGCTGCCCTCTGGTTAAGTGGATACTCACCATCTGATTAACCAATAGTGCTCCAAGTGGGGGGACTTCATCCAACATGGGGATGGAAGTCACAACTTGAGTAGTTAACAGGGCAGCAGCCATAAAACAAGAGTCAAATGTCCAGCCACAGCCAGGTCCACCTGGCTTTTCAGCTGGGAGGCAGGACCCATCACCTCCACACAAAATTCAGCAAAATTACATTATTCCTTTAGGAACCTACAATCCTATCACTTCTGACCTAATCTATCAGACCATGCCAAATGCCCAAAAGTGAGTCATCAATATCCAATCCCTTCATCTCCTCAATGAGTGTGGGTTGCTCTCTTCTTAGAATCATATTCTACAAAAGAGGCCCTTTGGCCCATCTAGTCAGCACTGCCAAAAATATACTACCACCTACACTAGTCCCACCTTCCTACACTGAGTCCACAGCCTTGAATATTATGACACCTCAAGTCCTCATCTAAGTACTTTTTAAAGGCTGTGAGATTACCCTCCCAGACAGTGCATTCCAGATTCCCACCACCTACTGGGTGAAAAGAAAATCCTCAAATCCCCTCTAAATCTTCTCCCTTTCACTTTAAATCTTACTGTACTCCTTAACAGCCGCAACCCTATTTGTACTGTGATGGCCAGAAGTGTATACAATATTCTCAGTAAAGTTACTTCAAAGATTTATAAAGTGGCATATTACTTCATTATTCTGCAGGAACATTAAAAGTGAAATTCTATAGTATATTCAGGTTTGCCCAAAGTGCTTCACAACTATGAATTCTATTTGAAATGTCATATCTTTGTAGACAAACCAAACTAAACATTGCAAAATATCACAACAATGAAATAAAGGACCAGCTCGGATGTCTTATTGTTAGAAATGTTGATTGCCGGGTAAATGTTGACTAGGACACAGGGGAGAGATCCATTGCTCTTTACATACTGCCTTGGGAGCTTTTATTTTCACTTGAATTGGCTGATAGCATGATGCCTTGATCAACTGCAGTGCCTGTGATGCTCCCTCAGTAATGTAATTTGGAACATTTGGCAAGATTTAGATTAGTTCTGCTAGTGAATTAATCTATAATTCTGGAAAGCAAAAGGTCCATGACGCAGGAGTCTCATCTGGACTGAACATCCTTACGGTCATAAGAATAAGGCCAACCTTAATATATGTGTTCAATGGCCTTTCTGCAGTTCTAAGTCTGGCTTTGCTGTTCACTGATGTTGTACAGATACATGAAGGAGTTCACACACCCTGTTTTGACAACAAGAGATATTGGTCTGGCCCGGAACCCCTTTTCTTGGCCAACAAATCGACTTGGAAAGTTTTAACAGCAACTTTATTATTTTTGTACATTTATTCAATTGGAGACCCAAGAATTGTTTTTCTTTAATAGAACTATGTTTAACAATCCCAAAACCTAAGTGAGATTGTTGATGAAGTGGAGAGAGACGTTGCTATTCATGCTATCTTTGTTTCTTCATGTGGATGTTGGGTGTGTATACAGGAGGGTCCATGAGGTTCCAAGGGCAACCTTTGTTGAAGTTAGTGGCAGGTCCTGCTGTCAAGAAGACCTGCCGGGCTTTATGCTAATTTAAATGTAACCATGCCAGTGACATGGCACCCAATTTTCTATCTTAACTCTCATGCCTACCAACTTACTCCCAGGCATGACCATAAAATTAATCTGACGAGCGTACTCCCACTTTGCATTTAGGCCTTTACCATATCAATGTGTACTTTTTCTAGGCAGGTGGTTAGCTCATTTGGCTGAATGGCTGGTTTGTGAGGCAGAGCGATGCCAACAGTGTGGACTCAACTCCCATACTAGGTGGGGTTATCACAAAAGTCACACCTTCTCAACTTCGCCTCTCATCTGAGCTGTGGTGAACTTCACGTTAATCCACCATTAAACCAGACGTCTCCCTCAAATGAGAGAGTGAGACTGTAGTGACTCTGTCAGTTCTTGCAATTTCTTTGGATCTTTCTTGACTGTATTGGCAGAACTACTGGACTTTTCAGTTTAGCACGTTATATAAATTGGAGAATCGTGAATGATATTTTTGATTCCAGGTTATGTCAAGAGGATAAAAAGAGGAAGAATGTTGTATTTCACTCCACAGCTCTAGGTCTTTATTGCAAAAAGTACCTGTGGTTGTTTCTCTGTTCCAACCTTACATAGCTCCAATGAGTGAGTAGGAAGCACAGAGGGCAGAAAAAGTTATTACCTTGGCCTGATGAGCTGTTGCTTGATCATGATGTATGTAATACTGAGAATTGTAGTCCATGAGCCTTGGTGAAATGAGTGTGGTGGAATTAGATTGAATTATTGCCCTGTGATTGTGAGGTAGCAGTGAGAAGGTGCTGTCAATTATCCTGGCAGAGAGCAAACAATCATTCACCTCCTTCCTGCACTACTGGATGCTCCCCTTCACTCGGGACAGCCAGGCTGAAACCTGTGGCTAGGCAGGTTTGGTCTGGTGGTGTGGCCTCCTGTGGGAGTTGGCTGGGAAAAGGAATGCCAATTCTCCACCACCTGAGCCACTAACACCTCTATGTCTCTGTCCATAAAGGTGGGGAATAGGCTTTCCTTTCCTCTGGAGCATGTGTGGAACATTCAGGCTGAAGCTCTTGACAGGGTATATTGGAGAGAATATTTCCTCTTTAAGGAGAATCATGAGCTAAGGTCACTATTTAAAAATTTTGGATGTTGTCCACGCTTTGGACACTTTGACTGGTTTATGCTTTTTGTCATTTATATAAATGATTTTGATGTGAATACACGAGGTATGCTCAGTAAGTTTGCAGATGAAATCAAAATTGGAGGTGTGTTCTGAGGAAGGGTCACTGGACCCGAAATGTTAATTCTGTTTTTTGCTTCACAGATGCTGCCAGACCTGCTGAGCTTTTCCAGCAACCTATGTTTTTGTTCCTGATTGACAGCATTCACAGTTCTTTCAGTTTTTAAAATTGGAGGTGTAGTGGACAGTAAAGAAGGTTACCTCAGAGTACAATGGAAACTTTTTCAGATGGTAAATGGGCTGAGGAATGACAGAGTTTAACTTAGATAAATGATAATTGAGCTGCATTTTGGTAGAACAAATCGGGGAAGGACATTTACACTTAATGGTAAGGTCCTGGGAAGTGTTGCTGAACAAAGACACCTTGGAGTGCAAGTTCATAGTTCCTTAGATAGTAAAGTGAAGAAAGCATTTGCTATGCGTGCCTTTATTGGCCAATGCATTGAGTATAGGAATTTGAGGTCATGTTGCACCTGTACAGGACATTGGTTAGACCACTTTTGAAATACTGTTTTCAGTTCTGGTCACCCTGCTACAGGAAGGATGTTGTGAAACTTGAAAGGGTTCAGAAAAGATTCACAAGGATTTTGCCAGGGTTGGAGACTTTGAGCTTCAGGGAGAGGCTGAATAAGCTGGGGTTATTTTCCCTTGAGCGTCTGAGGCTGAAGGGGACCTCATAGAGGGTAATAAAATCATGAGGGGCATGGATAGATTGAATAGTCAAGGTCTTTTCACCAGGGTAGGGGTGTCCAAAACCAAAGGGCATAGGTTTAAGATGAGAGGGGAAAGATTTAAAAAAGGACCTAAGGGCAACTTTTTCATGCACAGGGAACTAGCTGCCAGAGGAAGTGGTGGAGGCTGGTACAATTCTAATGTTTAAAAGGCATCTGGATGGGTATATGACTAGGAAGGGTTTAGAGGGATATGGGTCAAATGCTGACAAATGGGACCAAATTAATTTAGAATATTTGGTCGTCATGGACGAATCGGAACAAAGGGTTTGTTTCTGTGCTGTACATCTCTATGACTCTATGTATCAAAAACACTTTACTGTAAGGTGGACAAATGGGCACTGAATTCGGTTTTTGATGTTATTGTCACATGTACCGAAATACAATGAAAAGCTTTGTTTACGAGCAGTACAGGCAGATCACAGAAAGCAAAGGACACAGCAAGTAAAGGATATATGGATCAAAAAGACTTAGAGGCATACAGGTTACATTGCAGGTTACATTATTTGAGGCTAGAGTCCGTTCAATAGTCTGATAACGTCTGGAAAGAAGCCGTTTCTAAACCTGTTCGTGCGTGTGTTCAGGCTTCTGTATCTTCTGCCTGACGGAAGAGATTGTAGGAGATCATTACCACAGTGCAATGGGTCTTTGATGATGTTGGCTGCCTTTCTGCGGCAATGGGCCACATAAATAGAATCCATGGATGGAAGGTTGGCTTCCATAATGGTCTGGACTGTGTACACCACCTTCTGTAGTTTCTTATGGTCCTGGGCAGAGCAGTTGCCATACAGGCCATTATGTACCCGGACAGTGTGCTTTCAATCGTGCATCTGTAGAAGTTGGTGAGGGAACTTATGGATATGCCAAATTTCCTGAGCTGTCTGAGGAAGAAATGTGTTGTTGTGCCTTCTTGACTGTCACATTGACGTGGGAAGTCCAGGACAGGTCATCGGTTATCGCCACTCTAAAGAACTTGATGCGCTTCACCCTTTCAACCTCAGTTCCGTTGATGTAGATGGGGGTGTGTTCTCTTCCTTTCTTCCTGAAGTCGATGATCAGTTCTTTAGCTTTGCTGACGTTGAGAGACAGATTGTTTTCATTGCACCATGTCACCAAGCCCTCTATCTCCCTTCTGTATTTTGACTTGTTGTTGTTAGATATCCGTCCCACTATGGTGGTGTCGTCAGCGAACTTGTAGATGGCATTCATTTGGAATTTGGCAACACAGTCGTGGGTGTATAATAGGGGGCTGAGGATGCATCCTTGGGGAGCTCCAGTGTTGAGTGCTATTGTGGAGGAGGTGCAGTTACCTATCCTCACTGATTGTGGCCTGTGGGTCAGAAAGCTGAGGATCCAATTGCAGAGGGCAGAGCCGAGACCAAGGTCACGCAGTTTTGAGATCAGTCTGGAGGGGATAAAGGGGCTGTAGTCAACGAGGAAGAGTCTGATGTAGGTGTCTTTGTTGTCCAGATGTTCCAGGGATGAGTGCAGGGCGAGGGATATGGTATCTTCTGTGGACCCGTTACATTGGTAGGCAAACTGTAGGGGATTGAGGTAGGTTGGGAGACTAGAGTTGATGTGGGCCATGACCAGCCTCTCGAAGCACTTCATGATTATTGAAGTCAGAGCTGTTGGGCGGTAGTCATTAAGGCACATTGCATGTGTTTTCTTGGGTAAGGGGATGATGGTGGTCTTTTTGAAGCAGTTGGAGACTTCAGCGAGGGCAGCCTGGGAAGGTGAGCTTTTTGATTATAAAAGTCTTACCTCGCGTGACTGCGGCCTTTCAGTTGTTTCAGCGGCGGGAGTCCGGGAGGAAGCGCGAGGGCAGCCTGGTAAGGTGAGCTTTTCGATTATAAAAGTCTTACCTCGCGTGACTCCATTTTTGGAGTAAGTGAGGTAATATATTTGGGCGGTTGCTTTACCCGAAACACTACCTAGGTAGTGTCTCCCACCCATCCTCCTCCTCTAACCAAAAAAAAGGTTCTGAGCGCTGATTTGGTAAGGCTACTAGTTTTTTTTTTTAATTTGTCTGTTTGGGAATTCAGAACAGTGGGAATGGATGTTAGGGCAGTTGTATGCTCCTCCTGTAGAATGTGGGAGGTAAGGGTCACCACTAGTGTCCCCACTGACTTCATCTGCGGGAAGTGCACCCAACTCCAGCTCCTCAGAAACCGTGTTAGGGAACTGGAGCTGGAGCTGGATGAACTTCGGATCATTCGGGAGGCTGAGGGGGTAATTGAGAGGAGTTACAGGGAGGTAGTCACACCTCAGGTACAGGAAAAAAGTAGATGGGTTACAGTCAGGGGACGGAAAGGGAACAGGCAGACAGTGCAGGGATCCCCTGTGGCCATTCCCCTCAAAAACAAGTATACCGTTTTGGATACTGTTGGGGGGGACGACTTACCAGGGGTAAGCCATGGGGTACAGGTCTCTGGCACAGAGTCTGTCCCTGTTGCTCAGAAGGGAAGGGGGGAGAGGAGGAGAGCATTAGTCATTGGGGACTCCATTGTAAGGGGGACAGATAGGAGATTCTGTGGGAACGAGGGAGACTCGCGGTTGGTGTGTTGCCTCCCAGGTGCCAGGGTCCGTGATGTCTCGGATCGTGTTTTCGGGATCCTTAAGGGGGAGGGGGAGCAGCCCCAAGTCGTGGTCCACATAGGCACCAACGACATAGGTAGGAAAAGGGATGAGGACGTAAGGCAGAAATTCAAGGAGCTAGGGTGGAAGCTTAGAGCTAGAACAAACAGAGTTGTTATCTCTGGTTTGTTACCCGTGCCACGTGCTAGCGAGGCGAGGAATAGGGAGAGAGAGCAGTTGAACACGTGGCGACAGGGATGGTGCAGGAGGGAGGGATTCAGATACCTGGATAATTGGGGCTCATTCTGGGGTAGGTGGGACCTCTACAAACGGGATGGTCTACACCTGAACCAGAGGGGTACCAATATCCCGGGGGGGAGGTTTGCTAATGCTCTTCGGGAGGGTTTAAACTAATTCAACAGGGGGGTGGGAACCTGAATTGTAGCTCCAGTGTACAGGAGGTTGAGAGTAGTGAGGTCATAAATAAGGTTTCAAGGTCGCAGGAGTGTACCGGCAGGCAGGAAGGTGGTTTGAAGTGTGTCTACTTCAATGCCAGGAGCATCCGGAATAAGGTGGGTGAACTTGCAGCATGGGTTGGTACCTGGGACTTCGATGTTGTGGCCATTTCGGAGACATGGATAGAGCAGGGACAGGAATAGTTGTTGCAGGTTCCGGGGTTTAGATGTTTCAGTAAGATCAGGGAAGGTGGTAAAAGAGGGGGAGGTGTGGCATTGTTAGTCAAGGACAGTATTACGGTGGCAGAAAGGACATTTGATGACAACTCGTCGACTGAGGTAGTATGGGCTGAGGTTAGAACCAGGAAAGGAGAGGTCACCCTGTTGGGAGTTTTCTATAGGCCTCCGAAAAGTTCCAGAGATGTAGAGGAAAAGATTGCAAAGATGATTCTGGATAGGAGCGAAAGTAACAGGGTAGTTGTTATGGGGGACTTTAACTTTCCAAATATTGACTGGAAACGCTATAGTTCGAGTACTTCAGATGGGTCAGTTTTTGTCCAATGTGTGCAGGAGGGTTTCCTGACACAGTATGTAGATAGGCCAACAAGAGGCGAGGCCACATTGGATTTGGTACTGGGTAATGAACCAGGCCAGGTGTTAGATTTGGAGGTAGGTGAGCACTTTGGTGATAGTGACCACAATTCGGTTACGTTTACTTTAGCAATGGAAAGGGATCTGTATATAATGCAGGGCAAGAGTTATAGCTGGGGGAAAGGCAATTATGAGGCGATGAGGCAAGATTTAGGATGCATAGGATGGAGAAGGAAACTGCAGGGGCTGGGCACAATTGAAATGTGGAGCTTGTTCAAGGAACAGCTACTGCGCGTCCTTGAGAAGTATGTACCTGTCAGGCAGGGAGGAAGTGGTCGAGCGAGGGAACCGTGGTTTACTAAAGAAGTTGAATCTCTTGTCAAGAGGAAGAAGGAGGCTTATGTAGAGATGAGGCGTGAAGGCTCAGTTAGGGCGCTTGAGAGTTACAAGTTAGCCAGGAAGGACCTAAAGAGAGAGCTAAGAAGAGCCAGGAGGGGACATGAGAAGTCTTTAGCAGGTAGGATCAAGGAAAACCCTAAAGCTTTCTATAGGTATGTCAGGAATAAAAGAATGACTACAGTAAGATTGGGGCCGGTCAAGGACAGTAGTGGGAAGTTGTGCGTGGAGTCCGAAGAGATAGGAGAGGTGCTAAATGAATATTTTTCGTCAGTATTCACGCAGGAAAAAGACAATGTAGTCGAGGAGAATACTGAGATACAGTCTATTAGACTAGATGGGATTGAGGTTCATAAGGAGGAGGTGTTAGCAATTCTGGAAGGTGTGAAAATAGATAAGTCCCCTGGGCCGGATGGGATTTATCCTAGGATTCTCTGGGAAGCTAGAGAGGAGATTGCAGAGCCTTTGGCTTTGATCTTTATGTCGTCATTGTCTTCAGGAATAGTGCCAGAAGACTGGAGACTAGCAAATGTTGTCCCCTTGTTCAAGAAGGGGAGTACAGACAACCCTGGTAATTATAGACCAGTGAGCCTTACTTCGGTTGTGGGTAAAGTGTTGGAAAGGATTATAAGAGATAGGATTTATAATCATCTAGAAAGGAATAATTTGATTAGGGATAGTCAACACGGTTTTGTGAAGGGTAGGTCGTGCCTCACAAACCTTATTGAGTTCTTCGAGAAGGTGACCAAACAGGTGGATGAGGGTAAAGCGGTTGATGTGGTGTATTTGGATTTCAGTAAAGCGTTTGATAAGGTTCCCCATGGTAGGCTATTGCAGAAAATACGGAGGCATGGCATTGAGGGTGATTTAGCGGTTTGGATCAGAAATTGGCTAGCTGTAAGAAGACAGAGGGTGGTGGTTGATGGGAAA
>NC_063335.1:91261251-91325360 GCF_021869965.1 Rhincodon typus
CCTGGATAATTGGGGCTCATTCTGGGGTAGGTGGGACCTCTACAAACGGGATGGTCTACACCTGAACCAGAGGGGTACCAATATCCCGGGGGGGAGGTTTGCTAATGCTCTTCGGGAGGGTTTAAACTAATTCAACAGGGGGGTGGGAACCTGAATTGTAGCTCCAGTGTACAGGAGGTTGAGAGTAGTGAGGTCATAAATAAGGTTTCAAGGTCGCAGGAGTGTACCGGCAGGCAGGAAGGTGGTTTGAAGTGTGTCTACTTCAATGCCAGGAGCATCCGGAATAAGGTGGGTGAACTTGCAGCATGGGTTGGTACCTGGGACTTCGATGTTGTGGCCATTTCGGAGACATGGATAGAGCAGGGACAGGAATAGTTGTTGCAGGTTCCGGGGTTTAGATGTTTCAGTAAGATCAGGGAAGGTGGTAAAAGAGGGGGAGGTGTGGCATTGTTAGTCAAGGACAGTATTACGGTGGCAGAAAGGACATTTGATGACAACTCGTCGACTGAGGTAGTATGGGCTGAGGTTAGAACCAGGAAAGGAGAGGTCACCCTGTTGGGAGTTTTCTATAGGCCTCCGAAAAGTTCCAGAGATGTAGAGGAAAAGATTGCAAAGATGATTCTGGATAGGAGCGAAAGTAACAGGGTAGTTGTTATGGGGGACTTTAACTTTCCAAATATTGACTGGAAACGCTATAGTTCGAGTACTTCAGATGGGTCAGTTTTTGTCCAATGTGTGCAGGAGGGTTTCCTGACACAGTATGTAGATAGGCCAACAAGAGGCGAGGCCACATTGGATTTGGTACTGGGTAATGAACCAGGCCAGGTGTTAGATTTGGAGGTAGGTGAGCACTTTGGTGATAGTGACCACAATTCGGTTACGTTTACTTTAGCAATGGAAAGGGATCTGTATATAATGCAGGGCAAGAGTTATAGCTGGGGGAAAGGCAATTATGAGGCGATGAGGCAAGATTTAGGATGCATAGGATGGAGAAGGAAACTGCAGGGGCTGGGCACAATTGAAATGTGGAGCTTGTTCAAGGAACAGCTACTGCGCGTCCTTGAGAAGTATGTACCTGTCAGGCAGGGAGGAAGTGGTCGAGCGAGGGAACCGTGGTTTACTAAAGAAGTTGAATCTCTTGTCAAGAGGAAGAAGGAGGCTTATGTAGAGATGAGGCGTGAAGGCTCAGTTAGGGCGCTTGAGAGTTACAAGTTAGCCAGGAAGGACCTAAAGAGAGAGCTAAGAAGAGCCAGGAGGGGACATGAGAAGTCTTTAGCAGGTAGGATCAAGGAAAACCCTAAAGCTTTCTATAGGTATGTCAGGAATAAAAGAATGACTACAGTAAGATTGGGGCCGGTCAAGGACAGTAGTGGGAAGTTGTGCGTGGAGTCCGAAGAGATAGGAGAGGTGCTAAATGAATATTTTTCGTCAGTATTCACGCAGGAAAAAGACAATGTAGTCGAGGAGAATACTGAGATACAGTCTATTAGACTAGATGGGATTGAGGTTCATAAGGAGGAGGTGTTAGCAATTCTGGAAGGTGTGAAAATAGATAAGTCCCCTGGGCCGGATGGGATTTATCCTAGGATTCTCTGGGAAGCTAGAGAGGAGATTGCAGAGCCTTTGGCTTTGATCTTTATGTCGTCATTGTCTTCAGGAATAGTGCCAGAAGACTGGAGACTAGCAAATGTTGTCCCCTTGTTCAAGAAGGGGAGTACAGACAACCCTGGTAATTATAGACCAGTGAGCCTTACTTCGGTTGTGGGTAAAGTGTTGGAAAGGATTATAAGAGATAGGATTTATAATCATTTAGAAAGGAATAATTTGATTAGGGATAGTCAACACGGTTTTGTGAAGGGTAGGTCGTGCCTCACAAACCTTATTGAGTTCTTCGAGAAGGTGACCAAACAGGTGGATGAGGGTAAAGCGGTTGATGTGGTGTATTTGGATTTCAGTAAAGCGTTTGATAAGGTTCCCCATGGTAGGCTATTGCAGAAAATACGGAGGCATGGCATTGAGGGTGATTTAGCGGTTTGGATCAGAAATTGGCTAGCTGTAAGAAGACAGAGGGTGGTGGTTGATGGGAAATGTTCATCCTGGAGTTCCGTTACTAGTGGTGTACCTCAGGGATCTGTTTTGGGGCCACTGCTGTTTGTCATTTTTATAAATGACCTGGATGAGGGCGTAGAAGGATGGGTTAGTAAATTTGCGGATGACACCAAAGTTGGTGGAGTTGTGGATAGTGCGGAAGGATGTTGCAGGTTACAGAGGGACATAGGTAAGCTGCAGAGCTGGGCTGAGAGGTGGCAAATGGAGTTTAATGCGGAAAAGTGTGAGGTGATTCACTTTGGAAGGAGTAACAGGAATACAGAGTACTGGGCTAATGGTAAGATTCTTGGTAGTGTAGATGAGCAGAAAGATCTCAGTGTCCATGTGCATAGATCACCGAAAGTTGCCACCCAGGTTGATAGCGTTGTTAAGAAGGCGTACTGTATGTTAGGTTTTATTGGTAGAGGGATTGAGTTTTGGAGCCATGAGGTCATGTTGCAGCTGTACAAAACTCTGGTGCGGCCGCACTTGGAGTATTGCGTACAGTTCTGGTCACCGCATTATAGGAAGGATGTGGAAGCATTGGAAAGGGTGCAGAGGAGATTTACCAGGATGTTGCCTGGTATGGAGGGAAGGTCTTATGAGGAAAGGCTGAGGGTCTTGAGGCTGTTTTCGTTAGAGAGAAGAAGGTTAAGAGGTGACTTGATAGAGACATACAAGATGATCAGAGGATTAGATAGGGTGGACAGTGGGAGCCTTTTTCCTCGGATGGTGATGGCTAGCACGAGGGGACATAGCTTTAAATTGAGGGGTGATAGATATAGGACAGATGTCAGAGGTAGGTTCTTTACTCAGAGAGTAGTAAGGGCGTGGAATGCCCTGCCTGCAAAAATAGTAGACTCGCCCACTTTAAGGGCATTTAAATGGTCATTGGATAAACATATGGATGATAATGGAATAGTTTAGGTTAGATGGGCTTCAGATTGGTTTCACAGGTCGGCGCAACATCGAGGGCCGAAGGGCCTGTACTGCGCTGTAACGTTCTATGTTCTATGTTCTATGTTCAGCTTGTAGGAGGGCCCGGTTGAAGATGCCGGTGAATACCTTCAGCAGTTGGCCTGCACAAGATCTGAGTGCTCGGCTGGGGACACCGTCTGGGCCCGTTGCTTTTGTTCAGTTGACTTCCAGGAAAACTGATCTGATTTCTGAAGCAGTGACAGAGGGAACAGTGTGTCTGCGGCATTCAGGGCAGGTGTTGCCATGCCGGTGGTATTCTGCTTAAACCGAGCATAGAAAGCATTGAGTGTGTCAGGGAGGGATGTGTCATTGTCCGCTATCCTGTAATGTCGTTTAGGCCTTGCCATAGACGGTGGGAGTCTGTTTGATAGGTCTGGGCCTCTAACTTGGTCTGGTTCTGCCTCTTGGCCTTCCTGATGGCTTTGCGGAAGTCATATCTGGATGTTCTGTATTGGTCCGGGTCACCCGACTTGAATGTTGCACGTCTGGTCTTCAGTAGGGAGTGGACTTCCTGGTTCATCCAAGGTTTACGGTTGGGGAACACTTGGATTGACTTCTTTGGTACACAGTCCTCCATACATTTGCTGATGAAATCTGTGATTGTGGTGGCGTAATC
Source organism: Rhincodon typus (assembly GCF_021869965.1). NCBI lineage: Eukaryota > Metazoa > Chordata > Chondrichthyes > Orectolobiformes > Rhincodontidae > Rhincodon > Rhincodon typus. The sequence goes on from NC_063335.1 coordinate 91,264,934, forward strand.
TTCTAGGTTTTCCGCTAAACACTTGATCATAGTCCAGTCCACCGAGCCCAAGCAGTCCTGGAGATGGTCTTCTGCTGCCTCGAACCAGCTTCGTTTTGTGATGGATTCTCCCATTTCAGCTTCTGCTCGTAAACTGGGAGGAGGAACACAGCGCTGTGGTCGGATTTTCCGAATTGTGGGCAGGGAATTGAGCAAGTTTGCAGTTCATATTACAGTTCAACAAAATATTCCTTATTAAAATCACGATGTGAGTATTTCCCAAATACCCACACTATTTACTCTTGATCTGTCACTATCCGTGTGAGAAAGGATAGTGTTTGAGCTGGGCCATTGGAACGTCATTCTTCTCTGACGTAGAGCTGGTTCCTTCCATGAAAGTGTGTCTCGCAAGTCGGGGCAGATCTTGTGAAGCACAGCCTTCTGCAACAAGTATTGCTGCAAGTCTTCAATGACTTGATGGCTTCCAGTTGTATGTTTTTATTCTTCAATATTCTTCTCCAACATACAATAACCCTCAGGCTGGTTGTAGCTAGTTGCCCCTGAACCTTTGTGACCTCTATGACCTTGTTCTCTATAGCCGATAGCTGCTGTTTAATTTATTTTGACCACTTTTCTGTCAGGCCTGATTTCTCCGGCTTTGGGTAAATTTGGAATGCGCATTTCTGGGCCCATGGTCACTTCACTGCACAGATCATCAGTTTAAAATAGAGATGAGGTGATTCTTTTTCTATTGAACTTTTGCGAATCATTGGAATTCTCTTTCTGAAGAGGTCGTGGAAGCAGAGTCCTTGAATATTGTTGATGGGGATGAATTCTTGTTTAGCTAGGGGGAAATATGTTATCAGAGATAGTTAGGAACATGGTTTTGAGGTTACCATCAAATCAGTAATGATTTTATTGAATAGAGGAGCTGAATAGATCCCTCCTTCTTCTGACCCATCAACTGCCCAAATCCTAAGCTATAGATTCCCCCCGACCACAGCCCCCAACTCCCAAAAGGTAGTCTTTCCTTCTTTGAAACAACTCTTATTCATTTCCAATTTCAGCTCTATCAAACACTTTGGTGTATTTTTTTACAGCAAAGGCACAACATAAATGCAGGTTGTTTCTGTTGCTCCTGCTTTTTTTGGATATAGTAACTAGTCTAAAAGTTCAATCAGTTGTAGTGACCCACAACATCATGAGGTTATGGGCCCTGACAACATTTCAGCAATATTAATGAAGACTTGTGCTCCAGAACCTAGTCAAGCTGTTCCAGTACAATTACAACACTAGTATCAACCTGACACTGTAGAAAATTGCTCAGGTATGTCCTCTACACAAAGAGCAAGACAATTCCAAACTGGCGAACAACCACCCAATCGGTCTATTGTCGATCATGAATAAAGTTATGGAAACGGTCATCACCAGTCCTATCATGCAGCATTTGGCTTAGCAATAACCCATTCAGTGACACCCAGTTTGGGTTCTGCCAGGGCCATTCAACTCAGCCTCATTTCTGCCTTGGTTCAAACATGGACAAAAGTCCATGAATTACAGGGATGAGTTGAAGGTGACTACCTTCAACCTGAAGGCCACATTTGACCAAGTGTGGCATAGATTCACAGGGGCCTGCAGCTCAGATAAAGGCCCTTCAGCCAATCGGGTTTGCACTGGTCAAAAACAATGACCATATGATTCTAATCCCATTTTTGAGTTCTCTGGACGAAAACAAAATCATCACAGCTCTTCTAAACCTCCTGTCCCTTTTCTTAAGTCTATGCCCCATGGTTATTTGTCCCTCCATCAAAGGGACTAAGTTCTATCCTGTCTACCCTGTCTCTACCCTGCAGAATTTTATATATCTCAATCATATCTCCCCTCAGTGCCCTCTGCTTCAAGGAAAACAAGCCCAGTCTATCAAATCTCTCTTCATAACTGAACCTCTCCAGCCCAGGCAATGTCCTGGTAAATCTCCTCTGCATCCTCTCTAGTGCTATCACATCCCTCCTATAATGTAGATTCCAGAACTGCATACAACACTCTAGCTGTGGTCTAGTCAACATTTTATACAGTTCCAGTATAGCTTTCTTGCTCTTAAACTCTATGTCTCGCTTATTAAAGAAAAGTATCCCACATGCCTTCTTAACCACTTTATCAACCTGCTCTTCTACATTAAGGGACCACGCACACCAAGGTCCTTCTGATCCTTGGTGCTTCCTAGGGTCCTTCTGTTCATCCTGCATTCTCTTACCTTGTTTGTCCTGCCCAAGTGCATAACCTCACACTTATCCAGATTCAATTTCATTTACCACTGATCAGGCCATCTGACCAGCCTATTTACATCCCCTGGTAATCTCAGATTACCCTCCTCACATTTACGATCCACCAATTTCCACATCATCTGCAAAATTACTGATCAACCTATCTAGATTCAAACAGCAAGGGTCCCAACATTGATCCCTGTGGGACCCTGCTGACCACAGGCTTTCTGTCACAAAACACCATTCGACCATCACCCTTTACTTCCTGCCACTCAGTCAATTCAAGTTCCAATTTGCCAAATTTCCATGGATTCAATGGGCTCTTATCCTTGTTATCAGTCTCCCATTCTGGACTTTATCAAAAACCTTGCTGAAGTCGAAGTAGACTATGTTGAATGCATTACCCTCATCCTCACTCCTGGTCACCTCTACAGACAAGTCTTTCAAATTGGTCAGTTGTGACCTCCTCTTTACAAAACCAAGCTGACTGTACTCAATAAATCCCTGCCTCTCAAAGTACAGATTAATTTTGTCCCTCAGAATCACTTCGAACAGTTTCCCCACCACTGAGGTTAGACTGACTGGCCTGTAGTTTACTGGTTTATCCCTTGCTCTCTTCTTGAATAACAACACCACATTGGCTGTCCCCAATCCTCTGACATCATTGGGTTCTCGCAAGCCTGGAGTCAATGGAAAGCTAGGGGAAAGCTCTTTGGTGGTTGGAGTTATATCTGGCAAATTTGAAGATGGTAGTGGTGGCTGGTGATCACTCATCTCAGTTCCAAGATAGCGCTGCAGGAGTTCCTTAGGTTAGTGTCTTTGGCTTGGCCATCTTCAGCTGTTTCATGAATGACTTTCCTTTCATCATAAGGTCAGAAGTGGGGATATTCGTTAATGATTGCATAATGTTCAATGGCATTTATGACCGCTCAGACACTGAAGCAGTCCATGTTCTAATACAACAAAACATGAACAATATCCAGGCTTGGGCTAGAAAATAACAAGTGAAATTTACATAACACAAGTTTCAGGCAACCACAATCTCCAGCAAGAGAGAACCTAACCATCATCCCTTGGCATCACTATCACTGAATCCCTCACTATCATCATTATGGGTGTTTAACATTGACCAGAAACTGAACTAGTTTAGTCACATAAGTACTGTGGCCACAATAGCTAGGAATCTTGCAATGTGTAATTCACCTCCTGACTCCCCAGAGCCTATCCAGTATCTACAAGGCATCAGTCAGGAGTGTGATGGAATACTCCCTACTTGCCTGGATGAGTGCAGCTCTAACAACACTCAAGAAGCTTGACACCATCCAGGACAAAGCAGCCCGCTTAATTAACACCACATTTACAAATATTCACACCCCCCACCACTGACACTCAGTAGTAGCAGTGCGTACCACCTGAAAGACTCACTGCAGAAATTCACCGAAGCTCCTCAGGCAATATTTTCCAAACTTATGACCATTACCAACCAGAAGGACAAGGGCAGCATAAACATGGGAAAACCACCATCTGCAAGTTGTCCTCCAAGTTATTCATCATCCCAAATTGGAAATATATTGCCATTCCTTCAGTGTTCCTGTGGAAAAACCCTGGAACGCGTGACCTACATGAAATGGACTGCAGCAGTTCAAGAAGGCAGCTCACCACCAACATTTTAAGGGAAATTAGGGATAGTCAATAAACGGCCCAATCAGTGACCACATAATATTAAAGAAAAACATTACAATTAGAAAGGTATTTGATTGGCTGGAAAGTGCATTGGAATGTTGGAGATTATGAAAGGTGTCACAAAAAATGCAAGACTCTCTTCCTTTATTACTGCAAAACTAATTGGTTCAGCACAAAGCCATATTTCAAGAGGACTTTACTCATCAGACTTCATCTCAGGTCAGAGGATGATGATGTTACCCTTTGCAATGGAACTAGGAGAGAAAGAATTATCCATGGATCTTCATTGTTCTCTGCCCACTTTCACCCTTAGCCTGATTTTTGCCCTGTTGTCTCCTGATCAGCAGAATTGATGTTTCTCTTCTATCTCAATTTAAGTTGAAGGTTTTCTGAAGTTATTAGTGGTTTTAGAAATGTATTGGCATGAAACTACGACTCAGCCAGATCAAAACTAGAGGCAAAGATGCTGAACTCAGAACTGATAGCACAGCGTTTAAAGGAATACAGAGACAGCTCTCAAGGACAAGGCACTGACCGAAAAACTTCAGCCTGAGGTTTAGATAAACACTGGGAGCTTCATATTAAACAGAGCAATTCACAATCAAACGCACTGTTACCTCAGTAAAGAGCCACTTTTGATGTTTGTTTAATCGACAATTCAGTGGAACCCTGTTATTTATTTTAAGTGTAATGAATTTTTTTACAAGTTCTGTATATGTGTTGAGCAATAGATATCTTATATCCTGCTGAATGGGCCTCCGGTTCAACAAAGGTCACTTGTCCCAAGTGGAATGGGGACAAAAAGGAGAATTGAAGAGCCTTGTGTGTGAGAACTCACAACCGCATAAAATAGAAAGATGCCATTCTCGACTAAGTCACAGGAATAATCCTTGCAGCCTATATTGCCAGCATTTGTTGCCTACCTCTCATTGCTCTTGGACTGAGTGGTTTGCTAGGTATTACAGTTCAATTAAATCCTGGTCTATTAGGATCTCAGCTCTATTTCCTACCATTGCTCAATATCCTACAATAATATTATTCATCAGAAATATATTCTTCTCTTTCTTGAAATTTCCAATTGAGCTTGCATTGACAGCCTTTCTCCCTGAATTTGTTTTTGTCTAAAAGTCCTACACTATGCAATCCAATGTGGGATGGAAGATTCTAAGTTTAAACATCGATCCATGACTGCAGTATATGATCTTGACTGATGTTTCAGCATTGTACTCAGAATGCTACAATGTTTGAGCTATTCAACTGGGGTCCCATCAGCCTGCACTGGAAGTTCAAGTTGACATTCAATATTGAGTAGAGTTTAATTAAAAACAGTTTTCCTACCGTTTGGCCAAAGTTCTCCCTACCAGTCATTTTGTGTACGGTGTTGTTGTGAGGTCTTGCTGTGCACAAAATAGCCACTGTGTTGTTTCCATTCAATATAACTTTTAGGTAGAACACTCTGAGATGTGACGAGGCATTACATAAAGCCAAGTTTTTGTTCTGCACAATCATGATCTCTCCATTTCTGAAGCTCCATTTGTGGAAATTGTGGATAACTTCCTGAACATTAAGCTGTTGGAAGGCAGTAGTGTCACTTGTCTAGTAATCTAGAGACCCAGACTAGTGTTCAGGAGATTTGGGTTAAAAATCCCACCACAACAAATCGCGGATTATGTCTCAGTAAGAGACAAATGAGACTGTCATCAATTGTTGTAAAAAGCTCCCTGGTTCATTAATGTCACATAGGGAAGGAAATCGCTATCTTGACCCAGTCTGGCTTAGCTCTGACTCCAGATCTACAATAATATTGTTAACTTTGAAATGGCCTAGCAAGCCCTCAGTTCAAGAGTAATTAAGGATGGGCAACAAATACTTCATGAAATGTATTGCTACCCTGTTGTAAAACCCATCTAAAATTAATTGAATGGGATGAAAATTGAGTGTTCTTTCTATGACTGGCAAGCAGTCAAAGTAGCAAGCTTGCCACCTAGTAAGTGAAGGCAAAAATCTCTCCCCGTGGCCTTCAATTACCAATCATTCTCTTGTCTTGAAACAGCAATGATTATCCACAGGCCATCATAACAACATTACCTGCTAATTATCAACTGGCTCAACTCCAGTTGGACATAACAAGATGCAAAGTTGGGAAAGGTCCTCAAAGGAAGGATTCACACACACACACACAAACACACACACAAACACACACACACACACACACACACACACACACACACACACACACACTCAGATAAGCAAATCTGACTTTCTACAATGGTGGCTTTGCCAAGCCCTGCCACTTCCCACAAAGCTGTGATTATTATTAGCCACTTATTAAACATTTCCTGCTGCCATCCAGATAAGGAAAGCACAGGAAAGAAATGTTAAAAGATAACATGGACATTTTCTTTTAGAAGGCATGCAGGGTCACCAGCCAAACTGTTTCCATAGAGATACTGTACATTCTGTCAAAATGAAAGTTTTCATTTCTTTACATTTTTTTTGGACAGTAAATTCATTCGCTTATTTGCTACTTGTTTCTTAACAATGTCACAAATAAATCAGGGAGGCAAAACATACACATAAAAGGTATCTTTTACATTTTAACACATCTCTCAGAAACAGTCTAAAGCATTACACATACAGCGAATTCCTTTAAAATAAGTGTGATATTACAGTTCTTATAGAAAAACAAAGGAGCAGCAGTAGGCCATTCAGCCCCTTGCACCTGCTCTGCCATTCAAGATTGTGGCTGTTCATCAACTTCAATACTATTTTCCTGTATTATTTCCATATTCCTTGATGTCATTAGTATCAGGAAATCTACCGATCTCTGTGTGGAACATAGTCTGAGTACAGCAGTCCGGGACATTTGTAAAGATTTACTACTCTTCGAATGAAGAAATTCCTCATCTTAGTCCTACATGACTTGCATTTTATTCTCCCTTCCCTCCCAGTCAGTGGAAACATCCCTTCTAGCCCTGTAAGAATTTTGCAACTTTCAATGAGATCACCTCTCATTCTTCTAAAATGTAAAGGCTACAGGCCCCATTTTCCTCAAAAGCCATCATGCCAGAAATTTCTCTATTGAATTTCCACCATACTCCCTTAATGGCAAATATATTCTTCCTTCAGTAAAGGGACCAAAACTGCACATATATACCACATGTGCTCTCACTCTCTGCAATCAAAGAAAGACATCTTCACTCTGTACTCAAAGCCTCTTGTGATAAAGGTTAACTATCAGTTGTCTTACTTAAATAACAATCTGGAGACATAGACTAGACAATATGGTAGCTTGAATTTCATTTTCAAGGACATCTCTGCTTTGAAGGCACTGCAGAAAAGATTTGCCCCCATGATATCAGCGATGAGGGACCTCAGTTTTGTGGAGAAACAGGAAAAGTGAAATTATTCTCCTTAAAATGGACCACCTTTATTTGTTTAAAATTATGAAGGTTTTGCTTGATTAAATAAGGAGAAACTATTTCCAATGTCAGGACAGTCAACATGACCAAAGGACACAGATGTAAAATAATTATTAAAGAACCACAGAGAAAATTAGAAGAATTTTTTTTCTCTGCAGTGATCTACGATCTGGAATGAACTGCCTGAAAATATGATCGGAAGCAGGTTTAACTGTGAATTAAATTCAAAGGAGAATTTATAAACCTGAAGAACGCAAAATTTCAAAAATATAAAGGGTACGGCAATATCACAAATTTGATAGCCTTTACACGGAGCTATCATGTATCTGATATACTGGATGACCTTCAGTAGGATCCTATGGTTTTATGTTAATATAACATTAATTATGTTATATTGACCAATGCAGCTCTCCTGACATTGGAAATAGTTTCTTCTTATTTACACACATCAAAATTCCATACATTGTTCAATAACTTTAAGAAGCCTTGGTGAATTTATGCAGTACATCTTGTAGGCATTACACAGCACTGTTACTGTGCATCGATGGTGGAAGGACTGAATAGTTGTGAATGTGGTGCTAACTAAGTGGGCTGCTTTGTCCTGATGGAGTCAAGCTTCTTGAGTGTTGTTGAAATTGCACTGATCCAGACAAGTGGGAGTATTCTGTCACACTCCTCACTTGTGCCTGCAGCTGGTGGATGGACTTTGGGGAGTCAGCTGGCGAGTTCCTAGCCTCTGACCTGCTATTGTAGCCACAGTACTTATGTAAATAGTCCAGTTCAGCTTCTGGTCAATGGTAACCCCCAGAATGTTGATAGCGAGGGATTCATAAATAATGATGCCATTGAATGTCAGGAGGCGATGGTTAGGTCTCTTTTATTGGCAATTGGTCCAGGCTAAACTGTCCTGTGGTGTAAGGGATGAACAGGCTAGGTAGATTAGCCATGGAAATGCAGGGTTACGGGGACAGAGTGGGGAAGGTTGGACCTGGGTGGGTGTAGGCTCGATGGGCTGAATAGCCTCATTCTCCATCGTAGGGATACTATGATTCTCGGTAACACACCAGAGTTCATGGACCCTCCATGAAACTCCCCAAAATTGATTATAAGCTTTGGTTAAACTTTGTCTTCTCCCTTATCCCTTTGTCTCCAGGAGGCACTGACTTGGGTATTGCTGCCAGTCATCAGTTTCCACTTCAGCAGCTTAGCCATCCTTCATAACAGTACAAAGATCTTTCAGACAATTAGGAGTGGATAGAATGACTGATTTTCCAATCCCTAGGCACAGAAAAATTAAGCTAGGCACAGGGTTGTGGCAGGAAATAAATTTCAAAGGCAATGCATAAACATAAAATGGATCTTTGTGTCTCTAAATGTTCTAATTGGAAATTAAGTAGCTGTCTATAGGTCATAGAACAGACAGGAAAGTAGAATTAATCTTAGTTAGAAATGTAAAGGGCATGGGGAATCATATTTTCCCAGGCTGGAATAAGCACTAGTTCTAACAACTATTCACTTTCAGGGCTTTATTATGTCATCAAAGGACTTGATTCAATGATTTCTGTTGAAGGATATATGATGTATATTGGAAGTGGGGGCCAATCAGTTATAAAGAAGGAATGCAGCAAATTTATCCACTCACTGACTTTCATCTTTGATTTTTCAGAAAGCAAGAGGGAATTTGGACGGGAAAGGGTAGAGAGGGAGATTATGCACATGCAACTTGACCTCCGTGATTCTAAGGACTGGGACTCAGCTCAAGCCATTTGACATAACTGAAGCAAGCTAGAATCTGGAGAACACAGTGAAGTCACTGAGGTAGTCATGGAAGTAAAGGAATGTCTGCAGGGGATGTAATATGTTATGTTTCCGAACCAGGCTGAACCTTTGGGAAATGGCTGAGCAGATTCCGTCATGCACCTTAGTCTGAGTCACACACCGTTCTGCATTGCAACTGGAACTTAATCATCTTTTTAAAAACGTATACATATATATACTTTTTTTCCATCCGGGATGATTGTAATTGAGAGGAATGGAGCATATCCAGTTCCTTGAAGGATGCAGTGATGTTAAGGTCATGAGGGGGTTTCCACCTGTTTGATTTTGGCTCAAAACTAATTCTGTGTGGTGTCTGGAAAATCTTAAAACGTTAACTGCACACTACAAGATATTTTCTTAAAAGAAAATTCATTCTTTTCTTCAATTATTTCTGCGTCTGGTGGTATAGGCAAATTTATTTCTGAGGTCATTAAGGCTTCAACTAATTGTCATCAGCTGCAAATTTCAGTGCTGTGATCTCACCTTTGGCCTTCCCCATCCAATCCTGCACCTTGGCTGGTTTAAAGTCATCAAGAAATGCCAACTTCAGACCACACTACTGAATAATTTTCTCCTATCACTGCTTAATGCTTTACCTACTTGAAACAAGGAAGGTCTTGAGAATCTAAGCTTGCAGTATGAAAGTGCCATTTGATGCTTAGGCCTTTTCAAAGTCAATGCATGACCACCTCATATAATTGGTATACTAAGAATTTTCTTTGAAGGTCTCTAAACAGAAGATGAGGGAAAGTAAGAAGGCAATTACCACCTCATCAGCCTATTCTCCATCATCAGTAAAGTGATGGAAGGTGTTATCAACAGTGTTATCAAGCAGCACCTGCTCAGTGATGCCCATTTGGGTTCCAGGGCCACTCAGCTCTTCAGCTTGTTACAAACAAGGATAAAAGAGCTGAATTCCAGATGTGTGATGAGAGTGATATTCCTTGACATCAAGGCCACATTTGCCTGTAAGTGGCAACAAGGGGCCCTAGGCAAACAGGAATCAATGGGAACAAAAACAGAATTTGCTGGAAAAGCTCAGCGGGTCTGGCAGCATCTGTGAAGGAGAAAACAGAGTTAATGTTTTGGGTCCGATGACCCTTCCTCAGAAGGAGGGGTCTGAGGAAGGGTCAACGGGCCTGAAACATTAACTCTGATTTTTTTCTTCACAGATGCCTCCAGGCCTGCTGAGCTTTTCTAGCAACTACTGTTCTTGTCCCTGGTTTACAGCATTCAGAGTTCTTTCGGTTTGGAATCAATGGGAATCAGGAGGAAAACCTTCCACTACTTTGACTCATAACTGGTACATCGGAAGATGGTTGTGGTTTTTGGAGGTCAGTCATCTCCAGGACAGCTCCAGGACATCTCTGCAGGAGTGCCTCAGCATAATGTCCTAGGCCTAACTACCTTCAGCTGCTTTATCAATGATCTTCTCTCCATCATAAGGTCAGAAGTGAGGATATTCACTTAAAACTGCACAATGTTCAGCACCATTCCTGACTCCTCAGATACTGAAGCAGTCCATGTTCAAATGCAAGAAGTGTTTGTTGTAAGTAATATTCACACCACACAAATACCATACAATGAATATCTCCAATAAGAGATAATACATACCACCCCTTGAAACTCAATGGTGTTACCACCGCTGAATCCTCCACTATCAACTTTCTGGGAGCTTACCATTCACCAGAAACTGAACTGGACTCACCACATAAATATGGTGTCTACAAGAGCAGGTCAGAGGCTAGGAATATGGCTGCGAGTATTTCACCTTCTGGTTCCACAAAACCTGTCCACCTCCTGCAAAGCACAAGCCAGGAGTGTGATGGAATAATTCCCACTTGACTGGATAGGTGCAGCACAACGACACTCAAGAAGCTTAACATCATCGAGGAGTAAGCTTCACCATTGGTTGGGGCCACAAATATTCACTCCTGCAACCATTGGTGGACTGTGGTAGCAGTGTGCATCATCTATACGATGAACTACAACAACTCACCAATGCTCCTTAGCTAGCACCTTCCATTTTTGCAGCCACTACCTTCAAGAAGGGCAATGCTAGCAGATACAAGGGAACACTACCACCTGCAAGCGACCCACCAAACCACGCATAAGCCTGACTTCTAAATATCTGGTCAATCTGGGTCAAAATTCTTTAACTGTCTACTTCACAGATTTGTGGACCTACCCACACCCACTTGACTATAAAGTTTTAAGAAAACAGCTCACCACCACCTTCTTAAGGGCAACTAGGGATGAGTAGTAATGCTGGTCCAACCAGAAATGTCCACATTCCATGAATAAATAAAGCAAAACAAAAAGAATTAATTATCAGGGAGTGATTAACACCATGTGTTAGTTTATTCAAAACAATAAAATACATTATAAGTTATGAAGCATTCATTACAGCAACCAACTAATAAATGTGTGTGGAACCTGCAAACCCAAAGCAGACTATCAGCCAGGCAGAGGCACACATTGCATGCACATGGATTCGTTAAAGATGAAAAGATAATTTTTTTTCAGGGAAATGTACACATATAAGTCACAAATCTTCATATATATAGAGGGTATAAAGGGATAAAATGATATAAAGGGTTGATATAAATATAAAGGGATGATAAAGATTTAGAAGGCTTAGCAGAATTACATTAAATTAAATAGAATTTTACAAAACAGATGCAGAGCAACACAGAATCCTTACAGTGTGGAAGCAGGCCATTCAGCCCATTGAGTCTACATTGACCCTCCAAAGATTACCCCACCCAGACCCACCACTCTCCCAGCCTATCTCTGTAACCCTGCATTTACCATGGCGAATCCACTTAACTTGCAGATCTTTGGACTGTGGGAGGAAACAGGAGCACCCGGAGGAAATCCACGCAGACACGGGGAGAATGTGCAAATTTCTTCACAGACAGTCACCCTAGAGTGGAATCAAATGCACACCCCTGGAGCTGTGAGGCAGCAATGCTAACCACGCCACCACCAGGCTGCCCACTCCTCCCCCTCTATTTAAACCATACCACTTTATCAATGACTTATTCAACTTCCCTCTCAATGAAACTTTGTTACAGCCTCAATGACTTTATGTGAATTCCACACTCTCATCACTCTATGAAAAAGACCTTTTTCTGAATTTCTGATTGGATATATTATTAACTATTTTATAGTTAAGGACTTAGGTTTGGACTCCTTCATTAGTCAGCTCAGTGTTTGATGCCTAAAAGTAGTGTAGAATTGTAATGAGCAAAGTGTAAGAATGTTGGGCAATGTAATCCAAAAAGTAGAATTGAATGGGAGGTAAGAGCGGAAAGAAAGGAACAAAAAGGTATCGTGCATGTTTCATGACCTCCTTACAAAAGAAAATGAACTTTTTACCTGCAGCAACTGTATCACTGTTGTAATAAAGGAAAATTCAATGCAACAAAGTTCCACAGAATTTGGTGATATTGATTGAGATGTAAAATATTGGCTAGGCAATTCTTTGAAATAGTGTCATGTACAAGAATCATGATATTAACTGCAAAAATTTATTTGCCAGTATGTTCCAGTATCCACTACTAGCTGGAAAAGCAGTAGATACTTCACCACTAAATCTTCCTTTGAGTCAAACATGACCCCAACTTCATGATTTCATTGCCACAGGGTCATTATCGTGGACCTCCCTATATAACTATAATGTAGGAATACATTGAATATATACTCAAGAGGAAAACACACCTTCTCAAGGTATGTCATTAATTTACAGAATTGCAGAGGGAAGAGGCCAAGAGATAACATAGAGCATTATTTCAATACCAGGCAGAGAAAGGGGTGTCAAAATTTGTCATGACCCATGACCCTGGTAGCTTATGTAACACTGCCAATTTTGCACCACTGCCTGAAATGAATTTCTACCTCAAACGATGTGTGAGGTCAGCACAATGTTCATTATGCAATTGCACAGATCCATTTTAACTTTGACACAGCCATAGAAGTCAGTGAGAAATTGACAGTTAAAGTATATCCATATAACAATGAAGTTTAGGGACAAGGTCATGCACAAGCCTGAAAAAGGACCCAGTCAATGCAAATTGCTTTGATTTCATCCTTTAATTTTTTGTTTCTCTTGCTTCAAAGTTGGTGAAACAATGCTTCATACTTTCAACAGACACTTCATAATTGATTTGGGAGATTGAGTTGAGTTGGGTTTGCACTGTGCCATGTTGTCCTCTCTCCCTTACGCCCGCAGCCCCTGCATTATTTTCCATCTGCTGCTTGACAATGCAATTGGAATTATTCCATCACAGTTAAATTAATCATTCCAGTGGTTTATGTGGTTGGAGTTCTCAGATTGCCATAGGTCAATAGAACCAACGTAATGACAAGAGTTTTCAAAAGCACCATGTAGTATGACTCGGTCTCAATTAAATTTGTTAGGAAATGGTCAGATTATCTTTGAAGAACTAAGTGGGCAGATTTTTCCCAATTGGTTTACAGCCAAATTAAAATGATATATGACAGGACATACACGTTAAGGGCATACTCTCAGACTCGGGCTGGCTCAACAAGATAGTTTTGTATGAATCAGTACCAGACTAGGGCATTCTTACTACATTATCCTTTATTACTTGCCCAAATACTTGCTTCAATGAGAATCAAAAGCAGATGACTGACTCGTCTCTTTTTGGTTTTCTAATGCTTCTCTGGATTATTGTGGTAAACCTAATTTTCCCTCTCTCTTCTCTTTCTCATTAACTCTCTTGTTCCTTCTTTCTCATGTATGGTTTAGTCATTAACTAATTTGTTAAAAATAGGCAATGAAGTTAAAATTCAGGAATAAATTGAAGAGGAAGTTAGATACTTGTTTCAAGATGGAGATGGGAAAGAATTTCTTCTTTCAGAGGATTGTGAATCTGTGGAATTCTTCACCACAAAGGTGTGTTGAAATTGGGTTAATAAGTATTTTTAAGGCTGAGGTAGACAGTCTTTTAAAAGTAAGGGAATCAAGGGTCATAGCCAATAGGCTGGAAACTGGAGTTGAGGATTATCAGATCAGCCATGATTTCATTGAATGGCAGAGCAGACTTAATGGGCTGAATGGCCTACTTCTGCCCCCATTCCTTATGGCCTTAAAAGTTTTTTTTATGAAAAAATGAATGTGGTAGGCTGAAAGTTTTTTTCTCATGGTAGGCCTTCCCTTAAGGTTAGGTTTATTTTGAGAGTACTGGCCCTCCAAGACCCCAAGCCAATAGGAGCCTTAATCGAATCAACCAACTGTATCCATTCCCTCTAACCAAATAGGCCAACTTTTCTATAAAATAACCTCCATTCCAGAAAAAGATGTATACACAGATCTTTCAATAATAAGTCGGAGGGGAGGTAATGGCCTAATGCTATTATCGCTGGACTATTAATCTAGAGACCCAGATAACATTCCGGTGAACCGGGTTTGAGTCCCACCACAGCAGATGGTGGAATTTACATTCAATAAATATCTGGAATTAAGAGTCTAATGGTGACCGTGAATCCATTGTCAATTGTTGGAAAAACTCATCTGGTTCACTAATGTCCTTTAGGGAAGGATACTGCCACCATTACCTGGCCTGGTCTACATGTGACTCCAGACCCAGAGCAGTGTGGTTGACTCTTAACTGCCCTCTGGGCAACTTGGGATGAGCAATAAGTGCTGCCTAGCCAACAATGGCCTCATCCCGTGAATGAATTTAAAAAAACAACAGTGAAGTCCAGAGTGGTCTAGGGACCCCTAGTAGATCCAGCTCCCAAATCAAGCTTCTGATTTGAACTGTCAATTGTGTTTGGCATCTTTATTCCAGTGTCGTATCATTTTCAGCTGGTGGTGTGTTTTAATTGAGTTTCATTTTCTCAATCTATTTCACTGAAACTAAATTTTGCATAAGTTTGCAATGTTGGACAACAGGTTTCCGAGTGCCCTCTTACTGAGTGATATTTCCAATTTAACGCAGGCATCAGTTGGTTTAGCTGGTAACACCCTTGATTCAGAGTCAGAATGAGTTCAAGACCCACTTAAAAACCTTAATCAGGTTATCTAAACTGACTTTTCAGTACAGTAGCTCTATTGCTGAGTGTGGAATTAAACCTGAGTCCCTGGCACTGTGAGGCAGCAGTGCTAACCACTGAGCCACCGTGCCACCCTATTTCTGAGTTCTTATTTCTCTTAGAGCTGAATTTTAATTTATTTTTCTTATCAAATGAGTTCCTGATGCCGTTTCACTATCTCCCCAGGTCTGGCATGATCAGATTAAACCTGGCATGGAGTCTTCACCCCAGCAACATCTCTGTCTGGAGCAATCCCTGTAGTTGCACAAGGGGTGGTCCGACAATCAAATAGGAACCGGGACAGTTTGACTACAGTAAAGCTATAGGCCATTTCTTTAATTCAAAGCTTGGACTGCTCCTTCTGCCAGACCATTGGATGTTAGATGGTATGGAACTGTCCCTATATGACAAATACCACTGGACTTTAGGAAATACTCAAATTCCCTGCTGGTAAACGATGGCCTATTATCTGTGACTTCTGGGATTCCGTGTATTGCAAAAGATGCTCGCAGCTTTTCTATCATCGTCCCTATGTTTGACAAAAGAACTCTATGCACGTCCAGGCTTTTTGAGCGGGCATTCACAATGACTAAAAACATTCAGTCCATGAAAGGACTGGCATAGTCGATATGTAACCGCATCCAGGGTTTATCCAGCCATACCCATGAATGCTGGGGAGTTGCTGGCAGTAATTTTGTCCATGTTGGCACTCTGGGCACTGCCCCATCAACACAGTTATGTCTTTATCCACTCCTGGAGACATAACTTCTGACCAACATCTTCATTTTGGAAACGACTGGATGAGGCTAGTGGAGTTCACCCAGTATCTGGTGGCGATCTTTGCTCAGGGCAATCACTCTTGCTCCCCATAATAATATGCCATCCTCTACTGTGATTTGGTCTCTCTGGGTCCAGAAAGCTTTCAATTCTGGTTGTGATGGCCCTTTGATTCTCCCATCACCATCAGCTGTTTTAGTTTTGCCAGGACCAGATCGTTCTGCGCCCAATGTCTAATATTGTCAGCTGTGACTGGAAGTGTATCCAGAAAGTTTAAATCCATTACAGACTCTTCCAGTGGTAGGACCACCAGTGCTATAGGCAGCTCATTGCATCAACCTTTGCTACTTGATCTCCCTGATGGTGTCCCAACTTGTAATTAAATGCACTTAGTATCAGACCGCACTGCTGAATTTGGCATGAAGTTATGGGTGGCACTGCCACATCTTTTTTAAGTAGACCTACCAGGGGTTTGTGGTCTGTTATTATTACAAATTTACAACCATAAAGATATTCGTGACTCCAAACATGACCACCAAACTTTCCTTCTCTATTTGGATGTATTTACGCTCTGCAAAGTCCTGGATGCACATGCTATTGGCTGTTTCTCTCCATTAGGCTACTGATGAGCTAATACTACCCCAATGCTGTACGGGGAAGTATTGCATGTCAATATCAGATCTCGCTTGGGATCATAGTGTGCCAACACCTCAGGGGATTATAGCTGTTTCTTCACTTCCCTGAAAGCTATGGCTTGACTACGTGACCATTTCCAAGGCTGACCCTTTATTTTAAGAGTTGATGTAAAGGTGCCAGGATGCAGGCCAAGATATTTATGAACTTTCCATAATATTTCACCAGCTCAAGGAAAGACCTAAGCTCCTGTATAGATGTTGGAGCCAGGGCATCTTTATCTTCCAATGGAAGTCTTATTGACTCTATAGCCCAGGTAGGTCACTTGGGGTGCCTGTGCCACACATTTTTCCCTCCTAAAGCATACACCTGCCTGGTGAAATGTCTAAGGACTATGTCCAAGTTCTCTATATTCTCCTAATTGGTCTGGCCTGTTGTTAGCTTCTCGATTAATGGCACCTGAGGTAAACCTTGTAAAATTTTCTCTATCATCCACTGAAGAATTGCACAAGCATGCGATACGCCAGCTGGCAGTCTCGTATATTGGTACAAACCCTTATGGGTATTAATTGTAGCATTCTTCTGGGAATCCTCATCTAACTACAATTGCATGTACACATGGCACATGTCCAGCTTCATGAACGACACCCCTCACTAGCTTTGTGTGTAAATCCTCTATGTGAGGGTTTGGGTATTTATCCAGCTGTGAAAAGCAATTTTACATTTGTTTAAAATACCCACAAAGGTGAATTGACCCCTCGGTCTTCACAATTGATGCGACCAGTGCTGCAAATTGGACTGGTTTGATGATTCTGTCGCTTTGCAGCCTTTTGATTTCTGCCTCTACTTTTGCTTGTAAGGCAACTGGCATTGGGTGAGACTTGCAGAATCATGGAATTGCTTCCTGGTCAGCATGCAAGGTGGCTTGAGCTCCTTTGACAATCCCTACACCTTCCTGAAAATGTATGGGTATTTAATTAGGACTTCATTCAGGCAGCGATTTTCTAATTGAAAAATGTTGAGCTAGTCTACGTGAATCTTTTTCAACCAAGTTTGCCCCATCAAGCTTGGGGCTGAGCCTTTTATTACAATTAGAGGTAACTGAACCAGCTGCTTCTCATAAGAGATCAGAGCCAAAGTTGTACCCTTTCTCTGTAAAGTTTCTCTGGTATAGGTTCTCAGTTTAGCCACGGTCTTGTACAAACTTGAGGGTTGAAGTTCAGAGTAATTTTTGTTGAAGACTGGCCCCCCGATCACTGAAATAGCCGCACCAGTATTGACCTCCATTAGAACCAGATGATCATTTAACCAGACATTTATTTTGATTGGTTCTGAATCAGATGTTGCCAAGCAATTTAATTGTTCCGAACCAGATGTAGGTGGACTTTCCAGAGTGGGCACTGTCCTGGATATCGGCTTATGAGGTCTCTTACTCCATTTGTGTCTAGCAGGATGCTTTTATGCTCTCAAGTACATATACCAGCAGCAACTACATTGGCTTGCTGGCCCAGATCCTGGAGAAAATTGGCTAAGGTTTGGCTTTGTTTTGGGGTTTTGCTTTGGGCTGACCTAAAAAGCCTTTGTTCATGATATGTCCTGAGTGAGGCTATGTAATTGCTTTCACTCAATGTTGGTGAGTGTCTGGAACAGGCTGCCAGAGGTAGTGGTGGAGGCAAGTACAATTTCTCATTTAAGAAACATTTCGGCAGGTACATGGATGGGATAGTTATGGAGGGATATGGACCAAACACAGGAAAATGGGACTGGTTTAATTTTGAAAACTGGATGGCATGGGCAAGTTGGGCCAAAGGGCATGTTTCCATGTTGCAGATCTCTATGACTCTGTAACAGAATCACTCACACTCCTGTTTATATCTGTCAGCCAGGGGTCCCTGATTGGACCAGATTAACAGCCCCAATCAGGGCACTCATATTCTATGAGGTCCACCTGGCTGACTTCATTACAATCGTTGCACCCATGAGTCCCTTGATTGTTTAAGATTTTTTTGGAATGCTGTTGATGTCCTCTGCCATGAAGATTGGTGCAAAATATTCATTTAACTTTCCTGCCATTTTCTGGTTCCCCATTATTAATTCCCTAGCCTCATTCTCCAAGGGGCAGACATTTCTCATGGCAGACACTCCTCCCTCTTACTTTTTATATATTTAAAGAAGATTTTGCTGTCCATTTTTATAGTAGTGGCTACTTTGTCCTCATCATTTATTTTGTCCTTTTTTTTGTCTTTTAAAGCTTTACTAATTTAATGGTTTACCACCAATCTTTGCCAAATTTTATTTTTTTCTTTCAACTTAACTTGTGCCTTAATATCCCTGTTTAACCATGGTCAATTTATTACCATCTTAGAGTTCTTCGTCTCTGGGATATATCTTTACTGTGAGTCATGAGTTATTTTGTTAAACATCTGTCATTGTTCCTTAGTTTTCTGATCTGCTAAGCTCCTTTCCCATTCCACTTAAACAAACTCTGCCCATATCCTACTTAAGTACACTTATTTAAGTTTGGCACGGTTGTTTCTGATCCAAGTTTCTCACTCTTACTCTCAAATGTAGATTCTACCATTTTAAGGCCACTGTTCCCTAGATGTTCTTTTATTCTGAAATCATGTATTAAACTCACCTCATTACATATTATAAGATCCAAATAGCCTGATCACTGGTTGGATCCACAACATATTGTCTGGGATACTGTTTTGAATACACTGTATGAATTCTTCCTTATGGCTACCTCTGTCAATTTGATTTTCCCAATGTACGTGAAGATTGAAATCACCCATGATTAATGTACTGCCATTTGACTTGCCCTCGCTATCTCTTGATTTATTCTCTGTCGCACAGACCAGCTACTGCTAGGGCCCTATGGACTACATGTACCTTTTTCTCCCCTTGTTATTTCTTACTTCCAACTACACTGATTCTACATTATCTTATCCTAGGTCATTCCTTGCTATCCTATTCATTCCATCTGATGCTAACACGTTGCACATACCTTCCTTCCTTTCTGTCCTTTGAAAAGTCACAAACCCTAGCATATTTAGTTCCCAGTTTTAACATCCTTGTGACCATATCTCCATAACAATTTGTACTATCATATCCATCAGCCTCTATGTGCCTTGTGAATTAATTTATTTTGTTCCAAATACTATGTGCATTTAAGTAAGAGTCATTGGTTTTGTCTTGTTAGCATGTTTTCCTCTCTGACCTATTTTCTGCTGTTTTATGCTTTACAACTCGGGTATAATTATCAAAATAGTGACCCTATAATGCCACCATATTCTTTTGCTTTGTAAGTCTAATTATTCCCCCTCCCAAATCTTCCCCCTTTAATTAATTTAATGCCTTTACACAGCCTTAGTTATTCAATTCATCACTATGCTGGTCCCAGCATGATTCAACTGAAGACCATTCAACTGCACACCTTCCTTCCGTCCCAGTAATGATGCCTTCTCATCTGCCATGAATCTCTTCCTGTCACCAAATTGTCTATGTCCTCTATAAGTCAATTAATGTGCTCTTTACGTATCACCATACTTTCAAGTTCTGTGTCATCTTGGCTACTTTTGTCTGCTGAGTAGCTCATGACAAATAATCAGATATTCCCATTCAGCATTCAGCATTGTAAAAGAAAGGTTATTCTTTTTTATTTGTTCATTGGGCGTGGGCATCATTGCTAGGCCAGCATTTATTGTCCATCCTTAATTGCTCAGAGAGGAGTTAAGAGTCAACCCATATTGCTGTAGGTCTGGGGTCATGCAGAGGCCAGACCAGATATGGTTGGCAGATTTCCTTCCCTAAAGGGCAACAGTGAACCAGGTGGGTTTTTTACAAAAATTGGCTGTGGTTACATGATCTAACACATCTGAGCCCGGGAGTCTCAGCCTGTAACTATTAATTACAAATTGGTGGCAATAACCAAGTCACATAGTCGCACTGATTATTAAAATCACTGATACATCTCTCCACAACAGGTTAGTTGGCCAACTCCAAATCTGCCATAATTAAACAGGAAGTGTGTGATCAGATTGGGTTGCAATGCATCAACAAGACAGAAACAGGTAATTTGGTACAACCAGTCTATGTTTTATGTTTTACGTTTCACTTGAGTCTCCTCTCATCTTTCCTTAAAGCTATCATTGCAAACTTCTAATCCCTTCTCTTTCACATGTTTGTCTAACATCCCCTTAAATGCATCAATACTATTCACTTCGAACACTTCCTCAAGGCCAGTGAGGATGTGTGACATCTCACAATGAGGAGCAATGAGTTTACAAAGCACAGATAGCTTAGTTAGAGAAAGGAGATCTTTGATGAGTTTAGACACTCAAAAAAAATTGCTCTGAATGATTCTAACTTTCAGCTGTTTTTCAGTCATTACCACAGCATCTACTCCCTACTCTTCATGAAGAAGACCTACAGCATCAGCAACACTATCATCAAATTCACTGGCATTCTCTGTCACTTACCAGCATTTCTACCCAAGTTGCACTGTTATGAATCACGTAACATACTATAATAATGAACAAGAGTGTCTATTGCATGGCATGTGATTGCAGTAAGTTGTTGGCCTTTAACAAAAGCTCTGATGAAGGTATTCCGTCACCTTCTATACAATGGTGTATGTTCTTACAGATGGGTGGGCAGGTGAAAGGCTCAGAATTTGGAGCAGTGGGCATCAATCTGTCATAAACAGTATGCAACCACATTGTGATGGAAGGCATTCCTCTGTCTCATAGAGTCATAGAGTCATACAGCACAGAAACAGACCTTTGACACAACCAGTCCACGCTGAACATAATCCTAAACTAACCTAGTCCCACCTGCCTGCATTTGGCCCATATCCCTCCAAACAGTTTCTATTCATGCACTTAACCAAATGTCTTGTAAACATTGTAACCGTACCTCCATCCACCACTTTCTCTGGCACTCATTCCACAAAAGAACCACGCTGTGTAAAAAAAACTGCTCTTCCTTTCTTTTTAAAATCTTTCACCTCTCACCTTAACAATATGCCTCCTGATCTTGAAATCACCAACCTTAGGGAAAAGACACCTGCCAGTCACCTTATTTTTTACCCTTATGATTTTATAAACCTGCACAAACCTATTATAAACCACTCAACCTCCTATGCCTCAGTGAAAAAAGTTCCAGCTTATCCAACCTCTCCTTATAACTCAAATCCTCTATTCCCAGCAACATCCTTGGAGAGAATATCTGCTTCAGGAGTAGGGTTACAACAGAGGGAGCATGGGGGGATTGGAGGGGTTTTGGTTTAACAGATAAGGAAGCAGAGCAGCAGAAATTGCTGGATGGATGATCCCACAGCTACTGAAAGAAACGATTCTTGAGCCCCTCGCACTAATTTTTTGGGAGTGAAAGAGGCAAGGAGAGGAGTTTATAGAAGTAACTGGTTGTGAAAGAGAGGAAAGAATTTTGAAATACTTTGCTATTTTAGCCTGAGGAATTTTGCTGATGGAATCTAAATACTGCATTCATAATTCATTTTGCATCTGTATAGATTCATGTTCTTCTATAAAATATTTGTAGTTTAACCTGAAGGGCATTATCTGTCAGCATAAAGTTCTGTCACCTGTAAAAGCAATTGAGAGAATATAATGGGGATCATATAGTGTACTTCAATCCAGTCTGCAGAGGGAGGTTTGTAATTTTTCTGTTGCACTGAAGCATTCACAATACACCAGGAACAGAAGTTTCAATTCATAGGATCTTTGATCCTGCTTAAGGAATTTGCTTTTGCTGCTGTTTGCACGATTAAAGAGCATTGATTAAGTTAACTGTTCTCATCCTGCTAGAGTGAGCTGCCTTTGGGGAGGCCTTTATAGCGACAGCCTCCCTCTGACCAATCTTGCAACAGACTTCCTGATTTTTCTTCCTGTCTTTTGGGCCTGGCACCATTTTGCCTTAAGCTAATACGTGTTGTTATTTTTTCTTGCTGGAAGCTGAATACTGTAATGGGATTTGCAAAAGAGAGAAAAAAAAACTATTAAATGAGGAAGGAAGTTCCCACACTGAGTCAGTGGGTGAGGCATTACCCAGTGCAATACTCAGCCAAAATGACCCGGAAGGTTCGACGTTTGATTGCTGGTCTGTGCTGAGTTAGCTGCTCTCAGTGGGGCCAGCAGTGGAGGTGCTACAGTTGGCATCAATATCCTGTGCTGGAGAAAGGGAAAATAAAATCATCAAGATTTCTTGTTCTTGATCAGCATCCAGCGAGCTCCTATTGAAAATGTTCCTATGCGTTTCAGTGATGGCAGAAGCGTGTTTGTCTACATTGCCTCCTGCAGTTGATTAGCCGACAATCATTCACCGGAGAATGTCCTGGGTGAGACAGCAAGGGGTGAGAGTGGGTGTTCCTGGTGTCCTTGGAACAGTGCCCCAGGCTGATTCATTGCTTCCAGGAAAGCAGGGGAGAAAAAGGAATTAAATTGCAAGAGAAAGACCAATTTGGAGACATAATATCAACTGGCAACTTCCAGCCCTCAATGCACACTTCAATCTTGGTTCAGCAGTTAATGAATTGTAACTTTGGCACACACAGCAAAGACAATCAAGTAGTGACCCTGACTGGGTATGTATTGTTCTTTCAATCTACCTTTGAAGTGAGGGGCAAAATGAAATTCAAACTTCCAATAAGGTCAGACATGAGAATGGTAATACGTTGATATGTTCAAACAATCACCATCAGCAGTTCCTCCTTACATCATTTCAGTTAACTGTTTAGGCTTTACTTAATCTCCTTTCTCCTTCCTTTACCTTCCCTTCATTTCCCCCACACACTCCACCAGGAAATAAACAAAAAAAGAAGAATAATGCACCCTGCTAAACTGGAAAGAGGAGAAAAAATATTATAAATTCATTTTGGTGGCATGCAGATACTAGGAGGATTGTTAACTCTCCTGTTGTATGAATTGATAACACTCTTGCATATTGGGAAACGTTTGTTGTGGAATATTGAAAGTTTGATTTTGTTTTTAGCGTGCTACACACACATGGCTCAACCTTTTTTAAGCAATAAGAGCGAAAAAGAAATGACTAAGGGAAACAAACAGAGACCACTCCTAAACTTGACAGGAGTTAAGTCTGAATGCAAAACAGCTTGACATGCAATGAAAAGCACATAGGAAGTTTTGCACAGATTGACCTAGGAGACTAAAGGATCTAATTGAAGAATAGCACTTTCCGTACTAACCCCTTCTTCTGCAGCCTTCCAAGATCCCCTTTGTTGATACGATGGGGTGTCAGAACCCCCATCAGTCCAACCATCAAGACATCGAGAGTTCGTACAGAACTCTGAGTCAATTCATTTACTTGCAGCTGCTTGGAAGCTCTCACTGCCAGCTCCTCCAGTTTTTTTGACACGACACCAAGCAAAAAAATGACTTAAGCCAATTCAAACTGACATTGGATTACCACCTGCTTGGCCCATATGCTACTTGATTCGCCAGATGTTCCTGCTTGGCAGTAGGCCATGACAATGAGTCTTGCTTACAGTTACATTGCAGGAAGAAAACCCAAAGATGAAGGAACATATGGAACTGGGTGGCACAAGATGTTGAAATTGTCTTTTCACCTCTCAGCTCAGGGCTTGAATTCAGACCAACAGTTGAAATGCAGGACTCTTTCTTTTCTGTTACTTTTCTTTCACTTAGTTTCTGACAGCTGTCAAAAACCTTAAGTCAAATACTGTAAGTCTGTATAGTCTCACTCCAGTTCCCGAAGGAGATGATTCCACAGCACATGGCTGCCCTACATCTGACATTATTTGGCTACAACTCAGCAATATTACTCAGAGAGGTCAGAAGGATAGAGAGTGTGGGAATTTGAAATGTCAAACCAATACAGCATGACAGGTTAGTCTGAGATGTGGTGGGGGCAGGAGGCAGGGAATTTTGGTGATGTACTGGAGGAGAAAAGTGACATATTAGTTGAGCAGCGGTGATGGAAACTCATTTGGATCCAGTAGCTTAATGAGCTGGGTTCACATCTCACAGGTTTGAGCACTGGAGTTCGAGCTTGTCACTGGAGCATGCTTACCTGTCTTGGTTGGCTGAAATTCGTCAATTTTCAACAGGGTCACTATTTGGAAGCTGAACGAAAGTCAGGCATTTCCATCCTGGGTTGGGATGGGGGTTGGAAAGGGAGAGGAAGGGATAGCACTGACATCATCTATCTCACCCTGATTTAATCACTGACCAATTATATAACAATATTTTTGGTATGCATAGTACTGACTAAAGGTAAAGAAAGACTTGCATTTATATAGAGCTTTTTGAGACTGCCAGGCATCAGTTTACAACTGATGAAGTATGTCTTAAGTGTAATCACTGTTGCTATGTAGGTTGCTCAGAAGCCAGAATATCGCAGACTAGTTTAGCCTGGATGGGCTAATGTGCTGGCTAGAGGGAAATGTAATGTATGCCCATTTATCATATTTGCTGCTATAATCTTTGAAATCACATATGGCTTACACAGCACAAAGCTGTCTTTCCAAGGCTGAAAGAAAAACTTGCATCTATACTGCATCATAGGCAATCCTGGGATGCCTCAAAGCAGTTCACTACTACTGAAGTGCCTTTGAAGCAACTTAACTGCTATAACGCAGGTAATGCCTCAACAAACTTCCACACATCAATTAGATAATAACCAGAAAATCTGGTTTAATGATTTGATTGAGGAATTAATATTGGCTAGGTCACCGTGGAGGCTTCTCTGCTCTGCTTCAAAATTATATGTTTTTATTCCTTCACAGGATGTGTGCAGGGCTGGAAATCCAGCATTTATTATTGATCCTTAATTGCCCTTGAAAAGGACATGGTGAGCTGCCTTCTTGACCTGCAGCCATCTGTGTGGTAAAAGTATTCGCACAATCCTATTAGGCAGGAACTTGAAGATTTTGACACAAAAATTTGAAGTGACTGTCATATTTTGGCACATCTATATGGTGTGTGACTTGGAGAGGAACATTCAGGCATTAGAGTTTCCACATACCCTTTGTTTTGGTGTTTACGATGGTTGATGTTGCAGGTCATGAAAATGCTGTCAAAGCAGATGGTCCATACCTTACCTACAGTATGAAAATAGTGGTGGTAGTGAATGTTTAAGGTGGTAGATGGTGTACCCAATCAAGTGAGTTGTTTTATCCTGAATGATGTCAAACGTTTTGAGTATTAGAATTGCACTCATTCAGACAAGTGGGGACTATTCCATCACACTACTGATTTGTGCCTTGTAAATGCTGGACAGGGCACTTTAGGACGCCAAAAGGAGGTACAAACATTGAAAACTAAACAATATCCCACCTAATCTTATAACAATTATGCTGATCCAATTCTTTTGAGCTGGGAGACTGGAATTTAGTCCAATATTTGATTTTAAAGGAAGCATCTCAATCAGCCTGACACTCCCTAACTACTGTACAAGATGTCTGTGGGTTGAGAAATAAATCTACAACACCCTGAAACAGTAATGAGTGTGCTACAAACTGAGCTACATCAATTCATTTCATCAATTCAAGAAAAGCAAGTTAATCCTGCCTTTTATTTCTTCCATGGTATAACAGATAAAGATCCTTGATTGTACTCTGAATGCTCCCTCTAACTCATCCGTGAACATAATTCACATGAGTTAGCCTAAGCAATGAGGTCAGAAAATCTATACAATGCTGTGAATGGAGTGAGGCTGACAACTTAGTCTAATTTTGTGGTCTACCATTCTGTGGCTGAAATTATAACAGCCTAGGATTCCTTGACTGGGGCTTGTTAAACTAGTTTCCTTTTACATTTACTGTACGGGACCCTGCCTCCACAAAATGAGCATAGCGTAATGTTGAGTCTGCCATCATCTGCTTGCCCACTTGGTTGGAAACGTTGGGTTTGGACCCAAAAAAGTCAATAAAATAAGAACGTTTTTATTCATACACTTGGGTTTGGCACTTGGTATGACATGAACAGCACACCCTGGGTGGTTGAGTAGCTAATGTCAAAATAGTCTCATTCTACTGCCAGTTCCATATACAATAAACCCTTATTGGATGCTTACTTTGATAATGATCCAAATTTCTTACTCTGAGCAGTTGATTGCTATATTTGGGTATTAAAATTAAGCAAAAGTTTTTGCAGGTTTTTTTTTATGTTCCTAATTGATCTCCTGTCCTGTTGCTCAATAGTAATTGGCAAAATAACTAAAGAAAAGATAAGGAGAATCTTTTTGCGCTGTTGTTTCCTCCAACTTGGATGCATGATCAGAAAGGGACAGTGACATAAATTTTAAAAGCAACATTCTAGAGGGAATTGTACAAATACTTACATACGTACTGGCAACAGCTGAGACTAAACTAATCTGTTTACAATCTTGGTATCAAATTTGACCCCAATACGAGCTTCTGACCACATATTCATATCATCACTAAGACTGTTTCCTATTACAGAAAAGCTCCGAACTTCCCCACCTCAGTTCATCTGCTGCTGAAATGCTCATACAACCTCTAGACTAGATTACTCCAATACACTCCTAGCTGGTCTCCTATATTGTATCCACCACTAATGTGAGGTCATCCAGAACTCAGCTGCCCATGACTAAACTCAGACCAAGTACATCACCCTTGTGCCTATTGATTTATGTTGGCTCCTAGTCAAAATAAAGTCTTGCATTTAACATTTTCATCTTTATTTTCAAATCCCTCATGATTTCACATCCAAAATGCCACCTATACAAGCTCATCAGATCACCATGCTACACAAGACCTTCTTTGGGGCATACTGAAGGGATCCACTGGATCAAACAAGGCACTTGAATCACAT
The DNA here is from genome assembly GCF_021869965.1 of Rhincodon typus. Taxonomy (NCBI): domain Eukaryota; kingdom Metazoa; phylum Chordata; class Chondrichthyes; order Orectolobiformes; family Rhincodontidae; genus Rhincodon; species Rhincodon typus. The sequence continues at coordinate 91,292,408 of NC_063335.1, forward strand.
CTCCAGATGTCCTATGGCCTACTCAATGTTCACCCAGGTTGCCCCATTGGGAGTGTTGTATCTGCCCTCCCTGTATTCATGCATGGATTACTCACAGGCCTAAGTAGCCTGAAGATCTACAGGGTCCCAGAAAAGCTGAGATACTTGAGACCGCTGAATATATACTGGTTGTAGCTGCTTTCTGGGACTGTGCACATGCCTGAAGGATTTTTCTGTAGTGGTCTTAGAGCAATTGTAAATTGCGAAAGTAGAAGTCTTTCCTGTTGATGAAGGCATATGACTAGTTTGTAGAAGCTTGGATGGTCAGGTGCCTGCATTCTATCATGCTTGAGCATTGGAGAATTCTGTAATTACCCCAAACCTAATGGTTTGCTTAGCCTGACTAATTGGATCAGTTCAATAGCACACATAGGCACTGGCCTTCTTGAAAAGGGTTACCATCTTAATGCATTGATGTGCCATAGACTATGAGATCCCATATATATTTCTGGTGAAACCCTGGTAACATTTTGAGAAGTTTGCAGTTACAGTGACTTTCAGCACCACTGCCATTGGGTGCTCACCATCATGCATAGATAACCACATCTTGGATAGTAGACCTTCTGTGGAAGCTAGACTGATCTGCATTCAGGAGGCTTTTTGCTTGTTTCTCTGCTCCCTTTCCTTGCATACTGACCTAAGGCAGGTCCCACTGTTTGTCCTGAGGTTGCAGATCACCTACTGTCTCCTTTTGAACCTCACATAGCCCTCTCTGCTGCTTTTTCTCTTTCTCCCTCTCAACAGAGTCTCTAGTGAGGCCCAGGCTCTCTCAATGTTCAAGGCTTTTTATGCAAATAGCTACTCCTCTCCCAACTTGTTCCCATTCATTGCTTCTGCTTTAATCCCAATATCCCATCAACATCTAACAGCGTGTTCCTATAGCATTAGCACAATTATTACTGCCTGTAATTTGCTGCTTGGCACAAAACATTGACTCTCTCAATGGCTACCTGATACTGCCAGCACTGAGACTTTACTTGCTTGCTGCCTTCTTTACCAGGTAAAGTACTGGACCCTGTTTCTACTCCTGTGTGTCATTAGTGCAATTTAAAAAGCCTCACAAAATTGTTTGAATTGGCCAGCTAATTTTTCTTAGCTTGTCATAATCTCTATCAGTTATTTGGATGTGGTGATAAAATGTGATATTTCCAATTATACATACGTTACAAAAGTAGGTGAGAAAATATGTTGTGAGGAAGGTGCAAAAAGCCTTCAAGGGGATTTGTACAGGCTGAGCGAACAGACAAGATTCCTGCAAATGGAATATAATGTGGATAATCGTAGGATTATCCACCCTGAAAGGAGGAACAAAGGTGCAGAGCATCTTGTTAATGATAATGTTCTAAAAGTCAAGCACTCATCAGGGATTGATTAATTTCATGAGTTCGTTTATTTGAGACAGTAAAACACATTACAAGCTATGAAGCAAATATTGCTTCACTTCAGCGTGCTCTTGAAAATCAACGATGAATTTCAACTAACAAACCAAGGCAAAGTGTTTTCACCAAAGGGCAATGACACAGCTTATCCACAGTTGTGTAACTAAAATAAAAATCTGGCTCCCTTATTACTGTTGTGTGGTCCCATCAGTCTCACACCAATGTATTTATTTGTACTTGATTTCTAAAGTGGCCTAGCAAGTTATTAAGAGATACTAAGAACTGCCAATGCTGGAGTCTGAGATAACAGTGTGGAGCTGGAGGAACACAGCAGGCCAGGCAGCATCAGAGGAGCAGGAAAGCTGACGGTTCGGGTCAGGACCCTTCTTCAGAAAAAGCTTTCCTAACAAGTTATTAAGTTGTGGTGCAACACTATACACTGGTTTTCAACTAGAAACTATCCACTAATTGCCAATGCCAATTACAAACTAACAATAGGAAATATCCTCCTCCAAATCCTCTTCCAAATCAGACTTAAGGGATCATATTGTCATTCCTTCTTGTTGAAATTCTTGGAATTTTCTAATATAAGTATAGAATCATGAAAGAATTACCAACAGGAAGACCACAGCATGACAAAAAGAAGGCTGACCAGCATCTCAGAGTGACAAGCGTTGAACAATATACATCAACCTTGGTCAACATTACTCGCATGCAAAGAATGAATGACTTGGATTTAGGGAATGAAAACATACAGTCCGTGTTCGCAATTTACATCAAATTGTTGTAGGGGCTGTGGTGGTGTGTGAAGGATTGCAAACAATGAAGAAATAGTCAAAGTTTGACAGAAATGGAGCATTTTTGTCTCGAGCATATTAAATCCTTTATTAGTGAACACACATGCACACATTGAGTTTTAATTGTTGCCAGCTACTTCTGCAAACTGCATAGAGTTTAACATATGGTCAAACCATAATTACGTGTCTACAGCTTGTTCCTGCTGCAGAAAAGAAAATTTGATTTGCTGATGGTCTGAAGAGTCAAAAAGCTCTGCATGTCATTGTGTCCAACTATTGTGTCGATAGTTGATGAGATAAGTGTTAACCTGAGTTTGATCAAAGTGGCTTGGAGCAGATGTCATTCCATTCAATTACCAGAACCTGAGTGTCCGGTCATCAAACTATAGTTATCAAAAATGCAGTTTTTCAAGTCCTTTGTTCTGGTCCATCTTCAAAGGAATCAGAGCTATAACTTGTCTGAATTACAGCCAGTCTGAAGCCAGCAGAGTCACAAGGTTAGTCAGAAAATCCCACACAAACATAACTATGTCTGAATTAATGAATCCATGTTTTATGTTGAGGGTTAGTTTAGGAGCTTTTATGGTTTCTGATGTTTAGTTTGCTATTAACGTTTGAGAAAGAAATCAACTTTTTTAAATCTGGTCAGTCCCACTCCAATATCATTGATTCCTAATTGCCCACTGAATTGGCATTGGAAAGCAAAGGTGCCAAAGCAAGCAGGGGTACAATAGCCATATTGTAATACTGAATATTAATTAAGATAAACTGGAAGCTTATTATTGCAAATAAACCATTTTTAACCAGTGCTAATCAGTTACTTGCTCCTTTGAAGCTTCAAGGGACATTTTGTAATGTTAAAGGTACCAAATAAACACAAATTTCTATTCTATTCTTGTTTAATGGTTTATTGCTAAACCATGGTCTGATAGAGATTTTTGTAATAGATTTGTTCTCAGGCTGATGGTGGGATAGGTAAATTGAACATTTCTTCCCCTTCACTAATAGATCTGCAAAGGTGTTGGTGATGATTGACAATTACACAGATATATCCACTGACTTCAACGTGTTGGGAACCATTGTAATTTCTGCAAGACTCACTATTTCTAGATGTAAGCAGACAGCATAGTTTTTCAGAATGAGAAGCTAGATCTTACCTTATCAGTCAGGTTGGTAGAATGTTGTGAACTGGAATGCAGACTTTATGTTGTTTACCCCTGCTGAGGCTTCAGGTTGTCCTTAAACTATCCTTAATCTGTAAGTGGTAGTTGGGGAAAAAACCCAAAGAGACATAAGACAGTTGGACAGACAAAGGAGTGGATAACAATCTGGCTGGGAGGGTGAATAACTGTTAATAGAGACTGTTCGTGGCTAACAATTATTAGTGTGTCATGGCAGACTATGTGATAACAAGACCTGGTGTGTGGGGTCGGGGGCTAGGGCATAGGAGAGTTCAGGCCCTAAAATTATTGATCCCAATATTGAGTCCAGAGGGCCGCAGGGTCCCCAAGTGGAAAATAAGGTTTTGCTCGTCCACCTTGCGTTGAGTTTCGCTGGAAAACTGCAGCAAGCCTGAGATAGAGGTATTGGCTAGGGAACAGGATGGTGTGTTAAAGTGGCAGGCAACTGGTAGCCCAGGGTCTTTTTTGTGAACAGAACGAAGATGTTCTGCGAAGTGGTCACCCAATCTATGCTTCGTTTCCCCAGTGTAGAGGAGACCACATTGTGAGCAGCGAATGCAGTAGACTAGATTGTGTGAAGTGCAGGTAAAGTGCTGCTTCACCTGGAAGGTGTGTTTGGGCCCTTGGATACTGGGGAGGGAGGAGGTAAATGTGCAGGTGTTACACCTTTAGCGGTTACAGGGGAAGGAGCCGTAAGGCAGTAGGAGGGAGGGTGTTGGGAGTGAAGGAAGAGTAGACCAGGGTGGCCTGGAGGGAACAGTCCCTGCGGAAGACGGACAAGGGAGGGGAGGGGAATATATGTCTGGTGTTGGCATCTCACAGGAGGTGGTGAAAATGGTGGCTGATGACCTTCTGGATGTGGATGCTGGTGGGATGGTGGGTAACGACAAGGGGAACCCTATCGCTGTTGTGGGAGGGAAGAGAAGGGGTAAGGGTGGAAGTGTGGGAGATGGGTCAGACCCAGTTGAGGCCCCTGTCGACTACAATGCTGGGGAATCCTCGGTTGAGGAAGAAGGTGGGCATCTCGAAGGCTCCCTTGTGGATGTTGGCCTCATCGGAATGTATGCAACAGACAGAGGAATTGGGAAAACGGAATAGAGTCTTTACAGGAAGCAGGATCCGAGGATGAATAGTCCATGTAGCTGTGGAAGTCAGTGGGTTTATTGTGGATATTAGTGGCCAGTCTGTCCCCAGAAATGGAAACAAAGATGCCGAGGAAGGAAAGGGAGGAGTCAGAGACCGACCAGGTGAAAGTGAGGGCAGAGTGGAAATTGGAAGCAAAATTAATAAACTTTTACAATTCCAGATGAGAGAGGGAAGCAGCACCAAAGATATCATCGATATATCAGAGAAAGAGTTGTGGGTGGGGACCAGAATAGGACTGGAACAAGGAATGTTCCACGTACCCCACGAAGAGACAGGCATAACTAGGGCCCATGCGGGTACCCATGGCCATCCCTCTGACCTGAATAAAATGAGAGGATTTAAAAGAGAAGCTGTTCAGGGTGAGAATGAGCTTGGCCAAGCGGAGGAGGGTGGTGGTGGTGTGTGGGGACTTTTCAGGCCGATGGTAAAGAGGAGGCAGCTGGAGCCTGAAAACTGTAAATTCTGAAACTGGCATAAAGCGTCAGAGAAATTGTGAATTTATGTGGGTAGGGACTGGACCAGGGTGTAACAACCAAGTCACGGTAGGAAGAGATAAGTTCTGTGCAGCCTTGATTCAGGGAAGATAAGAGGAGGTACCTGAGAGCTGGCGCTCAGCCTCTGCAATGTAGAGGTCAGTATGGCAGACTACAACAGCACCACCTTTATCGGCAGGCTTAATAACAAAATCAGGGTTAGATCTAAGTGCACGGAGTACAGTCACTTTGGAGGGAGGTAGGTTGGATTTGGTGAGAGGGGCAGAGAAATTGAGGTGACCATTGTCATGTCGACAATTCTCAATGAACAGATTCTGTGCAGGTAAAAGGCCAGAGGAAAGGGTCGAGGTGGACGGAGAGTGTTGGAACTGGGCAATGGGGCCTGTGGGACGGGGAGAGGACTGTTGTTCAAAGAAATGGTCATGGAGGTGAATACGATGGAAGAAGAGTTCAATGTTATGTCGTGCCTGAAATTTGTTAAGGTAAGGACACAGAGGAATGAAGCTGAGGCCTTTGCTGAGTACAGAACATTCAGCATCGGAGAGTGGAATGTTAGGAGGGATGGTGAATACCTGACAGGATTGGGAGACGAGATGGAGTCAGAGGGAAGGGGAGGAGAGGAAGGTTCCAGAGGGCCATGGGTATCTCTGAGTTGTTGCATCGTGTGGGCCTTGACGCCTGAAAGGAAAAAAGTTTCTTGTTAGCACAACGAATGAGCCAGAGGATGAAGTGGAACTGCAGAGTGGTGCAACCCTGAGACAGTGTGTTGCGATGCTGTTGGAGAGAAAGGTCGAGAGTGAGCATGTAATGCCACATGGCACTGAGTGTGTATCTCAGGATGCGGCGAGAGCAGCTACCTGTGGAACATTGAACATCACAGAGATATCAGTGATCTTAGGTGGATTCAAAGCACTCAGCATGAAACTTCAGTTGGAATCCACTTGGGGCGAGTCTGAGCTGGAGGCAGTCCCTAAATAATGTGGAAACGAGTTTTAGCAAATACCTGGTCAAACACCAAGACTGACAGTGAAATTAATGTTGAAGGACAAGAAAATCTGACAGCATTCCGTGAACTTAGATCTAACCCTGACTCTGTTATTAAGCCTACTGATAAGGATGGTGCTGTTGTAGTCTGGTATACTGACCTCTACATTGCATAGGCTGAGCACCGGCTCTCAGATACTCGTCCTTTCTTCCCCTGGACCATGACCCCACCATGACACATCAGACCATTGTATTAACTACAGCCACCAACCTCATTTCATCTGGCGATTTACCCTCCACTGCCTCCAAGCTGATAGTGCCCCAGCGCCCCCACAGCTCAATTCTACCTCCTTCCAAAAGTTCACAATCAGGACTGTCTGGGCAGACCCATTGTTTCAGCCTGCTCCTCCTCCACAGAACTCATCTCTTCCTACCTGGACTCAATCTTCTCTCCCCTGGTCCAGGCCCTACCAACTTACTATCGCGATTCCTCTGATGCTTTCCACCAGTTTCAGAATTTCCAGTTTGCAGGCTCCAGCCGCCTCCTTTTTACCATGGACATGCAATCCCTTTACACATCCATCCAGGATGGTCGTAGGGCTCTCCGCTTCTTCCTGGATCAAAGGCCTGAACTGTACCCAACCCCCCACCCTCCTCCGCCTGGGCGAGCTCGTGCTCATCCTCAACAACTTCTCTTTTAACTCCTCTCATTTTATTCAGGTAAGAGCGGTTACCATGGGTACCTGCATGGGCCCTAGTTATGCCCGTTTCTTCATGGGGTATGTGGAACATTCCTTGTTCCAGTCCTATTCCTGCCCCCACCCACAACTCTTTCTCCGATATATCGATGATATCATCGGTGCTGCTTCCCTCTCTCATCCAGAATAGGAAAAGTTCATTGACTTTGCTTCCAATTTCCATCCTGCACTCACTTTCACCTGGACTATCTCTGACTCCTCCCTTCCCTTCCTCGATGTCTATGTTTCCATTTCTGGGGATAGACTGGCCAGTAATATCCACTATAAACCCACCGACTCGCACAGCTATCTGGACTGTACATCCTCACATCCTGCTTCCTGTATAGATTCCATTCCATTCTCATAGTTCCTTGACTCCGTTGCATATGTCCTGATGAGGCCAACTTTGAAAAGGGAGCCTCTGAAATGCCCACCTTATTCTTCAACCGACAATTCCTCAGCACCATTGTTGACAGGGCCCTCAACCAGGTCCAAACTATCTCCCACTCAGCCGCCCTCATCCCCTCTCTTCCCTCCAGCAACGGCCATAGGGTTCCCTTTGTCCTTACCTACCATCTCAACAGCATCCACATCCAGACAATTAGCAGCCACAATTTCTACCACCTCCAACAAGATGCCACCACTGGACACAAATTCTCCTCCCCTTCTTCGTCCACCTTCCACAAGGACTGTTCCTTTTGGTGTAGCCTGGTCCACTCTTACTTCACTCCCAAATCCCCCTCACAGCCCTACGGCACCTTCTCCTGCAACCGCCAAAGGTGCAACACCTGCCCATTTACCTCCTCCCTCCTCAGTATCCAAGGGCCCAAACACACCTTCCAGGTGAAGCAGCACTCTACTTGTACTTCACACAATCTAGTCTACTGCATTCGCTGCTCACAATGTGGTCTCCTCTACATTGGGGAAACGAAGCATAGACTGGGTGACCGCTTCCAGAACATCTATGTTCTTCCCACAAAAACCACCCTGAGCTACCTGTTGCCTGCCATTTTAACACACCATCTTGTTCCCTGGCCAACATTTCTGTCTCTGGCTTGCTGCAATGTTCCCGTGAAGCTCAGCGCAAGGTGGAAGAACAACACCTCATCTTCGCTTGGGGACCCTGCAGTCCTCCGGACTCAATATTGAGATTAATAATTTTAGGGCCTGAACTCTCCTATGCCCTAGCCCCTGACCCCACACACATTATCACATAGCCTGCCATGACACACTAATACTTGTTAGCCACGAACAGTCTCTATTAATGGTTATTCACCCTCCCAGCCAGATTGTTACACACTCCTTTGTCTGCCCAACTGCCTTCTCTCTTTGGACTCTATCCCCACCTATCATTTACTCCTCAAGCCCTGCCCCAACCCTATCTTCTGCATTTAAACCAACATTTTCTTAGCTACCATCAGTTCTGAGCAAGGGTCACCAGACCCAAAATGTTAACTCTGATTTCTTCTTCACAGATGTTACCAGACCTTCTGAGCTTTTCCAGCAACTTCTGTTTTTGTTTCTGATTTACAGCATCCACAGTTCTTTCACTTTTTATCCTTAATCTGTGTTCTTATAACGTGAAAAACTTCAATTTTTCAAACCATTCTTTGCATTTTTTTTCACAGACTGGAAAACATATTTGGAACTATTGTAAAACAGGAGGATTGACACAGGGTAGGTCAAAATTACCCCCAAGCAGTGCAAATATAAACTAAATAGTTTTATGTCACAAACACAACACAGCAGACAAAATCTGCAACTATTTTGAAGCAATTTTCCCCTGGTGTTGAAAAAAATGATTGGATTAAAAGCCAATAAATCCCCAGGGACAGATAATCTGCATCCCAGATTAATTAAAGAAGTGGCCCTAAAAATAAATTGGTGGTCATATTTTAAGATTCTATAAGCTCTGGAGCATTTCCTTTGAACTGGAGAGTTGCTAATGTGATCCCACTATTTAAAGAAGGAGGAGGAGAGAAAACAAGGAATTATAGGCCACTTGGGCTGGCATTGCTAGTGGGGAAAGTGCTAAAGTCCATTATAATAGATTCAGTTGCAGAGAACTTGGAAAACAGTGGCAGGATTGCACAGAATCAATATGGACTTACAAAAGATTTATATGCTTTACAAATCTACTGGAATTTTTTGAAGATGTAATTAGTAGAGTTGATAAGGTGGATCCAGTGTGTGTGGTTTATTTGGGCTTTCAGAAGGCTTTTAATAATGTCCCACATAAGGGATTAATGTTAAAGTAAAGTGCATGGATTTGGTAGTAGTGTACTAAAATGAATAAAGAACTGGTTGGCGGATCAGAAACAAAGAAAAGGAATACACATGTCATTTTCTGAGAGGCAGGCAGTGATTAGAAGGGTATTGCAGAGATTAATGCTTGTATTTCAGCTATTCATAATATATATTAATGTTTTAGATGAGCGAGCTAAATGCAATATCTCCAAGTTGGCAGATGATACAAAGTTGGGTGGGAGAGCGAACTGTGAGGAAGATGTGGAGATGCTTCAGTATGATTTGGACAAGTTCAAGGAGTGGGCAAATCCATACCAAATGATATATAATGTGGATAAATGTGTGGTTGTCTGCTTTGTTAACAAAAAGGAAGTTTGATTATTATCTGACTGGCAGTAGATTGGGAAAAGGAGACGTACAGTGAGACCAAATGTCCCTGTACATCAGTTACTGAAAGTAAGCCTGCAGGTGTAGCAGATGGTGAAGAGGGCAAATGGTTTGTAGTCCTGTATAGTGAGAGGATTCAGTGGAGGAATGTCTTGCTGCGAATGTATAGGGCCTTGGTGAGACTACACCTGGAGTTTTGTGTGCAGTCTTGATCTCCTTACGTGAGGAAGGATGTTTTGGCTATGGAGGGAATGCAGCAAAGGTTTACCATATTAATTCCTGGGATAGCAGGCGTGACACATGAAGAGAGATTGGTTCAGTTAGAACTATATTCATTAGAGTTCAGAAGAATAAGGGGTAAGTAATAGATGCATATACAATTCTAACAGGAATAGATATGGTAAACTCAGAGAGGATGTTCCCAATGACTAGGGAGTCCACTGACAGGGATCATCATCTAAGGATCCTAAAAACTAATAAATGATCTTGGGTATTAATTAGATGTTAATGTATACAAATAGACATTTTGTCACTCAGTAGTGAGAATCCCATCTTGCCATTCAACACTTGATTGGAAAATGGGCGTTCTTGCTCTCAACATTAAGAAGCTCCTCATTGACCACGTCATACAATGGTACCAGCTTTTCACCAATGTCCACATTGTTCAGTGCCTCAAAAAACAACAATGCTGGGTCTTCTTAAAGTGATAATATTCTTAAAGAGGTAAACTACCGTGCTTGAAATATTTCCTTTTCTACTGTTTTCTGGATGTCTTCTTCACATGGTGGGGGTGAGATCTACACCTCTACAACTATGTGATATTTTCTCAGCTTGGTACCTTGTGCCATTTGCTACCTTTACCAGTACGGGTAAGGGTTGGCCGAGATAGAGTTGCTGCCTCCTTTGGCTTGGCCCTATCTACTAATTAGTGGTAAGGGATACATCATCTTAGAGTATCTACAGAAGAAACTGCTCTTAGATAACAGAGTCTACTGCATGATAGTAGTTAGTATAACTCCATTTGTTCCGGTATAATCACGAGGATCTTAAGGAACCAGGACAAGACACATCTGTTAACTTTGAAAGCTACACCAGAACTCCGTGTCTCCACCAATGTAACATGAGAATTAATCCCTTCAAAACCTTACTTTATATAATGCTAGTTGTAGCCTGACAACCTGAAAATGATCCATTTATTTCTGTTCTCTGTTTCTTGACTGTTAACCGATCCTTAATCCGTGCTGATATTCAAATTCATGAGCTCCAGTATTGTGTAATGGCACTTCGTGGAATGCTTTGTGAATATCCAAGTGACTGGGCTGGATTTCATGGGGGCCCTATCCTGCCCCTCTGCAGGAAAGTCAAATACAGCATGATGATGTTGGGTTGACAATAAAATGTCATCACATTACTTACATATTATGCAAAGCAGCGTGATGCATATGTTGGAAGCCAGCCTTCCATTCTTAAATCACCAATTAACTAGAGAGTGAGCTTGCTAAACTGTCAGTTCCATGGAGATTTTTAATGCCAACTGTAATTTTCTGTCACTGCACAAGAAAACATTTGGAGCTGATTTAAGACAGGTCTAATGAGCCAGTACAGGGCAGATGACTACTTCTGGCACCAGAACAATGACTGAACGTAACAGCATGTTTTTCTGGTGAAGATGACATGGCTGTATAACAAAAATATGAAACAGATTCAAAGGGCAGGGGGACATTACATTTGTTGTCATGAGCAACTTCCAGTCTGTAGCATAACCCCTCTCCTACATGATGACCCAGCCTATACATCTGATTGGTCTCCTTTTGCACCATCAGTTGGTCACTTTACCATCAGGGGCACCAATTGGAGACTTGCTGATTGGTTGGATGATCTGAGGAGGTGAGGGTGGGAGTGAGTAGACTCATCATGTTCAATTTCGCCTACCTCAACACGGCCAAAAAACTTAAAGCCTAGCTAACTTCATTTAATGGCTCCCTCTCATCTAACTCAAGACTTACAACTTCAAAAGAGCTCTGACAGATTTATCGACACATTTGCTCTTATTGACATAAATTCCTGCTGGCTAGGCCCATACTACCTGCTCTCCCAGGGATCAAGGACCTCATAGGCAGAAGGTTAGCCCACTGAGTCTTACTGCCCAATCAGAGGGAAGACAATGGCTGCTGCCTAGCATGAACCTACCTGAGGTCTAAGGTTGCCAAGGGAACGAGAGTATGTGAGTGTGGGGTTTGCAAGGTGGGGTTTGCAGGGGAGAGAAGAGTATCAGCAATAAGAGCAGCAGGGGTTTGAATCTCAGGCAGCCACCACCGGCCCTATGCTAGACCCTTTGGTCAGATATTAATTGCCCACTTAAGTGTCCTAATTCATGTCAAGGTGGCAAAGTCATCCACGAGCTTTCCTATATTGTACATAACTGAGTGGCTGGTTTACTGCCACCTACCACCAAAGTGGGAAGGCATTGAATTTCACCCAAAACTTCCACTTGTGGGGGAATGCAAACAAAGAGGTCATAAATAAAAGATAGTTCATAAGAAAGCTGAAAGAAAACAGGGAAACCTTCCTCAGAGAATGGCTAGGAGGTGGAAAGAAAATAGCATGGGTATTTTCAAATGGAAACTCCATGTGTGGAAGGGAGTAGAATGATATGCGGAAAGATTGAAATGAAGTAGATGGAATGGTAAGAGACCTGTGTCAGCACAGCCGAGTAGGATCAACTGGCTAAATGTTCTGTATAATAAGCAATATTTGTACGGCACTTGGAGAATTGGATATTTGTGGGAATGGATTCATTGGATTTTTTTTTTCTTTATTCTTTCGTGGGATGTGGATGTTGCTGACAAGGGCCAGAGTTTTTGCTCATCCTGAATTATGGTAGAACTGAGTGGCTTACTATGCCATTTTAGGGGGCAGATAGAAGTCAGCATTGCTGTGGGTGTGCAGTCACATGTAGGCCAGACCAGGCAAATTTCTTTCCCTAAGGGACATTATTGAACCAGATGGGTTTGTGCAACAATCAGTGATCGTTGATGTGGTCACTGTGACTGAGACTAGATTTATATTCCAGATATATGCATTTGGGGTCCACTAGCTATCATGTTAGGATTTGACCACATTAACCTGGATCTCTGTATAACTAGTCCAGTGACATTACAACAATGCCACTATTTTCCCCTGTAAGAAATAGACTCTTTTCTGATTCTTGACCATGAGCTCATGGAAAGAATACAAGATGTGAAAACCGTTATTGACGAATGAGTGGAAATAAGATGGATAGCAATAGGTATCTGGATAGTTCAGTTCTTCATTCAGTGTTATTACTAGCAACTCCCAGGTCAATTAAATTTTTGATTTTACCTCAGGCACAGGGAATGCACAATTCTTCAGTTCAGTGCATGCATTTATCTCTCCCATTTACATATATTGATGCTTACATCTGAAAATGCATTGCTGTGCACCTCATGAGCACAGCAATCAGGTCTAAATTATGCTCGAAGTTTCCAGATAATGATCTCGGTCTCTAGAGGTTTTGTAATGTTACACGAGCACTGGCTTTGGCTGCTTGCCAGCCCTGGAATTCATTATGTTTTGTTTCAGTTTGCTCTGCAGGCAGCCTAGCAGCAGACCACATCAGCATATTAGCACACTGAAATTGGAGAACGTGGGACTCATCACCTCCTGCACGTTCTGCTCCAAATTTTCAGGGAACCATCTGAGAAGTCAACAAGCAGAGGACAGACCTTACCTCAGGTAAAGGGGTGAACACAAGGGGGCAGACTTTTCCTTCATGGAGGAACAGTTGTTTTCCATGGACAGGAAGCAGAGCTAGAGAACATTTGTGTCACGTTTCCACATCCTCCCCCTTGAATTGCCCTTTAGATTCCAAGGGCTTTCTCAACTCAGAATGACTGGCTCTGTACCTGTAACAAGGACAGGCCCTAAATAATAGGCAGGGAAGAGGTAGGAAAAAGTGGTCCAAGAGAGATCCTAGATTTCATGGGTATAGATGTACAATTTTTTTCGACCCATGGCTGGCTTTCTTGTCAACTAGTTGAAGGAGATGAATTGCTATCATGGGCTCTTAGCAATCTGCAACACAGATGGAGGCAATTCATCCCATTGTGTTTTTGTTGGTTCTTTAAAAGCCCAAGCATGCCTCACCTCATTTCTACATTTTGTCCATAATCCTGTTAATTCCTCATTCTCCAGTACCCGCTGAACTCTATTATAAGATGGTTTTTGGAACTTACCACCAAAGACATTCCAGAATTTGACAGTTTCCTGAATGAAAGATATATTTCTCCACTCCTCTTTTTTTGCCTTTATTTTGTAACTATGAGCTTATTAGTCTACTCACCAGACAGGATACTTTCTCTCTAACTATTCTTTCAAACATCTCATCTCATGAAATTCTCTACTGCAATCATCTCCTAGCTCTGACTGTTCCAATGAGAACAGACCTAGTTTTCTAAACTCTCCCAATGACTGAAACCTTTATCCATGATAACATCCTGGTCTGTTTTCTCTGGACTCTTTTTCTAAGACTTTTAAATCTTTCCTTTGAAAGACCCAATCTATTTATGTTCCACTAATTAGTCAACAGAATATACCCAAAGGCACAATGTAGCTTTAGAGCAGGAAGATCCATGGTCGACATGGCCTTTTGCCTATGTCAATTTGAAGAGAATTGTAGATAGCAGACAGAGCCACTCTGCCCTGGTTACGTAGATTTTACTAAAGCATTTGACACTTTGAACAGAATAGGATTGTGGCACATGCAGGAGCAAACTGCCTGTTCTCCTCAACTTTGGAGTCTCATTTAATCCTTCCAAAATAACATTAATGACACTATTTATTTCCATTGCTCTATTCTGACCTTTTCATGATCAAAAATGGGGTGAATCAGGGCTATGTATTAGCAATTGTCCTGTTTTGTACCTTATCTTCTGTCTTCCTGACTAATGCTTACCAAGGTTTACTGTGAGCTTTAAGTTAATATTATTTCCTGAACATTGAGGTATTGGTCTGATACTGAGTTATGAGTTGTTTCTTTCATGAGATGTGGGCGCTACTGGCTAGACCAGAATTTGCTATCCATCTGTAATTGCCCAGACAGCAGTTAAGAATCAACCACACTGTTATGGATTTAGAGTCCCACATAGGCCAAATCAAGGAAGAATAGCAGATTTCTTTCATAAGAGGACACAATGAACCAAATGGGTTTTTGCAATAATTGACAGGGGTCAGAAGTGCCATTAGATTAGCTTCTACACATATATTGTTGTGTCTAAGAACCCTCTCTTCATTTGCTCATTCTAGACTGCTGTCTTCTCTCTTACTGATGTAAGAGATGTGTTACCAGTTAATGCCATCGTGATTTACATGAATCTCATTGTATGGCATCTTCCCCCAAGTTTCTCTCTATTTGGTCTACATTTTTTCAGCAGTATACCTTTAATTTTTAATCTAAACTCTGTAATCATTAATCTCATTGATAAAATCACTATTACTATTATTATTATTATTACCAGCATGTCATCTCCGAAGTCTGAATCTCACAGATCAAAAGGACCTGGGTCTCTGACTGGATATGCCAAACTGGTTGTCTTGAGTTTAACACTAATCTGATGGTGCTCTACTGAGTCTGGGATTGCTGTACTACTCTGTGTGCTGTCTAATGGGATATGCCTATAGCTGTCTCATATTCTGTGATAATCATATTGATTTCTTGGCTCAAGTAAACACTGTCCTGTTCCTCCTGAAAATCCCTCCAGGCATTCTGATGGCATATAATCTCAGGTGATCTGTTTTTCTGATAGATGTGTTGTCTGACAATAACGTTGACCGAGATTTTGGCAGAGTTGTATCACCTCTGTCTCTTTTTGCTGTGTTTTTTTTTTCTTGTCAGTTCCTTGAGGTCATAAGAGAGGTTATGTTTGGTCTGAGATTGTGTACTAACAGGAATATGTTTGTTTTCAATCTCATCACCATTAACAATTCTGCCAGCGAATATCCATTATTCAAAGGTAATGCTCCGTAATGAGTAGAGCTAATTCCCTGTCTGATTTTTATGCTTCAGTGATTTTTCAGTTTTAGCTACTCTTCCTGTCCCTCTGTTGGACCGATGATTGAGTGGAGAATTTGTTGTTATCACTTCATGGAGTCTGAAGAGATCCTTGTAACCTTAATGGAACTAGATAACAGGTCATGGGTAAATATTAATTAATAGTTAATTAGGTGAGAACTGGGTGTGTAAACCTGGGGAGTAATAACCAGTGTTTGTGATGTGTCAACTGGAAATGAAACACTGACTAGAGAAGACCATGACCTGACTCTATCAATGAGTACGTTACAATTCAGGGCACCCTGACACAGAGGTCACTTATTTCACCATATACAAAGATTTGAAACTGGAAGTCTCCTGGTAAATGTTGCTCATTCTATTGTGTGCATCGTTGTGAACCATTAATGCAGAGGGTTGAAATTATTTTTCAAACGATAGACAAACCTACATAACCTGAATCCATACAGTCCTGCTCTCTGGAATTAAATATTTTCATGTTAATTTGTGTAGAAAACTGAACTTGTTCTGAAACACGTGAGACTTGAACCCAGGCCTCCTTGCCCAGAGGAAAGGGCACTAACACTGCACCACAAAACCCTTTTAACAATGAGCATTTTCTTTCATTCTAGAAGTTAATAATGTAGGGCTGAGTTAACAAGAGCCCCAAACAGCAGGCAGTACCTGTAAACTGAGACATGATTAACGTTTCAGATCAGTATTACCACCAAATTGACTGGTGGCAGCTTAACCTGAAGGTCACTGTAAGGGGAGAGGCTGTAAAGGATAAGCCCTTCATAGTCGCCTTAATCAGTGTGCGAACTGAGCCCATACTGTTGGCTTCACAAACCAACTGTCCAGCCAACTGTGCTAACCAAACACAGCCAGCGTTTTAACCCTCAGTATTTAACACGTCATCTGCTTGATTTCTGTTTCCCAAGTGAACTTACTGAAATTCTCATTCACAAATTGAGGTTCAATGTCTGATACTAATTCTTCCAGGAAACCATGTATCACAAAGATCCTTTTGCACATTTGATGACTGGGACTGCTATGATTGAATGAAATATTTCCATTTCAGTCCATCTTGAATGGTAGTCGACTGGGACTAAATGTATCATTCCTCTCAAATCAAATCAATCCGTTGCTCGCCTTTCCAATGGCCTTTCCAGAAATGTTGATGAATCATTGTCTCTGTAGTCACTTGGCTATGTGTGGTAGACATTTAGCACAACAAAATATAATTCTATACACCTTTCAAAATGCTGGGACACCACGCTGGTTATTGTTGCTCTACACTTTCTGATAGGTGGGCATCCCTCATAGGATTTCTCTTCAAATCAACTTTGGTATAAACTTTGCACATTTGTACGCAAATGAATCTTGCACTATTGTCAAGTACTGTTTCTACTCCTGATAAATTGTTTGTTATAGCTGTAGGTTAAGACTCGATTTCTTCTACAAGAATAAGATCTACTTTGTCTTTGTGCTGCTCTGAAGAGTGCATTTGTTGTAACTTGCACCTTATCTGGAAAATAGACTATTCCATGGTTGTGGCTCATCAGGTTAAGTCTGAATCTTTGTATGAATATAGACGGTTTTGTGTTTATTTCAATCCCAATAACATTACCAAAGGCTTGTAATCTGTCTCAATGTGGAATTTCAGTCTCATGAGATAACCTGTGAAATTCTCACATCCCCATTGAACTGCTAACACTTCCTTCCCTATGGTTATGTCCCTCTGTTCAGTTGCCATCAAAGCTTTCAATGTGAAATAAATTGTTCGTTGTGTTCTGTTAGTTTGGACTTGCAAAAGGAATCTGCACAGTCCTGTGAATGATGCATCTGCAGCAACTATAGTAAGTAAACCTGGATTATAACATCAATTGAAAGTAATTTCTCTTAAAGCCTTTCAAAAGCTGCACCCTGTTACTGACTCCAATTCCATTTTATGGTTTTTTTTTTCAAAAAATGATTTATGAGTTGACTAACACTGGCTAAGATATGGACAAACTTTCTCACTTGATTTACAATGCCTAAAATGTGTCATATACCACTTGCGCATTTTGGTGCCAGAAATTCACTGGAGGCCCTTGACTTCCTTGGATCCACTGTGATACCTAATTCTTGGATAATGCATCCTAAAAATTAAATCATCATCCTAGAGAATTGGCATTTCTCATTTTGTGTAAGGTATACATTATGTATGGTTTTAACATTTCCCTGACCCTCTGAACAAGTTCCTGCTTTGTTTCACTATGTGCTGGTGTATAATCCATATGGCAAATGGCTCCCTGTTTCTCTTCCAGGATTCTTTGGAAAACCTTGGCACAGAGAAGATCTCAAATAGTAGAGGTTTGAAGCAGTGCTGCTCAAATAGCTCAATAAATGGAGTCAGCAATGTTAACTTTGGTTCTAAGGGTATCTGCCAGAACCAAGTGTTGACATCCAGTTTTGTGAAAAATGTACTTATTCCTAATTTTGACAGACAAAATGAGATGGATTTCTCACCCAAATCCTTTGTTTAATTTGAGTGAGGCCCATACACAATTTTGGTTCTTATTTACCTTAGGAAAAGTAATTAGACCTGAACATCATTGTGTCAGTTCTGTTGCTGGCAAACTGACTTCTCTTTCAATCATGCAGTCCAGCCAACATTTTACTTTATCAAAGAAAGACAAATTTTCCTAGGAGTGTGCACATAGATGGGCTTATTACCTTCTTGCAGAATAATGCGACTTTCCTGCTTCAAGTTGTCTAAATCTTTGAATAGATTTGGAAAATTTTGCTGAAATTTTCTCCCTGCTTCATTCTGAAGTGTTATATCCACTGTCTCTAAGAGATGTAGCCAAATATGAACATTTATGCTTAAAAACATGGTCCTCTGATTCTTCAGTATATACTTCTTCAGTATATAGTCTTCAGTATGGTACACCGAGACTTTGTCCTCTGTGACTAAGCTTCGTGGTGATTTGCCCAAATCTCTGAAAATCTGTGTCACCTGGACCATGGAGTTTTATGTTAACTAGTCTGACCGTCACTCCCTCTAACCATGGCAAGTTGCCTACCAGCTTCACCTGATGAACTACAACAACATAATAATCTATTTTGCCATACAAGATTCAAGTTACAAAAGATACACTCTTCAGATCAGCAGTGGATTAATAGGGCAAGAAGATCCAATTCTTGTAAAAGAAACAGCTGCCCCTTGTCTGAGTATAAATTCTGTTTTAGAGCACTAGACAATCAGGTTGATGATCTAGAATCCGATTTGACTTTCTTTAGCCTCCCCTAGAAACATTGTCTTCATCTTTAGTTCTGTACCATATCTTCTTGAACATAGAGTCGTAGAGTCATACAACACGGAAACAGACCCCTCGGTCCAACTAATCCACGCCGACCACGTTCCCAAGCTAAACTAGTCCCACCTGCCTCCTCTTGGCACATGTCTCTCCAAACCTTTCCTATTCATATACTTATCCAACTACGTCTTTTAAATGTTGTAACGTCATCTGCATCCACACTTCCTCCGACAGTTCATTCCACACACGAACCATTCTCTAAGAAAAAAAAGAATTGCCCCTCATGTTATTTTTAAACTTTCTCTTCTCACATAAAGAATATGCCCCCTAGTTTTGAATTTCCCCACTCTGGGGAAAAGACCCTTGTCTATGACCCTCTTTTGTAATTTTGTAAACCTCAATACGGTCACCACTCAACCTCCTATGTTCCAGTGAAAAAAGGTCTCAGACAACCCTTATAACTCAAACCCTCCAGTCCTGGCAACATTCTGGTAGATCTTTTCTGAACCATCTCCAATTTAATAATATCCTTCCTATAGCAGGGCAACTAGAACTGCACACAGTACTCTAGAAGAGGCCTCACCAACGTCCTGTACACCCTCAATATAGAACCTCTATAGTATGGAAGCAAGCCATTTAGCCCATCAAGTCCACACCAACCCTCCGAAAAGCATCCCACCCAGACACACCCCACCCCAGCCTATCCCTATAACCCTGCATTTCCAATGGCTGACCCACCTAGTCTGCACATCTTTGGACTGTGGGAGGAAACTGG
Source organism: Rhincodon typus (assembly GCF_021869965.1). Classification (NCBI taxonomy): domain Eukaryota; kingdom Metazoa; phylum Chordata; class Chondrichthyes; order Orectolobiformes; family Rhincodontidae; genus Rhincodon; species Rhincodon typus. The sequence continues at coordinate 91,311,943 of NC_063335.1, forward strand.
AGCACCTGGAGAAAACTCACATGGACATGGAGAGAATGCGCAAACCTAATTCAGACAGCTGGCGAAGGCTGAAATTGAACCCAAGTCCCTGGCACCATGAGACAACAGTGCTAACTGCTGAGCCACTGTGCTACCCCACGTTGCCCCAACTCCTACAGTCAAAGGTCTGAGCAATGAAGACAAGCGTGCTAAATGCCATCTTAACTGCCCTGTCTACCTGACCAGTGAATTTAAGAGCATGGCATTTTTGTGTTTGAATTTTATGATTTATAAGCTTAAGTAATCGTCATACTAATTTGCCCTCCCATCTTTAGGAATTTGAATACATGGGTACCAAGGACTCCTGCTTGCATAGACTTTTTAAAATCATAATATTTATCGTATGCTATTTTTCCATAATAATACTCCAAAATGGCATCACTTCATGTTTGCACATTATGTTTGGTCAATAACTCAGGCAGGCAGAAGGTGAACTAAATGGGATTTTGTTGTCTAGCAATTCCTATATTTCTCTGTATACTTTATTAGCATCTTTACAACAGCCTAAAGCATTTTAGAACAGGTGAATTGCTCATAGAGATGTAGAAATTGTCATAACATTGGGGAATGCAGCATCTAATTTGGGGTCAACAGAGCATCACAAAGAATAATTGAGGTGGCTCTCCCAACTTCATTTAGTGATGCTGGTTAAGGGACTGATGTTGAATGGGATATTAGGGAGAGATCAGTCTTGAACAGTGCTATAGGATCATCTAGAACTGAATCCCTATGGTGTGGAAACAGGCTATTCAGCCCATCAAAGCTACACCAACCCTCCGAAGAGCATCCCACTCAGACCCACCCCTTTACCGTATCCCTGTAACCCTACATTTCCCATTCATCTAGCCTGCACATTCCTGGGTACTAGGGACAATTTAACATGGCCAATCCACCTAACTTGCACATCTTTGGACTGTGGAAGGAAGCCAGAGCACCTGGAGGAAACCCAGAAAGACACAGGGAGGACATACAAACACACAGACAGTCACTCGAGGCTAGAATCGAAGCTGGGTCCCTGGGGCTGTGAGGCTGCATTGCTAACCACTGAGCCACTGCTGCCTCAGATAAACTGTGATAAGATGCCAAGAGTTTTGTTAAGTATTATTCTTCAACTTCATCCTCCATCAGCTGCTGACCCCTTCCTCTCGTAGAGATATTTTCTAATCAACCTGTTCAGAGGTAAGACCATAAGAAATGGAAACAGGAGTAGGTTGTTTGGCCCCTCAAGCCTGCTTTGTCATTCAAAAGGATCATGGCTGATCTGACATGCCTCATGTCCATGTTCCTGCCTTTCCCCACAACTCTTGATTCCATTCCCGATCAAGAATCTATCTCGCTCAGCCTTAAATGTACTCCTGGTGTGGCATGGTGACCAGCCTGGCATAGCAGCCTCTCTGTGTATTGAAGTGATCTCCTAGCCTCGTAATCCTCGAGGTGAAGCCCAACGTGATCTGGAGCCAGGGCCCAAGGCAGACTGGAAGCTAGGTGCCAGCATGGTCTGTTGTTGTGAACTTTTAATTCTGTAACACTGGACATTTTATTTGTCTACTGTCTAAGATCTTTAGATCTGTAACTAAATAAGCTGTACCTAGGCACCTAGGTACCAAAGTTGGTGCTAAGTGGCAAAATATAAACTTTTCATTGTTGCTAATTCGAATTCTAATTCAAGGACTCTGCCCCACAGATCTCTGCAGTGAGGTGTTCTAATGAATCACAGCTCTCTGAAAGAAGAATTCCCTCCGCAACTCAGTCTTAAATTGACATCCCTTTATTCTGAGAAAATGTGTTCTAATCTCAGACTCTCCCATGAGGGGAAACATCCTCTCTGCTTTTACACTGTCAAGCCCTATAAAAATCTTAATGTTTCAATTGGACCATCTCTCATCCTTCCAAATTCCAACCTGTTTGACCTTTGCTTATCAGGCAATCTCTTCATACCGGAAATCATTCCAGCAAACCTTGCTGTTCTTACATAGCTCTGGAGTAGGGTGATTTGATCCTGGGCTTCCTGGCTCAGAGGTAGGAACACTGCCACTGTGTTGCAAGAGCTCTCCCTTTGCTGTAGAATCCATATACCCTTAATTCAAACGCAGTCCCACCACATAAAACATCAATTTTTAAAGTGGGCAAATAGTTATACTAGATAAAGTGATAGTCAATAACCATTTACACTAATGCAAATATTCAAGTTTATGTGATCATTTATTTCAGGCAGAAACAGCTGGGTTTTACTCGCTAGATCACAGCTCATTAAGGTACATTGATTTCAAGAGCAAACATAAGTAAGCAAATAAGTAAACAATGCCTCATTAATGATCAATTACCTTTTGTGGACTTAAGCCTTTCTAAGTAGTGTGGGGCTACAGTTTGTCCTAATTACTGATTGCACTTCATACAAAGCTGCAGGTTAAAATGGAGAGGAAGCAACTGGCAAGAGATTTACGCAGAAAGACAACTCTAGTTATACTGTTGACTACAGTAACAGCCCTTAAACCTAGAAGTATATGTTGTCACAATTTGAGACTTATAAAAATTTAGGGTTCTGTGGCAAAAAAAAATTGTTGATCTAGATGTATTTTGGTATTGGTGCCTTTTTTGTAAATTCTGCCTTGACATTTAAGGGCTTAAAAACTTGCTAACACAGATCTACTACTAGCCTAATTTGTTGCAGCAATTACTTAGCTTGCCTGATAATTGATATTCCAAATTATATGCAAACATTATGTTTGGTTGCTTTTATCTCATTAGTGATTCATTTTCAGGAACAAGTTGGTTGACAGTTGGTGGAAAAGTGATACACGATTTGTTTATTCCCAGATCCAATCATGACCTTATTTTAAAAGGAAGATGGTGAGACAAGAAATTCTTATCAACCTAGTGTCTCCTTTGGACCAGTTCAGATCCTCAGGAATGGGTTGATATTCACATGGCCAGCTTTCCACCCTCCATACTCGTAAGTTTGACCTCATCCAAAAGTCAGCTGCTCTGGATATTTTTAATCAACCCACACAGCATGGGTAGCATGGTAACTCAGTGGTTAGCACTACTGCCTCACAGTGCCAGGGACCTGGATTTGATTCCACCCTCAGTTTGCACCTTCTCCACATGTCTCTGGATGCTCTGGTTTCCTCCCACAGACCAGAGATGTGTAGGTTAGGTGGATTGGCCATGCTAAATTGCTCATGGTGTCCAGGGATGTGCAGACTAGATAGATTAGCCATGGGAAATTCAGGGTTTGGGTCTGGGTAGGCTGCAGTTTGCAGACTCAATGTGACAAATGGACTACTTCCACACTGAATGTGTTGTATGCTGCTACTCATGTTGGATCAGGTGGGACTTGAATCTAGACATTTTGCATCAGAGGTAGGGACATTATCACTGTGCTACAAGTGGCCTTAACTTACGTAGTATCACACACTCCAATATGACCATCTGTGCTCACTGACTTACATTGAGGAACTTGAAGCCACCATATCATATTTTAAATGTTCAACTTTGTTTTAAATCTGTCCAAAGCCTAAAATGTCCCTCGAACCCTTGACTGTAGAAAACTGTTTTCCACTCCTCCCACCCTTGGCAGCTGTGCCTTTAGCTGCTCAGATTCCATTTCAATAGAATTGCCTTTTAAATCGTCACCCCATTTCACCCCACACCCCAACCCCCACCACTGCTTTATTTCTGTCTTCACTCTTGTAAGGTTCTCCCTAAAACCTGAACATTCTTTAACCAAGCTCTTGGGCACCAGTCCCAAAACAGGTACTTTTTTTTGTCTGCCTACAACAGCTCCCTACATATGAATGCGAATTGCTTTCAGTGAATTATCCAGGAGCACGGGGAGCCTATTAGCTGCCTGTTAAATTCTTGATGGCAGTGCCCTGGCCAATCATAGAACCATACAGTATAGAACAAGCCCATTGGCCCATCATGCATCCACTGACAAAAAACTGTACTAAATCTACATCAGTCCTACTTTCCAGCAGTTGGCCCATAGCCTTGAATGCCATGACTTTTCAAGTGCTCATCCACGCACACTTTTAAAGGTTATGTGATTTTTCACCTCATCTACCATTCCCCTGCTACACACCCCTTCCCCACACTTCCCCACCACCACAACTCCACCATTTAACCTCCGCCTATGTATTCCAGATTTCCACCATCCTCAAAATGAAACTCTTTTTCCTCAAATCCATTCTAAACTTCCTGACTTTCACTTTAAAATTATGTCCCCTTGTTATTAATCCTTCAACTAAGGGAAGCAGCTACTTTCTATGTGTCCTGTCCACACCCCTCATAATCTCACTTTAATCAGGATCCCTCTCAGCTTTCTCTCCTCTAAATCAGGGTCGACTTGACGACCAATGAACACCCTTTTTCTTTGCCTGCAGTACAAGTTGTTATAGAATCATAGAATCATACAGACAGAAGGTTCTTATACAACTCTGTCAGCCTCCCCCCTCTACCATTTCTGCTCCAAAGAAAACAACCCAAGCTTATCCAACCTCTCTTCAAAGCTGAAATGTTCCATCCCAGGCAACATCCTGGTGAATCTCCTCTGTACCCCCTCCAATGCAATCACATCCTTCCTATAGAACAGTGATCAGACCTGCACACAGTACTCAAGTTGTGACCTAAACAAAGTCCTGTACAGCTCCAATATGACCTCCCTACTCTTATGATCTGTACCTTCACTGAAAAAGGCAGAATTCAGAATGCTTTCCTAATTATCCTATTAACCTATGCAGACACATACTTACTTGAAATTTGTCATTCTTGTGAGTGTCCTGATAACTACAAGATGACAAACTGTGGCAACATCTTTCTTTCCAGCAATATTCAACTTTTGTACAATCAAATGACAGCTTACATTATAACAATTACTTCACTCATGAGTGGCAAGTTCGCTGTAAAATGCACTGGGACATCTCAAGACATTAAAAGAAAGGTTTTTCTTCTTCTTCTTCTTCCATATGAGAATAGATGAAACAAGGAAACCAGCCAAAATACTGCCCCACCAACTCAGTTCCACTCCCACTCAATAATCTTACAGCACTTACTGCCTCCACTCACTCATGAAGACTAGCCACTTCTTCCACTGCTATGCCACAATGGGCAAGATACTTGCTCTGACGCTCTTACAGTTGTATACCAGAAATAGGCACTGCCTTCAGGAGAGACAGGACGGGAGGGGGTGTGCTAAGTGCATATAGAGAAAAGGGAAATAGGGCACGTGAAAGAATGTGCTGCGGTTGGAGAAATTTAGATGGATGCCAACTGGCATAGTTCAGGTTTCCCACATCCTAAAGCAAACTGCATGGTTTAACCAGTGGCAGCTTCCTCTGAATGTTGACATCCTCGCACACAGCAGTTCCAGGTGACAAGTCAGTCCCAGGTTTCTTGCTGCATTGCCTTCAAAGGAGTTCCTCATTAGCTTGTGCTGCTTTGGCTGAAACAGTTAACAAAGCTCCAAAACCATCTTCCCTTGGAGTGAATGTTTTAGCTGACTTTTTCTTAACAGTACCTAGTTTCAGTGTGGTGGCTGAAGCTCAATCTAGCAGGATGTTGTAGGCAATATTCTGTATATAATTACCCAGCAGGGGGGTTGGGCAGCATTTCAGTTTACGCAGATGTGAAGAAACATCAGTTGACCACGTTCGTGCAGGACCAAATTTGGCAAAGACAAAGTCTGTTTGTCCTTTAATAAGGTGTTTCCTCTCAATGCAATGAATAAGAGAGACTGGGAATTAAACTCCCAGAGAAATCACGCCAACATTTCAGCATATTTTATTAGAGAACTTAAAATGTCAATTGAAACCAGTCTGAATTCCAGTCAATGGCAGGTAACAAACTGCAGGTTCTCAATACTTTTGATTGGTTTAATGATCTTTTTGCAGTTTTCTTTGTTATTTTCATTGCAAGTCAAAGAAATGAGTACTGAGAAATAAAACTCTTTTACCATTTTTAATGTGCATGGATAAGGGTTTTTAGGTTATCAAAGCTACTGTGCTCTTGAGATTCTTGTTTCTCTGTCTTCCAAGTAAATCATCCCCGATGGTCTCCCATCTTCCTGCATCATCCTCATACTCATTGCTAAAGTCTTCTGCTCAAACTTTTTTTCACAGAAATGTTGAAGCTGACTGTCAAATCTTTGCCTTTAATGTTGACCACAGAGGCATTCCTCTAATCATTCCATTTACAATACCTACTCATTCCTGGCCACATCATGTGTAAACATTAGCAAAGAGATGAGGCTGGTACATTTGGCAGATATCCATCTGATTTCACCTTGGTACCTACCTGAAACGGAGAGGCAGTGCAGCAACTTTGATGGTGGAGGCAGGGAAATGAATATTAACGGAGACACTGTAAACTACTTGTCTACTTTAAGAACTACAAGTCCCTTTAAGATTAGTCAGACACATTTCACTGGACACCACAACTGGCCTGTATCTTATGACTTGTCCTGTTGAGAGGTTGGTGATGGGGATGGGCATTTAATTGTAAGAGACTGCGATAGGTAGAGTCCTTGCTAGCTTCCTGCCTCCAATCCAATTAAGCCCACGATGGGAAGACAAATGGATGGCTTTCCGCCCTGATACCAACTGAGACTTTAAATTGGCAATAAACGCTCACTTATGGCCTTCATCCCACCATCACGAGTATTAGCCTTACTATACAGGGAACAAAATAAGAAAACCCATGTAAAATTGTTAGCAGGCATCTGGGGAGGAGGTGGGAGAGGGCAAGGGCGGCACTCAGTGATTAGCACTGATGCCTCACAGCGCCAGGAACGCGGGTTCGGTCCCACTCTCAGACAACTGTCTGAGTAGAGTTTGCACGTTTTCCCCGTGTCTGCGTGGGTTTCCTCTGGGTGCTCTGGTTTCCTCCCACAGTCCAAAGATGTGCAGACTAGGTGGATTGTCCATGCTAATTTGCCCGTAGTGTTCAGGGATGTTTAGGTTAGGTGGCTTATAGGAGGATGGGTCTGAGTGGGATGCTCTGAGGGTCGGTGTGGATTTGTTGGGCCGAAAGGGCCCATTTTCACACTGTAAGGATTCTATGATTCTCTTATTCAAAGGCAGTGATGATACTTGGTCTCTCCTGGCAGCAACAACTACCTCCTCGTGCCACCGCTATGCAAAAGAGCTGGCGACATGTGATTGGCTGACAGCTCTCAGTGGGCAGAATTTTCACCCTACAGGTCCTTAATCCTGGGCATACCTAGTTGCTGGCCTGACCCAGGCCTATAAGTGGATTAGGTCATCACAGGCCTTCTCACAGAGGTGAATGCATACTCTTGCCAACTTTCCAGCTAATCAGCCAAGACCCCTGACTCCTTCACAATGTTCCACCCACTAAATCACCATAAAAGAATCTTCCTGCCTCACCCAGTGGACAGTAGACAACAATCTCTCCCTCAATGTCACCAAAATGAAGGAGCTGGTTATCGACTTCAGGAAGCAGAGTAGAGGACATGTGCCGGTCTATTTCAATGGTGCTGCGGTGGGCATGGTTGAGAGCTTCAAGTTCCTAGGAGTAAATATCACCAACAATCTGTCCTGATCCATCCATGTCAAAGCTACAGTCAACAAAGCACACCAATGTCTCTACTTCCTGAGAAGACTAAAGAAATTCAACATGTACACGATGACTCTTAACAATTTTTATCAATGCACAATAGAAAGCACCCTACCTAAATGCATCAAGGCGTGGTATGGCAACTGGTCTGCACAAGACTGCGAGAAATTACAGAGTTGTGAACACAGCCCAGTCCATCACAGAAACCAGCCTTCCTTCCACTGACTCTGTCTATGCTTCCTGCTGGCTCGGGAAAACAACCAACATAATTAAATACTCCTCCTATCCTGGTTATACTCTCTTCCACCCTCTTCTGTCAGGCAGAAGATACTAGTGTTTGAAAACATGTACGAACAGATTTAAGAACAGCTTCTTCCCTGTTGTTATCAGACTTCTGAATGGACCTCTCATATATTAAAGTTGATCTTGCTCTGCACCTTCTCTGTAGCTGTAACACTATATTCTGCATTCTGTTCTATTACCCTGATGTACTTATGTAAGGTAGGATTTGCCTGGATAACACGCAAGACCGTACTTTTCACTTTATCCTGGTATATGTAACAATAATGAATTAAACCAAATCCATATTTGAATAGGCTTTCCTTGTCCAATCCAATCTAATTCTCATTGTTTACCCCATTAAGGTCTGGAAACTTTTGACATGTGTGAAAGCATTACTGTCACAGCTACAGGAAAATGGAGAAGGTATTATCCCAGGAGGCTGCAGTATAACAACAACTTGCATTTGTAGAGCACTTTAACATAATAAAAGGTCCCAAGGCACATTAGAACAATATAACTGATTGTTTTTTTGTCCAAAGGCAGAAAGGAAGACATTAGGATAAGGTAATAGAGGTGGATTTAAAGCAAAATTTTGAAGTAGCTGATGGTAATGAAGATTCTGAAAGGCTTGGGATGAGGAGTTCAGAGTGTAGTGTCTAGATAATGGCACAACTGTCAATGAGGAAATGGAGGATATGCACAAAGAGGCCAGAGGTGGGGCAGCACCTGAATGAGTTCTTAAACAGTTATGGAGATAGCAGGAGACTATAGATATGAAGAGAAGCTCAAATATTTCATTCATGTTGGATGTGAGTCACATTCTCTCTCCTTTCAAGGTGCAGGAAACAACAGCTGCCAGCATTACAGAGAGAAAATTGAGCCCATAGTCTTGTACTGAAATCTTTCCTGGTTTTGAGTCATATCACTTTCCCAGAATGTAATGTAGTTGTTTTTCTTCCTGTAGTTGGGCTGGGAAAGCCAGCTGGTAAGGATAGGCACAAAAAGTTATATGAATATGATCTACTGAAAGCAGGCAGGCTCTGGTTGTGCTGGTTTTCACATGCCTGTGAAGGGTAAGGAGAGGAAATGGGTGGGATCCCCCCCTTGTAAACCACAGGCCCCTAGGAGCAACGTCTGAGAGCAGAGAGAATGAGACTTTTCCTGAAATGCTCTGAGCTCATAGACTGCCTAGTCTTGGCAGAGAGTTTTATGATCTGTGATAACTAAAGGGGATTGAAAGTCAAAGGGTGGGAAAAAGAAAAATCTCAAAAAGAATCATGTTCTATCAGGCTGGGTGTCAAGAGTTGGACAAAAGGGAAAATAGTATTAAAGCAACATCGTTATCCATTCAATAAACTGCTTCTCTTAAAGGGGCAACATCTTCACAAAAAGTATGTTGGCAAATCTTTTTCCTAGGATGCAAATTGTGGTGCAAATTGCTCCAAGAAGACAATATGAGGAAAGTTGCAGACAGAGCTCTTTGATCCCAAATCATCCCTGACTCTGTCCTATTGCACGTTTTCATTTTGGATATAGCCAGAATTAGATCTAGATTAAACATCATTCTACACTGCCAAAGAAAGCACTTACGGACCTGCTTATGTACAGGTTAGCTGCAGAATAAAAGTGTCCTGTGCTGCCTTGGCTCAGTGGTGACACCAACAGAATCAGAAAACTGGGCATTTAAGCCCCACTTGAGGAATTGAGCACATCATTACAATGCAGCACTAAAGAAGCAGTTGCATCTTTTGGATGAGAGGTTAAACCATGCCTGTCTAGTCATTTGAATCCCAAGGGTCTACTTGCAGAAGGAGGTGGGAGTTTTCCTGGTGCCTTCAAGTGAGGTTGAATTCTCATCATTTTACTGCTGTCCAGGGCCGGGGGTGGGGGAGAGGTGGGGTGTCCTGCTATGTGAAAACCTATGTGCCAGGTTGCAATTCCTTCTGGTCAGTGCCAGGAGATTTGCTAATCACCAAGTCACCAGGCATAAGGAGAGTCACTGTCAAGATAGTCAGCTCCAGGAGCATTGACCAAAGGATCTGGATCCAGAAAAGGAAGTGCCTCAAGATGGCTGGGTTCTAAAAAAGAACAAAATAGCCCAAAGTATCAATCCTTCAGATTTTCCATATTTAAAGCAGCTTAATTTCACTTGGGTTTAATCAGATTCATGTGTATGGAAAGCCCTACATAATTCCAAGAATGCATGGCAACATTGTTTTGTTCCCCCCCAACCACCCACTCAATAAAGCTCTTTTTATAACCTTCATCAACCAGCACACGAGACCACGCTCAATGTTATTCCAAACAGACTTGCAACCCTTCCTTGCTCCCTTCATGGCACATACAGTACTATGGTACTTTAGCATTATCACCAACTACCCTCACAGTTCCTTCCTCAAAACTCATGCTTTCCAGCCATACCTTCTCATCCAGATCCCCTGTTGCTTCATCTTCTCCTCACCTTCTGGACATCAGGCAGAAGCCCTATACATATCTGCATGTTTTCTTGAAAGAGACACTCACTAATTCTCACCCTTCTTTCCCTGCTGGACAAGACACTTCACAATAAAAGGGACCGCTCAAAGACCAAAGAATTATTCTCAGGATGTGAGTTTTGCTGCAAGACTGCCCTTTTGTTCTCCTTCCCTATTAGCTCTTTGTAGAGTAATAGAGTTGGAATATGGTACCAGTACCCTAAGGCTAGCAGCTTCTCTAAGTAGACTTCTGACTCTTACCTTGGCACTCCTTCAAGCACCTCAGAATAATATAGAAACGATATCATGCTGTACTATGATGCTTGTTGTCTACCACCAGCTCCTTGTTTCTGTCTCAGCTTAATCCACATCCTTTTACTCTCTATTCTAGATTCTTCTGTTTTGTTGCAGTTCACAGAAGAAGACACCTTAGAAGAAGAGAAAGCTTCTGAAGACATCCCATTAGACGTTGCATTGCTGCTAAACATTAAATACTGTAATCATAACGGCTAGACAAATGGGTGAATGGTCTGCAAATAATCAATACAAAAGCAGGAATCTGTATAGCAATAAAGTCAGTGGGACATAAAAGAACAATAAAATACTGAAAGAAAAGTAAAATATCTAACATGGGGAAAAGTATGTGAAAAGCCAAAATTTAATCCGATCTTCTAGTCACTTATGGCATTCCAGTGTCTTGATTACTTACTGGAATAATCCTCATTTTAGTTCCTGTTCTCATAGTTCCAAGTGCAAACCTGCAGTTCTATTTGCCAATTTTTTTTTATTGAATCTGGGCAAGGTCATTTTACCATGTCTTTATAATTAACCTTTTTTCCCCACTCGTGTCCTATCCTCAACTTTCATTTTCCTGATCCTAATTAGATTCAGGTCACTGTTTCCAATAATGTCCTCCAGCCTGTAGACGTGCATTGTGGTGTTGCATTGTCTAGAAGAAGGTGAAAGTACCTTTTCTTCTTTACTTAAACAAAATTATAAATATTGACTATACTGCAAACAACTCCTCGTTCAGAAAACCTTAAAACACAGATGGAGGCCATTCAGCCCTCCCCATTAGACCCCTGTTTGAAACAGCTGTTTAGTTAGTCCCAATTCTGCTCCTCCCCCTATTTTTTCCACATAGTTCTTTGTCAGATATATATTTCCAAACCTTTTGGAAAGTTACCATTGAATCTGCTTACACCATTATTACTGGCAGTCCGTTCCAGATTCTAACAACATTTCTTCTTATCTCCTCTTCAATGTTTTTTGCCCATTATCTTAAATCTGTGTCCCTTGTTTACGAGCTGTCCTGCTGGTGAAAACAGTTTCTTTTTATTTATGCTATCAAATCTTTTGTAATTATTGAACATGTGTTAAATCTACCCTTTTAACATTCTCGGTTGTAAATGAAACAACCTTAGCATCTCCAGGCTTGCCATGATTGAAGTCACTCATTGTTCAAGTAAATATCATCTGCAACTCTCAATGAATTTCTATTTTTCACACTAGGAGTAGTTTCCAGGTATACTTTTTTGATACAAGTACTTAACAATGATATAGCGCTGGGATGCAGAGTGCTTCTTTACACATTTAAATTGGGTCAACACTTCTTGTAGCAGTTTCAAGGAATGTCTGAAAACAGTCACCATACCACCCATTCATATCAAACACAGGATATTACATCCAGAAGTTGGCCCAGAATTGGTCTGTTTCCTACACTAAAAATCGATGTAAAATCTCCCAAATCCCACCCACCACCCCTCCAAAATGTGGGCTTGTCACTAAAACTTAAATCAATTTCTATTTCAAATTATGCTTTTTTTTTCTGAGCTCATTGGTTACAGTCTTAGATTCTGCCAAACAGTTTGCTAGATTTCAGTTTAGTTTGTGCACCTTAGATAGAATCTTGAAAAGTTCACTGATTTTATTTGGTGACTTGTTGAAAAGAAGGCTATTGAAATAAAGCTGTGTGGAGCCTACAGTTGAACCTACAAGTCAGTTGGAGATATCGGAGCAATTCCATCGTAAGGAGGAGACAGCAATTTAGAAACAAGGAGGAAACAAGTGTTTATTTTAGGAAAGTGATAACTATCTTTGAGCTCTGACACTGTTGCGGATGATTAGGGGAAGGGGCTTGAAAGGAAGGACATATGAGGTGTTACCACTCTGGATGTCTCTTCAGAACAAAAGCAAAAAGAAAACAATGGAATTTGTTGAGTTTACTTTTTGTTCCCATGAAGCTGAGGGGCCAGGAAATGGAATATTTCAGGCTGTCATTGTACACAGTTTCATTAGTCACGTGCTTACTGTTGTCTCCAAATCTAATCTGTGAACTGAAGCCCACAACCAACCTTTATTAAAACCTATTCACCTATCAATTATCTCTTTGTTGTAATGAAGTGGCTACCCATCTCTAGATGCATCTATTTCAAGCTGTCAGTTGCGCTTCTCTATTCAACATCCATCTGAACAAATAATCTCAATTTTTCTGAGAGGGACCAATCATGTCTTCGCTTCATCATTACACATGGAGTGTTCATCTGACATTCGCATGCATTTTGGGATTGTCATCCTAAATCCTTTGGCTTCTCTGGCAATCCTTCAAAAACAATCTATTGAAACACATACTTAATACTTCCCCAAACTCAAATCCCATCATTCATTCAACTGATGAATTTCCTTCTCTCACTTTAGAAGTTTTGGTGCAGTGAATGTGTTATTTAAGAGTTATTTATTGTTAGAAGTTAGGGAAGGGACCTAGGATCAGCGAGCCTTCACTTCTTCCCCGTCTCATATGTATACATTCCATGGTGGAGTGCAGATCAAATTCCAGGCACAAGTTAAAAATAAAGTTAGGAGAAGGAAGGTAGATAGAACAGGGAGAGCCATATATAAGCTGTATTAACAAGGTGTAGAGCTGGATGAACACAGCAGGCCAAGCAGCATCAGAGGAGCAGGAAAGCTGACGTTTCGGGTCTGAACCCTTCTTCAGAAAGGGTCTTTCTGAAGAAGAGTCTAGACCCAAAACATCAGCTTTCCTGCTCC
>NC_063335.1:91325460-91367663 GCF_021869965.1 Rhincodon typus
ATTGTTCCATTTCTAACATTTTGTGCAATTTCCTACCAACCCCTACCATTCAATCATCGGCAGCCATGACCTTGACCGTTTCAGCCAAAAGCTTTGGAACTCCCCCAGTAAAGTGCACCAACTCATCCCTTTCTCTTCTCATCTAAGATATCCCTTCAAACTGAGTTCGCTGACTAAGTATTTGTTCATTTGTCCTAAAGTCTCACTCCTTAGCCCAGCATTCTTCTCTGATGGGGCAGGGATCCTGTGAAATACCAAAGGCACTTTTTTTTTGCTTCAAAGGTGTTATAGAAATGCAAATTAAAGTTGACAATGTCAGTGTACAACGCAATATTTAAGAAACTTGACACCATCCAAGAAAAAACAGCCCATTTGATTAGAACCACATTCATGAACATCCACTCCCTCCACCACCAATGTTCAGTAGCAGCAGTGCATACCAGCTATAAGATTTACTACAGAAACTACCATGGCTTCTTAGACAGCACCTTCTAAACCCACAAACACTTTCATCTCAGATGCACATACATGGGAACACCACCATCTGCAAATTCCCCTCCCAAGACACTCACTACCCGACTTATAATGTTTTGCTGTTCCTTTAGTGGCGCTTTGTCGATATCCTGGCATTCTCTCCCTGATGGCATTGTGAGCCTACCTACAGTATGCGGATTGCAGCAATTCAAAAAGGCAGCATGTCACCCCCTTCTCAAGGGCAACTATGGATGGGCAATACATGCCTGCCCAGCCAATGATGCCCACATCCCATGAATGAATAATAAGGAAAAATACTGCCCTTAAGTGAGAGGGGGATGTGTCACAACAAGCTCATGTCACTGATTTATAGCCAGTGATCCTTGTCTTTTTTGATAAATGCTTGAGTTGAATAGATGGTCAGATGACCTTTCAATGGTCACTGTCAATTGCCAAACACAAAAGCTGACCCCTCAAGCAATGTGATTGGGAAGCCAGCGTGACTGGCAACCATGGGGCAGACCTTTAAGTAGGGGAAGGCGCTAATTTAAAGAAAGGTTGTAAAGCAAGTTTCTGACATTGGGGACAACATGTCTAACCTCTTCTAATATGAATTAAACCAAGAAAATTAAAAACTCTGTGCCTCAGACATATAATTATAATCAGGCACAAAAGATTAGGTATCGGAGCTTACTAAACTGGAAATTGTCTTTTACTTACTGGAAAAAAAATTATTAGATCCTATAATGACTGGCCTTGCAAAAACCCAGAACAATCTGATGTTTTGTTTAAATCCCTGCATCTGGTTTAATGAAAGGCAAAGGTTGTGGGAAATCTGGATTCTAATATTTTGCTTTGAAACAAGAAGCAAGTTGAGAGATTCAAAACACAATATCTGGCTTCAGTGCATTGTGTGAAAGGGAGAGCCCCACCCTTAATTAGTGCTGCGGACAATCTAAGGGGTCACTGACAGGCTGTACTATGGCAATGATAGTGCAGAACTACAAAAATAAGACTGAAATATGCCTCGATTGTCTGATGTTGCACTGATGCAGTGAATAGTCTCTGCAATTAAAATAAGTAGGGTAGGAAGGAGGGGTCACTAGAGAAGATTTGTGGTTGTTAATAGAATTGCATGAATTTTAAATACTCTTTCACCTCTCAGGCAATGGCACGCTTAAGTCCCACTCTCAGGCTCAAGGACTTGAGTTAGGTTGTAACTGAAATGGCAGACTGAGACAGTGCTGTATTTGAGAGTCTTTGAGATGTTAAACCCATGGCCTGTGCAGGGCAATAAAGCTGGCATAACACTTTATTGAAAAAGAACAGAGAATTCTCCCCATTGTCTTAAAC
The DNA here is from genome assembly GCF_021869965.1 of Rhincodon typus. Classification (NCBI taxonomy): domain Eukaryota; kingdom Metazoa; phylum Chordata; class Chondrichthyes; order Orectolobiformes; family Rhincodontidae; genus Rhincodon; species Rhincodon typus. Next base: position 91,327,288 of record NC_063335.1, read on the forward strand.
TAGATAACTACTAATCCAGAATTTAATGGTAAGCTATCAGAATGCTCACAACAACAGCACAAGCCCGCAGGCAGAAGACTAACTGGAAGAGTTGAGAACCTGGAGTACAGGAGAAACCTATTCGTATGGGCAAGGCTGTAAATTTAATTTCCAAGAATAGGTTCAGACATAAACTATACATTTTTCAATATTAGAGTGGTTAATGAGAAGAAGAAATAAAGAAAATATATGGGAATAGGTCAACTGTTTGTGCAGAGGATATAGACATAATATATCTCAGCAAAGTCTACTTCAATCCAAAAGCCTGTATCCACATTGTGATTTCTATGTATGCCTGATGAGGAGGACATTAAAGATCAAAAAAGTTGTGATGGGGCAAGCCTTTTTTTTTGTTCATTGCTGTCTGGAGCAGCAATTACTCCCCATCTCTAGTTATGCGGTAGATAGAAGATAGTTTTGAGCAGCTTTTTTGAACTGCTATAGATCATTTCGCACAGGCACAAAACCATTAGGGAGGGAGTTCCATGAGTTTGACCCAGCGAGATTGAAGGAACAACAGTATATTTCCAAGTCAAGATGGTTGTGAGGGAAAGGCAGGTGGTGGTGTTCCAATGCATCTACCAGTTGTGGGAGATGGGTAACTAAGGATAGACAATAACTGCTGGCCCAGCCAGCAACACCCACATTTCATGAATAAATTAATAAAAATGGAGATAATGACTAAGAAGCCTTGGTGGAAGTTCTGCAGTGTATCCTGTAGATGATCCACACTACTGCTACTGAGCATTGGAAGTGAGAGGAATGGATGTTTGTGGATGTGTTGTCAACTAAGTGGGCTTCAGAAGGGCCATTGGACTTGAAACGTTCTCTCTACTTTTTCTCCATAGATGCTGCCAAACCTGCTGGGTGCCTCTAATAATTTCTATTTTTGTTTCTGTTTTTGTTTTGCTATCTAACTATTCCAGTCCCATTTTCTAGCACTTGGCCCATAGCCTTGCATTTTTTGGTATCACAAGTGCATATCTAATTATTTTTTAAATGGTGTGAAGGTTACTGCATCAACTAATCTTACAGGTAACAACGAATTCCAACTTTTCACCACCCTCTGGGTAAATCATTCCTCACGTTCCCTATAAACCTTGTGCCCCTTACATAATTCTTTGCCCTCTGGTCATTGATCCCTCCACCAAGGAGAAAAGTTTCTTCCTGTCTAGGCCTCTCATAATTTTATACATCTCAATTATGTCCCCTTTCAGTCTCTTCTGCTCCAAAGAAAACAACCCCATTCTTTTCAATCTCTCTTCATAACTAAAATTCTTCAGCCCAGACAACATCCTGGTAAATCTCCTGTACACTCTTTCCAATGTTATCACATCTGTCCAATAGTGTGGATTCCGGAACTAAACACAAAACTCTAGCTGTGGTCTAATCAACATTTTATCCAGTTCCAATATAACCTCCTTGCTCTTAAATCCTATGTCTTGGCTAATAAAGGCAAGTATTCCACATGCGTTCTTCACCACTTTATCTACCTGTCCTACTACCTTAAGGAACCAGTGGACAGGTATGCCAAAGTCCCTCTGATCTTTGGTGCTTTCCAGGGTCTTACCATTCACTATGTGTTCCTGCCTAAGTGCATCACCTCATACTTATCCTGATTGAATTCCATTTGCCAGTGCTCAGCCCATCTGACCAGCCTGTCTATATCCTCCTGCAATCTAAGGCTATCCTCCTCACTATTTACCACCCTACCAATTTTCATATCATCCGTGATTTTACTTATCAACCCTCTGACGGTCAAGTCTAAGTCATTTATATTTACCACAAACAGCAAGACCCCCAACACAGATGCTGATGTGTACCTTGCCCTTTATTTTAAATGATTGTGTTTGATCTTGCTAAAGTTGTGTCCTTTACTGGTGATATTGCTAATGTTATACTGCTTGTTGTTGATGCAGTTCTGTCTCATTGGTTCTTAATATTGGTGGTGCTGTTGATGTGACTTCTATTTCTCCAGATCAGGTTTAGGTCTAATAAATAAGAACTCTGTTTCTTCCCATTTTTTTTCATCTTGATGATGCATGATGTTAAAGCCTCAGCTTCACCAAAAGGTTTTGCTAGGCATTGGGTTTTCATGATTAATTCCAGTTTTTCACCTCAACAACTCAGGCAAGAGTTTGACATGTATGTTGACTTCCTCCTATCTGTTCATCAGTGAATTATTGTCAATTGGAATGTGTACTTTGTCTGGCAACACAAAGTTGTACATTCTGCCATTGAGTACCAATGCAGCTGATTTCGCGTCAGCCCAGAGAGGTATAGTTCGACATATCTTGGGAGTGTCCCTCACTGATGACAGATAATAGTGATGAAATTCATTATCACCTTCAAAGTGTCAGATCAGCATTTGGCAAACTGAAGAGTATTTAAGGATTAGGATCTTAAACCCAAGACCGATGTCATGGTTTATGTGACAGCAATGATGCTCATCTGAACAACAAACACCTCAAGTTAATTGGAGAAATACCACCAGAGGCAGTTTTGCAAGATTCTCTGAATTCAGTCACAAAAAAAGCAGTTCAACAGCAATGTTTTCTCCAAAGTCAACATAATTACACAAAAGCGGCTTTGTGGAGTCAGGCCAGGTCATATGCCTGTCACCAGACTCCCAAAGCAATGGCTCTCCTTGGCACTTGGTGCAGCAGGATACTCTCAGGAAGATAGGAGAAACATTTGGAGGATGTTATCAAAGTATCCATGAAAAGGTCAAGCATCCTCGCTGTCTCATAGGAAACCCTGTTTGTCACTGACCAATTCGAGAAGGCTTATTCAGGAAGGCAATGAACATTGGCACTTCATCAGGTATTTGCAGAGGCGAAGTTGAGGCTTTGGAGGGAGAATACAAACCTACTCACCTACTTGAGCCTTCAAGCAACAACTGCCTCATTTAACAGAGTTAATAGTTCACGTTTTGTCCTTATCAGTGCCTCAGAATCCATCAAACCAAAGTGGAAGCAAGACATTCTCGATTGCAAGGGGCAGTCTCAGAACAGCTCAAAACCCAAGGCGTGGTTGTGTCTTTCTTTGCTATTTCATGAACGTGCTATTGACCATCTGGATTTGTCTTCTCTAAAACTGTATTTCTTTTGGTAACATGGGAATGAGGTGATGATGCTGAATCCAGAATGTGCAACAAATAATCTCAAACTCTCAGGAGATGAGTGGGATACCATTATCATAGATTTTTCCTCTGGATCAACTGTGATCTTCAATAGATCCAACCATCTCCTCAAAATATTCTGGATACAGTTAAACCAATCCTCCTTGCTTCTCAGCAGAGGGCAGTTTTCAATGTGTATATGATCTTCAACACACCGCATCTGTTTCACCTCAACAAAATAAGTGACAGCCATTCACTGGTTCATATCTCAGAGAAATGCCCTTGACTAATCAATGGTTTAACAGTGAAACAAAGTCTGGCATTTAACTATCAACCATCCTTAATGGCGGAGCAGGCTCGAAATTCTGAATAGCCTACTCCTGCTCCTATTTTCTATGTTTCTATGTAACACTTAGTGATCTCCATGGTTCACTGAGATTTGCTGAATCTCTTTACAACTGAGTAACCCCAGTGCTGTAGGACATGCAGTTTATTTTTTTTTACTTTTATATATCCCTCTAGTTATTCCTAGCTGTTGAATCTCAGTTCCATCATATGCCATCAACAATGAAGGTGCTTGGGTTCAAACCAGTTTCCATTGGATAACCATTTTCTTTCAAATGCTCAGGAAATACGTTTTGTTAAAATTCCAAGTGGGACAATGTCACTCTCGCACAATTGTCCAGTATCTGATATATTTTGGTCGAGTCACCCCTCACTCTTCTAAACTTCAGTGGATACAAGCCCAGTTTGTCCAGTCTATCCTGATTAGACTCATTTCAGGTATCAATTCAGTAAACATCCTCTGAACTGCCTCCAATACATTTACATCCTTTCTTAAAAATGAAGACCAAAACTGCTCATAGTCTTTGAGATGTGGTCTCACCAATGTGCTTGAAACTGAAGCATAACCTCCTTATTTTTATACTCAATTCACTCGTGATAGCTTATTTGATTACTTGCCGTATCTGCACACTAATGTATTTTGACTCTTGCATTAGAGCACCTAGATCACTCTGCGCCATGGAATTCTACAGTCATTTTCTGTTTAACTAATACTCTGCTACACCTTTGTATAGTTGCTTTGCCTATCATGTTCTTAAACTCAGTTTACAGGATATAGATATATTGGTTTCTTTTCTTTCTCACTAGTTCTGTTGTTCTGCCTCTATAACTGCTTTACCATCTTTTTTCTTTGTTCCGCACATTTTTTCCCAATGATTGTGTTTTCCGCAAGCTCTGCAGTTTAGCCTGTGTGCTGGACATTTCCATCTGTCTATAAATTCATGTGGTCATCCACAGTATTTACACCTAATTGTCTCTGTCTGGTGTGCATTCTCTTGTTGTTGTTTCATTGAATCTGCCTGAAGTTCGACTTAAGAAGCTGTCAAATAACACATGGGGTTTCGGTGTTGGCATATATTGCCATGCTGTTATAGCAACTAATCATCATGATAGTGCATTCCAACATGTAGCAGATATCACTATTACCTCTTCTGCAGGCTCTAGTGACTCAGTAGGTGTGATGGTCAATGCAGCATCTTTAAATATGTTCAAACAAGGGTCTTTGATAGACTTCAGTCCTCACTACTGAAGCTGTACTCAAGGTAGGGTTTGACCAAATCCACCTCTATCTGCTTTGAATTGCTGTGCATCCTTCATTTTGACCCAGTTAACCATTAATAACAGTAGTTTACTGACTATGATCTGATACTGTGGGTAAGTTGTATAAATTTTTCTGCATTTTGTCTTACTTGGGCTTGTACAAATGCAAGTTGTCATAGAAAGAGTTAAGCAATTAATTAGTTTTGCCAGGAGCTTGTTCCTTTCACTATGCAGAAAAATAAATTTCTTTTGATCACAGATTTTGCTGAGTACTTGTTAGTATTAGTCATGTTCTCCAGTTTTGCATTCACAGTTGAATCCAGAGTGGCTGCCAGCACCAGAGCAGCTGAAATAGCTGAACTATAGCCCCAGGCTACAGGCCTACATTTTCTAAAATCCCAGCACATTCTGAGAATGCAATTGAAACTGCCAGTGTTCAAAGCTAATCACTGCACACTATAGTATCAAGTCCAAAACTCTGCATATAAACATTTGATACTTCCACTACTCATTTAATTTATTGAGCTTACAAGAAAGGAAAACAGCAAGTGCTGAACATCTGAATTAAAGACAAAAAGTTACTGAAATATGTACAACCTCTCAAAGAAAAGAGAAGACTACATTTCAGGTAGGAAACTTTTGCATTAGTAGTTCAGGGCCTGCATTTTAATCCATTATTCTGCTTCCAAATGAGGTGTAATAGTATCAGTAGAAAGAAGAGTGAAAATTGCATGACACTGCTGTCAGGCCCTGAATATAGCATCCACATAGGCCACATCTAACTGCTCTGAGGAAGGGTCACCGGACCCGAAACGTTAACTCTGTTTTCTCCTCCACAGATGCTGCCAGACCTGCTGAGCTTTTCCAGCAACTTTGTTTTTGTTCCACATCTGAACTGCCACTGGCTGCCGCTCATATTCTAGATGCATGCAAATGCTGCTGGGCCTCCGATTAATGGATGCATTTCCCTCGCATCCGCTGCTGTTCCTACCAGTTGCTAGGACCAAAATGTGAGGTCTGGTAGTCACCCTTGGCATGGCATCAAAAAATGGGGAAAGTAACCAGTGACACTATCCCCTCGCTCCAGCTCTTCAAGATTAAGAGGTATCAATGTTAGCCAACAACCTCAGTAGAGTATGAATCCAGTGAAAGAAGGGCTGCAGAACATAGGGTGAAGATGGGAAAACGAGCTGATCTATCAAAAAAGGTGATAGTTTGTTGGACTAAGCAACTTTTCCTCTAACTTAGCAAAGTAAAAAACAGAGGATATTCATCAATGAAAGAAGCAATTGTTATTAAAACTATTAAGGATAATGCTTCTTCATTTGATTTGAATGCAATATTCTCAGCTTCTTCATCAAAGACCTTTCCTTCACAAATGTATCTCTTTGTATCTTAAGACCCCTTATTTGCTTCTGACACCACCAATGTTAATTCATTATAGGTATCTAGAACCCTTAAAGCAAAATACTAAAAATTGTAAATTATACATTAGGTCCCTCATTCCCCTTCATTATTCCAAAAACATCTATTCAGTTTTACCAAAGACTCCTCTTTTTCAATAGCACAAACGTAATCACTGAAATTTTCTCAAAAAGTAAAGTCCATTCATACTGTGCCTTCAGAATCACTGAAGTACTACCACAATCTGACTCTGAGAAATGCTGTAATTAATTAGTATAGATTGCCACTAAAGCATGACCTTGTATGCCATGTGTAGGAAGCACCAAAAAGTTGAACTTATATTGCCTTTAACATAGTGAAATGGCCAAGGCACTTCAAAAGTCTGACATCAATTGACACTGAGCCAAAGTAGGAAGCAACTTAATTTCAAAACTGCTTAGCCCTTGGATCTACTAAATGCTTTTTAAACTTACTAGGAATTGATTTAAACTTTTAAGCAGTGCAGACATTCCTCCCTTCCCTGAAAAGGGAGAAGGTGTTGTGTGAAGATTGCAGACAGCTATTTTCTATAAGTGAGACAAAAACGTAAATCAATCAACATAAAAACATTAGATTCCTGATGCCTGGCTATCATCTTCATTGTCCTATTCTACAACCTCATTAGAGCAGGAGTTATTCCATGGTGTGGTAACAAATACTCCATGCAATATTCCAAATGGGGATTGAATCTATTGTAATGCTAGACCTGGACTGGGAATTGGAGGTAACTTTTGAGCTGAGGTTTTAGCTGATGTTTTTAGCTGATGCTTGGGTTTGAAATTTGGCTTGTTGCAGCATAAGTCTAACATCTGAATATTGAAGCCAGTTTGTGGTTAGGGAGGCAGATTTTCTTCACTCCTCAGTTGCTCAGAGACAGAACAGCAGGGGTTAGGTTCACAATCCCGACCAAATCTCCTTGCTGGAGGACACACAGAATGGGTAATAGCATGTTTGTACTACCCATAAATAATAATAACAAGAATGCTAAATCTTCCATTAGTTCATTGTTTCCCAGGCAGTATTTCCAATAACTCTGTCACTGGATCAGTAATCCAGAATCCCTGCCTAATGCTTGGGAGATGTGAGTTCAAATCCCACCATGTTCAGATGGTGAAATCTGAATTTAATAAAAGTCTAGAATAGAGATTGAGCCTGTTACTGACCATTTAACTACTGTTGATTGTTGCGAAGAGCATCAGGTTCACTAGTATCCTTTAGAGTAAGGGTGCAGAATATACTCTGCTTTAAGTCCCTCAAGAGTGACTCAGCCACACCGTAACATATTAACGGACATTGCTGCTAGACTTTGCCTGCAGCAGGTCATGAGAGAACCAACAAAAGGGAATAATCTAGTTACCCTCATCCTCACAAATCTGCTTGCTGCAAATCTGTCCCTGAAAGTATCATTGGGAGTAACTGCCCTAGAGTCCTTGTGGAGACTAAGACTCAGCTTCACAATGTGAACACCTTCCATCGTGTTTTGTGGCATGAACAAATTGCTAATTTCAAACATACCTAGCAACTCAAGACTGGGAATCCATAAGACTCTGTGCAAAGTACTGATATTGTTATGGCAATAGTGCTGAAGACATGTGCTCAAGATCTAGCTGTGCCCCTAACCAAGCTGTTCTGATACAGCTACAACTGGTATCTACACAGCAATGTGGAAAGTTGCCCTGGTGTGTCCTGTACACAAAAAGTAGGACAAATCCAATTTGGATAATTATGCCCATCAGTCTACGCTTGATCATCAGTAATGTGATGGAAGGGGTCATCACTAATTTGTCAAACAGCACCTGCTCAATAATAACATACTCACCGATGCTCAGTTTAGATTCTGCCAGGGCCACTCAACTCAACTTCATTACAGCCTTGGTCCAAACATGGAGGTAAAATAGCTGAAATCCAGAGGGGAAGTGAGAGTGACTGCCAATGATGTGAAAGCTATATTTAACTGAGTGTGGCATCAAAGAGTCATAGCAAAACTAGAGTCTTTAGGAATCAGGAGAACTCTCCACTGCTTGGAGTCATTCCTAGCATATAGGAAGATGCTTGTGGTTGTTGGAAGTCATTCATCACAGCTCTAGGACACTTCTGCTGGAGGTCTTCAGAGGAATGCCTTAGGTCCAACTGTCTTCAGCTGCTTTATCAATGGTCTTCCTTCCATCATGAGCCAGAAGTGGTGATATTTGCTGATGATTGCACCATAATCATCACCATTCACGACTGCGTAGATACTGAAGCAGTCCAAATGCAGCAAGGCCTGAACAATAAAGTTTGAGTTGACAAGTGGCAAGTGACATTCATGCCACACAAGTGTCAAGCTGACATCACTAACAAGAGAGATCTAACCATCATTTCTTGACATTCAATGGCATTATCATCAATGAATCCTCCGCTAGAGATATCCTGGGAGGTATCACTGTCCAGAAACTGAACTGGGCTACTGGTATAAATGTTGTGACTAAAGAGCAGCTCAGAGGGTAGGATTAACTCATGTGCTGACTTTCCAAAGCCTGTCCACCATCTAAAAAGCTCAAGTCAGGAGTGTGTTGGAATACTTCCCACTTGCCTGGATGAGTGTAGTTCCAACAACACTCAAGAAGCTTGAAACCCTCCAGGACAAAGCAGCCCGCTTGATTGGCAGCACATCCACAAGCATTCACTCCCTCCGCCACCGAGGGTCAGTGGCGGCAGAGTGTACTATCAAGACACACTGCAAAGATTCACCAAGGTTCCTTAGATAGATCATTCTAGATCCATTACCACTGTCATCACAAAGGTCAAGGACTGCCAATCAATGAGATAAACCATCTGAAAGATCCCCTCCCGGCCATTCACCATCTTGACTTTGACTCGAATTTGTGGTTCTCACTCCCCTTCAGCAATATGGATATACCTGGCCTGCAGAGGTTCAAGAAGATAGCTTACTACTATGTTCTCAAGGTCAACTAGAGATGGACAATAATTACTCACCTAGCTAATGATGTCCCCATCCACTGAATGAAGAGCAAAAAAAATCATACTTAAATTCACCTGGTGTGCCCCTTTTTTTCTGTGATATATACCATTCTTTATCTCTAGACCACACGACGCCAACCAACTGTGTGGTTTAAACTGGGTCATCAGAATCATCAGCTGACATCACTGCAACTGAGAGATAGTAAGAACTGCCAATGTGGATTAGCTATAGGAAATGCAGGGTTATGCATTTCAGAGGAAGGGACCCGACCCGAAACGTCAGCTTTCCTGTTCCACTGATGCTGCCTGGCCTGCTGTGTTCCTCCAGCTCCATACTGTGTTATCACTGCAACTCAGGCTTGTTTAGCTTCCTCTGGCTCAACACTTGTGTGCAATGTGATGCCACTGCTTGCTTTCATCATCATAGAATCCCTACAGTGTGGAAGCAGGCCATTTGATCCATCAAGTCTGCAACACCCCTCTGAAGAGCATCCCATCCAGACCTACCCTATCCCAGTAACCCTGCATTTCCTATAGCTAATCCACATCCCTGTACACTATTGGGGCAATTTCTAATGATCAATCCATCTAACCTGCACGTGTTTGGACTACGGGTGGAAACTGGAGCACCTGATCTGTTCTTCCATTGTATACTCTAACTGTTGATTGACTGCCTCAACACTTCTGCACATATCAAGAACTTCCTTAAGAGTAAATTTCTCCTCTGTCAGCAAACATGTTCACATCGCAGGATTACTTAGGTCTAAGACAAACCTACCTTTGATGAGATCACTCTTCAGTTCAGCAAACTTACAGGATACAACTAGAAGCCTGTTTGTAGTCATATGCTGATGAATAGTTTTCCACTCCGTATGACCTCTGATGTTAAACACATACATATGTAACATTAAAATGAATTTCAAAGTTTGGCTGTAAAACTTTCAGTGTCTTTGTCGTCTGGCTTTTCTGCTATACAGTGACATGTGAAAGTACATACAAACAATGAAAAGAAGTTAGACATTTGAGATCTTGAGCATACTCCACCATCCAAAAATATCATTCTTGATCTGATTGTAACTTCAAATTCATATTCTACATTACTCCTGATAACCTTTCACCCTCTTGCTTACCAAGAATCTATCCATCTCAATCTTAAAAATATTCAAAGAATCTACTTACACCTCCTTTTCTGGAATACAATTCCAAAAGTTCACAAACAGTTGAGTGAAAATATTTTGCCATATCATTGTTTTAAATAGATAACCCCTTACTTTTAAACAGTAACACTTAGTTCTAGATTCTCTCACAAGAGGAAACATTTGTCAACATCCACTCTATAAAGACTCCTCAGGATCTTATATATTCCATTCAAGTTGCTGTTTACTCTTCTAAATTCCAGCAGATCCAAGCCGAGCCTGTTCAACCGTTCCATGTAAGACAACTCACTCATTCCCAGATTTAATCTGATGAACCTTCTCCCAAATGCTTCCAACGTACTTATACATTTCCTTAAGTTATGTGACTAATATTGTATACAGTACTCCAAAAATAAATACAGAAAGTGCAGGAGAAATTCAGCAGATCTGGCAGCATCTATGGAAAGAGAAACAGAGTTAATGTTTCTCGTCCCATATGTCGCTTCTTTGGTACTCCAGATGTGACCTCACCAGTGCCCTGTATAAATGAAGCATAACCTCCTTACTTTCGTATTAAATTCCTCTTGCCATTCTATTAGTTTTCCTCATTACTTGCTGTACCTCCAAACTTGCCTTTTACAATTCATTCAGTAAGGCATACAGATATTTCCGCATCCCAGAGCTCTGAAACCTCACAATATTTAGATAATATGAACAATTTCACATTTTCCCATGTGAGAATCTATCTGCCAGGTCTCTCTGCCTATTCACTAAGCCTTTACAAATCTTTTCACAGTCTCTTTATAAGATAACAAGTTGTGGTGTCAGTCCAGGGAGGATGGACAGGTCAAGGGGCCGGGATGTGGCTGGTAGGTAGGAGATGGGGTTGAGGCTTGAGGTGGGAGGAGGGGACAGGTGGGAAGAAGGACAGGTTAGGGAGGCGGGGACAAGCTGGGCTGGTTTTGGGATGCGGTCGGGGGAGGGGAAATTTTGAAGCTTGTGAAGTCCACATTGATACCATTGGGCTGCAGGGTTCCCAAGCGGAATATGAGTTGTTGTTCCTGCAACCTTCGGGTGGCATCGTTGTGGCACTGCAGGAGGCCCAGGATGGACATGTCATCTAAGGAGTGGGAGGGGGAGTTGAAATGGTTCGCGACTGGAAGGTGCAGTTGTTTGTTGCGAACCAAGCGTAGGTGTTCCACAAAGCGGTCCCCAAGCCTCCGCTTGGTTTCCCCGATGTAGAGGAGGCCACATCGGGAACAGTCTCCTTATGACCTCTTCAAAGCCTAGTTTTCTGCTTGTCTTTGTATCAACAACAAATTTGGTAAACATACCTTTCATCCCTTCATCAAAGTCAATTATATAGAATTGGGGTTAGCTAACTCAGTTTGTGATGCAGAGTGATGCCAACAGTGTGGGTTCAATTCCTACACTGGCTCAAGTTACCATGAAGGACTCTCTTTTTCAACTCCTCCCCTCATCTGAGACGTGGTGACCCTCAGGTTAAACCACCACCAATCATCTTCTCAAATGAGAGAGAGCAGTGCAAGGTCCAGTAGGACTATGGTGAGTTTACCTTTACCTTTATTTAATCCTACCACTGACACCTGTGGCACATTCATTATAACGGATCAAACTGAAAATGACCCTCTCATACCTAATGTCTACTTCCTGTTTGCCAGCCAATCTTCGATTCATGCCAATATACTACCCTCCACACTATGAGCTTTAATTTTCAACAATGACCTTTAAAGTGGCACTTTATCAATTGCTTTCTGGAAATCTAAGTCAAACCTAACAGTTCCCCTTTATGCACAACACATATTATACCCTCAAAGAATCACAATAGAATAAGTAACCATGATTTCCTTTTCACAAACCCATGCTGGCTCTATACGATTATTTTTAATTTTTCTAAGTGCCTGTTATAATTTCCTTAATAAGAGCATCCATCATTTCCCCACGACAGATGTTAAGCTAACTGGCCTGTAGTTTCCTGCTTATGCCTGCCTCCCTTTTTGAATAAAGGAGTGACATTTGATATCTTCCAATCTAATGGGACCTTTCCCAAATCCAGGGGAGTTTTAGAAAGTTAGAAACAATGTATCAACTATCTCACTAACCATTTCTTTTAATAACCTTGGATGAAATCCATCAGGACCCATGCACTTGTCAGTTCACAATTCCAATAATTTAGCGTTACTTCTTGGTGATTGTAATTTTCCTGACTTCATCCTTCCCTTCCATTTCCTGATTTTTTTTCTGCTTCTGGGATGTTATTTGCATCCTCCAGAGTGAAGACAAGTGCCAAATACCTGTTCAATTCATCTACCATCTCTTTATTCTCCATTAACTATTCTCCAGGCTCACTTTCATAAAGACCAACACTTTTTTTGTTAATTTGTTTCTTCTTTAAATATTTATAGAAACTCTTAGAGCTGAATGTTATGTTTTTTTGGCTAATTGGGTTTTTTGGAAGGTTTGTCAATGTGATTCCTAATGGGTTCTCTGGCCCTATCTTACCAAATTCACTTCATTAATTATCTGCTCCTATGGTGTTTCTCCATCGAATTTCCCTTCCATCTTACCACATGTTATTCCCAAGCAGCTCGCAAACAGTTCAGGAACCCTCCATTGCAAGACAGACTAAGTTCTTCAATGTATCTAACTCCACCATACTCCATGTACAACAACTTCAACCCTGACCCTTACTACTTCCAAACTATGATTAACAGTTACCCACTGTAGCAGTACCACATCAATTCTCAGATGGTTCAACAGCAGTAATATTACCAAGCAATGGTACAAGTGGGAGTCCCAGCTCAGATGCCCCATTTCAGTCTGAGATCAGACTATATGTCTAGGTCATATCAGCCTGCATAGGAAAATTGTCTACAAAGGGACCCAATCCATGTAAAGTTGATAGTGTTATAACCTCTGGTTAGGGTGAAAAGCGCAAAAAGGCAATGCAAGGCCGGAAAACTCTGAGCATCCAGAGAGACTTTGAGTGAGTGAATGCTGTGAGAGCAAGCAAAGAGCCTAGAGATGCAGCCTAGTCCAGCCCGTGAGCTGCGTGCATATTTCTGAGTACACAGTGTCCTTACTGCAGTGTTATGATGGTAGTTACCGGTGCAGTTCGCAATAAATTGCAGAAATGATGTTGAATCAGAGATTACCATGTGGGTCCTGGCACATGTCAGATTCCAATGTCCATGGATGTGGGTTACATATGGTTGGCACCTATGAAGTGCTTTGAGATGTTGGTGCTTGGTTTCCAACATGGAGGTTGTTTGGAGCAAGCAGCAAGCTGAATTCCCCAGGTGCACACCAGTGTTCCTGCTAATTTGTTTTCCCGCTGCTTGAGCCTCTGCTCACCAGGCCCTTTACTTTTTCCCTCTTTTTTTCTCTCCTCTTTGTGGTTTTCCCTTTCTTTTCCCCCCCGAGAGTGGAGTTGTGGAGCGAGCTGGCCAAGTGAGTGGGCCGGGTCCCTTGGCAGACGGGAGAAATCACCGGCATGAGTCCCACAGCAGACCGGAGCAGACATGGGCTGAGTCCCGCAGTGGGACCAGCACAGGCACACCCCGTGAGCCCCAGAACACCGCGAGCAGTGAGCCCTGGAACAGCACACGGGCTGTGAGCCCGGAGCAGAGCAGGGAAGAAGCCCCATAGCAGCACATGGGGAGAAGCCCCGGAGCAGTGCACAGGCAGCGAAACCTGGACGGAGACTGGTGTGAGAGGATAATCCTTACCTGAGAACACTGTCATGTTAATCCTTTAATATTTTCCTATTTTTAACTTATTTTCAACTCTGTAATTAAGCAACTACTTCTATTCCTCTGCTGTATCCAAGAATTGCACATAGGTACGTGTACCTAAGGTGTCACCATAAGAAAGCAGATGCTGTAAAAGCTTTTCACTATACTCCTACAATGGAGTACACGTGACAATAAAAGGATATTGTATATTTTATTGAACTGGAAGTCAATGGTGCGATCAATGCGCCAACACTTCATCATTGTGCCTAGAACCTTGGAGTGGCTGTGTGCTTAGAGGGAACGTTGGTGATCTGTCTCATTTCCTTGCCTAGTTTTCCCAACATCCCACTTGTTTTGCGTGTTTGGTAGGATGGGAATCTGAATATTAAGACGGCAAGTTGTGGCATTAACAGGGCATCTAGCAATCAGTAGCCACTGCCAATAGTCATCTTGCTGCTGCCCAGCAAGAATCTCACCACGTCTCTTGTGAAAATTATTAAAGGTAGAGCAAGATTATTTCGATGTCGAAATGGGTCCTGCCACACTTGTTGCTCGATTCTGCTGCATATCCTGCCATAGGCTACATTGCTCAAACCTCTATGATATATTTTGTCTGAAGAAGGGTCAGTGAACTCTTCAAAAGTTTGACTCTGCTTTCTCTCTGCAGATACTGCCAGACGTGCTGAGTTTCTCCAGAAATTTGTTTTTTTTTTCAGATTTCCAGCATCTATAGTTCTTTGATTTTGGTATTCATTTTGTCTGTTAGTTTAATACTACCTTTCAGTTTTCTAGTCAGTCACAGATGGTGGGTCATTGAAATGTACCTATTTTCGAACATTCCCTTAAATATCTGTCACTGCATCTGTGCTAACCTATACTTCAAACCAATTTACCAACTCACTTCAGCCAGCTCTGCTTTCATGTCCTCTCATACTTGCTCTTATTTAAGTCTTAAAAAAATTTTCAGGCCCACCCCCTCTTTCCCTCAAAATAGCATCATATTATGGTTGCTGTTACCCAGGATTGTTTTCACTCTTAATCCTATCTCATTGCATTATTTCAGGTCTAATACTTTGCTTAAAATGCTGTCTACTGCTCTAGTTATGCAGCTCACTTCAACATTATCCCCAGAATATGTTAGGTGGAGACCATTCTAATGTTACTGATCCCACTTATCCCAGTTCTAATGCCAGTGCTCCCCAAACCAGAAACCACTTCTCCACACCAGCCTGTGAACCATGCTATAATCTCTCTAATCTTGTTTGTCCTTTACATGTGGTTTGGGTAATAATCCAGAGAGTGTGGCCTTTGAGATTCTGCTTCCTAATTTAGTACCTAACTCCTCACAGTGACTATGCAGAATGTTCTTCTTTGTCATGCTTATGTTATTGGTAACGACATGGATCACAATGACTGTTCGACAATATTGGCTGTTCAGAAGACACCATTCTAAGGTCTAACTGCTTCTTGCTAGAAAGAATTCAGGTAATGTTCCTTCTCCCTGATGCATTGCAGTGTCTGTAGTTCACCACCAGCTCATAAACGCTGAGCTGAAGCTGCTGGAACTTCAAACACTTACTTGCAGGTGTAATTGCCCTGGACACACTGGCATTCAGGAACTCCTACATATTACAACTGTGATTCAGCTATCTTGCCATTCTTAAAGTGTCCTTGGTAGATACTTAACTATTTTATTCAATTATATGTTTACTTGTGTTTTTCTACATTATCTTAAGCTTTCCATTAGTTGTTATATTAGTTTGAAATTTATAATAAAATAAATAGTAATAACTTATTAGGTACTTATCAAATAACTGGCTTTTCTTTTCTTATAGATTAAGAAGCAATCTCTGATGACTAAAATAAGTGGCAATAGTAAAAAAAAGCATTTATTTCCCTAACTGTCAATCACCCAACTGACAGTACACTATTCTAAGTCATGCTCTGTGCTAAGTTGCTCTTAATTGACTAGTTTTATATGTTTCTAACACAAAAGGCCCAGGTAATCCAATTCAGAGGAATTGGTTTCAAGTGCTTCTTTAATTGAGTGCTGCTCTTCCAATGAGCACCATGTTAAAACTCTGCTTAAGGCTAGAATCTTTAGAATTCAAACTATAGATTTCAGTTAGATCCTAACTAATTCAAACTAAATTCAAAATTAAATTTGTTTAAATGATTACAGCTGTCTTACCCACCAACTACCAGCGTTAAATTCCAGGTCAAACTGAGATCTAGGCTGCAATACAGTTTGTACTCTTTCACCACAATTGCTACTCTTATTTGCTCAGTTTTAAAAATGGAATTCTCTACTTTCTAGCTCACTACCAAGATCAGAAAAACTTCAAAATCTGTCTCATATTTCCTTTCAATTTCCACAGCATCAGGAATGGAAAATGTATGGCCATTTTGACACACTCAGAAATGTAGATTCACAGACTTGGAGTCATAGAGTCATACAGCACGGAAACAGACATATCGGTCCAATTTGTTCACACTGACCAGATATCCCAATCTGACCTAGGCCCATTTGACAGCATTTGGCCCATATGCTTCTAAACCCTTCCAATTCATATACCCACCTCCACCACTTCCTCTGGCAGGTCATTCTTATGTTTCTTTTCCACTCTGCCTTTGCTGTTTTCTTCGGTTGCTGGTTCTCTTGTAACTCTGAAAATCCACATATTTTCAGCTATATCGTTCTTCACATCATGTTTCATGTGATGTGTGTTCAGTGGCTGTCCCAGACTACACACTGACAAGAGAGGTAAATATCACATGGATACAGCAAGCTAGTAAGTACACAAAGTACTACTGCATTTCTCCAAACAGGCTTGAATGCATGATATTCTGACTCAGAAAACAAAGTCTTTTCAAAAGAGCCATGATGAGGTAGAGAGAAGAGGAAAAGATGGCGAAAGAACAAAGATATAATTAGGTACATTGATAAAGGCCAATAAAGAACAGTCAACTGATATAAAGATACAAAAATGGAGGAGCAGAGAAAGAATTGAAGATAAAAGATGAAAATGGAAGGAGCACCAAATATAGAGATATAGGGAAAGAGTTAGAAATAACAAAAGAGATCTGAATTATGCACAATAGTTATAAAGGGGCAGAGGAGCCAAATATTGGTGATGTATGATTGGTGATGTATGATAGTTATATAATATTGCTACACACCCAGTTCATCAGTTATGTTTATTTTCTTTTTTCAGCTTACAGATTAGAAAAACTGACCCTCAAGCATAATTCTGGTCCAAGGATAGTTATTTTGGCAGCAATGGTTTATGGGATCATCAGAATACAGCTTTCTTCAGCAATCATTAATGGCTGAGGAAACACAGATAAAAGGCTGTTTTTGAGTATTTGAAACACAGAGTGATTTCATCGTTCTGGCGTTGACTCTATCCTATTTTAACTCTCTGAGAGCTGAGAGCAACCTCATGCAGTTTTGTTGAAAACAAAATCAACATGTTATTGATGCTATCTTTTGTCCTTCCTTGGGATACCTCACCTGTTTTGATTTCACAGTGGGAAAGATGTACTATCTGCTTAGCACCTTTTCCCATGATGTGTAGGCTAAAGCCACACTTCTGTATCATAGGTTGATGTTAGCATTGTTGAGGTTGTTATTGTTACAAGTATCCAACAGCACAATATCATCTCACCAGACAACATTATTAGGCATGGATCTCCTCAAAAATGAGTGACTTAGATTCTAAAATGCTCTGTGATGGGGAACAGAAACAATAGCAAATTTTACGAGTTAATTGGATAAATACATAACGAGATACAGTAGTGGAGATGTGGGAAAAGAGTCGAGAGTTAGACAAACTAGATTGCTGTGCAAGAGAGCTAATGCAGGTTTAATGGCCCACACTGTTCTATAAAATTAAGAAACGGTAACTACCAGAACAATAGATACATGACTAGATTTAGAACAGTGGCCAAGAAAATGTGGAATTCATTTCCAAGGTTAATAGTGGAGAAAGAAACTATATTAAAATAGATTGGAAGCACTCAAAAGGGAATAGTGTTAGTGTGTTTGGGTGGTTGGTCACATGGAGGATAATATTAGCATATTGAAGACAAAGGATTTGTTTCTCTTACTCTTTTAAAAAAGACAATTATGTACAAGTTCCTTTGCCTACATTAAAGAGGGCCCAGGGTATTTATGAGTGCAGCTCCAAGCACACAAAAATGCATCACATTGCAAGCATCGCTGATGATAATATTCAAATTGTTTCAATAAATAGCTTTCAATAGCAGAATCATGTCTAATGGTCAGAGGCAGGGAATAGAGGTCAGAGGCTAGGAATCCTACAGCAAGCATCTCAATTCTTGACACCCCAAAGCCTGTCCACATCTACAAGGCATACGTCAGGAGTGTGATGGAATACTCCCCACTTGTCTGGATTAGTACAGCTCCAACAACACTCAAGAAGCTTGACACCATCCAGGACAAAGCAGCCCGCTTGATTGGCACCTCATCCACAAATAAAAAATCCCTCCACTATCGGCACTCAATATCTACAAGATGCACTGCAGAAATTTACCAAAGATCTGCAGTCAGCACCTCCCAAACCCCAAGATCATTTCCACCTACAAGGACAAGGGCAGCAGATACATGAGGATACGACCACCTTCACATTCCCCTCCGAGCCACTCACCATCTTGACTTGGAAATGTATCACCGTTTCTTCAGTGTCACTGGATCAAAATCCTGGAATTCCCTCCCTAATAACATTGAGGGACTAGCTACAGCATGTGGACTGCCACAGTTCAAGAAGGCAGTCCACCACCACCTTTTCAAAGGCAACTAGGAATGGGTAATAAATGCTGGCTAGCCAGCAAAACTCATGTCGCATGAATCCATAAAAAAAGATCCTTTTCTGAGGCTTGCAAATACAAGCTAGGTGAGCACAAGCTGAATGATGCCAACGGTGAAGGGTCAACAGGACATGTTGTTTGTATGATCTGCCAGTTGTTGGGACATGTACCCACATTGCACAAGCACAGGAACTCATACATCTCATTACTTATTTATCAGATAGGCAAAATATCTTCTTGGCTTGGCCGCAGCATCATTTTAGTGGGAAAAACCTCAGGTGGATTTACTGCACAATAGCAGCGTGAGACAGCTAAGCTTCACTTTTTGCTCAAAGTTCTGAAACTTTTTTCCCTTCAAGGGCAATTTGAGGTAGATTGGGCACCATTCAGGGCCAAAAGTATGGACGCAGGCCCTTTGATGAGTTTTTGTGATGAATAAGGGAGGGATTATTTGAACATCTATTATCATGCAGGTTATGTCCTATTTCAGTATCATGATTACACAGCTCACAGCCAATTCATGCGTAGCCAATAAAATTGATCTTGTAGCACACAGAACTGTGAGAATCTCGACTTTGGATATTGACTGGTCATGGTGGCTTTCAGTAGACAGTTAAGAAACCATTTTCAGATTTCTTGACTAATATATCAAGCAGGGAGAGCTCACACTGTTTCTCAATTTTGGTTGTAATTTAAGCGAATTTAGCTTTGTAAAGAAATTCTTTGATGTGGCTGTGGACTGAAATGTTGTAAAAATTATTTCTGCTATATTGGAAGCATGCAATTGGCAGGAGGTTAATAGTCTTTTCATCAAAGACATGCTTTCCATGGCAATGCCATTTATTTAGGTATACATGGTTTAATTGGATGCACAAGTTGCTAGGTTCATGAGTTCAGTCAACACAAGTTCAGAACAAGTGGTACAAATATTCTCCTTTTAGCAATGTTTAAGTCATGCAAAATACTCTGAAGGACCTTTTACTTAATAAGAGCATTGCTTGAAGAACTACAGTCTGCACCAATAAAATCAAATACTATCTAAGTTCGAATAATATCTTATGTCCATAATTTTGTTGCATGCCCATTATGATGCCTGTTCCATTAAGGAAATTTGGAAATTCAGTAATTTCCTTGCTCAAGATACTCTAGTCAAACAAGACATTCACAAAGGTTTAATTTGCATTATCTCATTCTTTGATATTGAGCTAAAATCTGGCCACAGGTTTAAGCATATGCCTTTTTTCAAAGATATTGTTTCTACTGACAGGATGTGGCAATCTTTCAAATTTAATTTGCTTTAACCAGGCATGGTGCTATCAGCCCATTGTCAATCACTAAAAGCACAGTTATCAGCCAAGCGTTTTATCTTCTCTCTTCTCACCCATTTCTAGATGATAACAATGCACCAGGGTCTTCATATCAGCCTTTGCTAGAAGTTGGTTACGGGTTGTACCTGAACAACAGAGAGGCGAAGTCCCTAACTCTGTCCTGATTCCAAGCATTCGGTGACTTCACAGGAAGGGTGCTCCTGTCCCTGAGTAGTTTCATTCTATGTCAAATACAACCCAGCCCTCGGTAGGCTTCTGGTTGATGTCCATTTTGATTGCTGATGGGAAAGTCAGACTATGGTTATTCTCACAGTCTCGTGGCTGCTCAGAGCAGGTTTACTGGAGGTGAAGTGTCAGGTCACCCTCTTCAGCAAAGCCGGTGTGTGGATGCAAAAATTACAAGAAATTTCCTGTATCTGATGTAATACAATTCCACTGATGAAATACAATGATATATGAAAGAATATTTGTCAGAATGAGGAGTTATATTCAGGATCCGCAGCACTTGACTCCCAATCCCAGCTGGCCAATCTTTAGAAGAAAAAAAAGTGATCGCACTTATGTATTAATATATAATGTCAATGCTTTGTATACAATGGACTATTTCCAAATTGTGAAGACTTTTTTTTAATGCAGTTATTGGCAGATTAGCCTCATTGGGCTGAATTCCTTCTGTTTCTATTGTTAAGAAAATCATTATTGTTGTAGATATTCCCTGATCAGTTTTCTCAAAGATGTTATTACAAACCACTGTAGGAGGTGGGACTTGTACCTGGGCCTCCTGTCTCAGAGGTAGGGGCACCACCACTCCACAAGAATCCTAAAATGTCACTGTCGGTTCTTTTCAGTTCCTACCAGGAGAAAGCATCCTGAGATTTGATCTGTTGTTTCTGATACTCTGATCAATACTGAAAAGTTCACAAGACAAGTTGGAAATTGAGGATGTTCACTGACTAATGTCACCATAGTGCTAGAGACCATACGGCTGCTATCTGATCATAGAGAGACAGCTGGTAATAAATTTAACCTGTGGATTGCCACACCTCAGACAAGGGTAAGCTGGGTCCAATCTGGGAACAAAAAGGAGAATTTATGCATGGAGGCATAGGGCATGGTTTAGGTGTTAAACAAATACATGGGGTCTGTTTGTAATTTCTTGCTCTATAATGGTGACCTAGACATGTACGTTCGAGATACAGTTTAAAAATTTGCAGATTACACAAAATTTGGAAACATTATGAGTAAGAGTTTTATAGTGATAGAGTTTAAGAGAATATCCTCATAATTGGTTATGCAGGAGAGACTAGGACCTGAGGGCATAGCCTCACAGTGAAGGGACGACCCTTTAGAACTGAGATGAGGAGGAATTTCTTCAACCAGAGAGTCATGAATCTGTGGAACTCATTGTTACAGAAGACTTTAGAGGCCAGGTCATTGGGTGTATTTAAGACAGAGTAGATAAGTCTTGATTTTTTTTTCTTTATTCGTTCACAGGATGAGGGCATCGCTGGCTAGGCAGCATTTATTGTCCATCCCTAAATGCCCAGTGGTCAGTTGAGAGTCAATCACATTGCTGTGGGTCTGGAGTCACATGTAGGCCAGACCAGGTAAAGATGACAGTTTCCTTCCCTGAAGGACATTAGTGAACCAGATGGGTTTTTCCGACAATTGACAATGGATTCATGGTCATCATTAGATTCTTAATTCCAGATATTTTATTGAATTCAAATTCCACCACCTGCTGTGGCGGGATTTGAACCTGGGTCCCTAGAACACTATCTGGGTCTCTGGATTAACAGTCCAGCGATAATACCACTAGGCCCTCGCCTCCCCGTGGTAAGGGGATCAAGGGTTATAAAGAGAAGGCAGGAGACTGGGCTTGAGAAACGTATCGACCATGATCAAATGGTGAGCAGACTCGAGGGGCCAATTGGCCTAATTGATTGTGAGGGGTACAAGAGGAAGCCTTGCTGAAGCTTCTGTGATACCCTCGGTTTTCTCGTCCTCAGAGGTTGTGGGCATCACACTGGTACCTACAAGGCAAGAGAGAAGTCGTCATGGCCAATAGTTAGAAGTGCAATGCATGACAGAACAATGGGGTGTTTACTCAGTTGCTGGGACATGGATGTTGTTGCAGCAGGTTGCTGAAGTAAAAATATGTGGGGTATTTTTGAGTTGAGGTGTACGCCCTGTCTGTTCCCAGGTGAAGTAGCCCCATGTCGTTGTCACTTAATCCGCCCCCAGCTCTGTACTCACCACTGTCTCTAAAGGTTTATCGGAAGTTATCCGCTGAGTGTTGAGTTTTTCTGGGAATGGCACACGGTAAGATGGGTCTAGATCGGGAGAGATGCCATCAGGATGGAATAGGTCATTAATGAGGTAAAGATACGTGAGAAATCCCCCTGGCCTCACACGAAAAACTCTCCAAAAAAAGCAACTCGCACTTAGCCAAAAAAAATCAATAATCAGCCATAGTTGTGGTAATAATTCTGTTGTTATCATCTCTCTGTAGACCCATCTCTTATATCTTTACTCCTCCCATTAACCCACTCTGTTTTCCTTGCATCCATTTTACCTTTCAATCACTCCTGTCTTCCATGCTATTGCATATTTTTTCTTGTCTTTTTCTCTCATTTTACCTTTCAGTACCTCCAACACTCGCTTAAAATCTACTGCATCTGTGAATTTTCTAGCTCTGATGGAAGGACAGTGGTGTGCAACCTTAACTCTTTCCCTCTCCATAGATGCTGCCTGTCCTGTTGAGTATTTCCAGCATTTTATAGTTTATTATAGACTGTGCTCCTAACTTTCATTTTCAAGCCACAAAACTTCTACATTAATAAAACATTTAAAAATGATGCAAACCATTTCTTTTTTCATATTGATGCTTATGTTTTGCCTGATTACATTTAAAGATACCATCAGTCAAGATGCCAGCAAGGCTTACACACACTTAGAGCCTCTCTCTGACAAATGAGGTGTCTAAATATTTGCCGTAAAAATAATGATGCCTCATTAATTTACCCTGTCGGCA
This sequence comes from Rhincodon typus, assembly GCF_021869965.1. NCBI lineage: Eukaryota > Metazoa > Chordata > Chondrichthyes > Orectolobiformes > Rhincodontidae > Rhincodon > Rhincodon typus. Next base: position 91,350,540 of record NC_063335.1, read on the forward strand.
GGAGGTGGGGGGATGAACACTAACAGTGAGCTCTACAAACAAACCCAGAACAAGTGTTTAAACTATCATTTACAAAATGCTGGTTACATTTTGGACTGTCTCTAACGCTTTAAGCCACTTGAGATGGAAAATGGAAAGTGTGTAAAATACAATATTTAAATATTTATTTGGCATTATAATGAATGTCTTCAGTGGTGCAGTACTTGAACAAGGTCAATTATGGTCAGAAAGGACTTGTATCTGTAGATTACTTCATCTTTAGAAGTATATGTGGCTTGCTCACAAACCTTCACACTCATTATTTTGGTCACTCTCACTCCCCTTACTTTCCCCCATACAGTGTCTCATTTCAGCAGTCTCAACATTTCCTCATCATGAGCCCAAACATAGACTTCAAACTCTTCTCATTCTCTTATTCACCTTCAAACTCACTCTCAACACTTCTTATGCATTGTCTGAACTAAAATGTCACCTCTTCTTTACACTGATAAGATCTTTAGTTCTCTTAGGACAGTGACTTAAAAGAAATTCGGGGATTTACATATACATATTAATCAGTTAAAACCTTCTAACTGATTAAAGATTTAACAGCATCTCAGATCTGTTTAATATATCCTGATCAGTGGTGTGACCCTTTGATCTTTTACTTCTAAATTCTGTGTCTGATACTACATCTCTCACTAACACCTGAAGAAAGAGCGAGGCTCCAAAAGCTTGTGTTTTTAAACAAACTTGTTGGGCTATAGAGATAACAAGGTGTGGAGCTGGATGAACACAGCAGGCCAAGCAGCATCAGAGGAGCAGGAAGGCTGACATTTCGGGCCTAGACCCTTCTTCAGTCCCTGTTGGACTATAACCTGGTGTTGTATGATTTCTGACCTTGTCCACCCCAGTCCAACATCGACACCTCCACGTCACGGATTCTCATACTCCTGTTACTTTTCATTACTCACACCATATCATAAACTGATTACATCACCTTCAAATCTCACGAGCCTTCATATGTCTTTATACTCCCTCCCTGAATCTTGGTCCTCAGAGCAGAGCAACACTGACACAATTTCTTACAGTCCCTCAGTAGAATAATCTTACACATTCTCTCACCAGCACACTCTATAGCTATCACATTCCCACTCTGACACTCTCCCTTACTGACAAACTCTCTCACTGACACAGTGTCTCATTGTCTCACTCCCTGCGTGCACCTTCACTAACATACTCCTTTACTCACACAGTATCTCAACAATTCACTCCCTCACTGATAGAAGTCTGTCACTGATTCACACTTTTACTGACACACTCTGTAACAGTCTCTCACTGACTCACTTATTCCCAAACACACACCTTCGCTGATACACTCTCACACTTTCTCTGATTCACTCTCTCATTGACACTTAGTCACACTCTCTCTCACTGACATACTGCCTCCCTGCCACACTCCCAGAGTAGCACACACCCTCAGTTACACACTTCCTCACTAACATACTCCTTAAGTAATACCATCTCTCATTGGCATACCCCCTCACTGGCACACTGCTTCACTATCACACAAACTCACACTCACTCACTAACACATTCCCATTTTCCATGGCTATCACACACATTCACTGCATATTGCCTCAAATTCTTGAACTAATTTCCTCACACTTCCTCAATAGCACACTCCTTCACTATCCCACCGTCACTATTATAACCTCTCAGATTTCTTCACAGTTCATTACTAGCATTGTCCCACACTAGATCACAGATGCAAGCTCCGATGTGTACATTTTCTCACATTTAATCATGATCAAATTCTCTCGCAATCCTTCATACCTCCTTTCCAGAACTTTCTTTCTTTTTCTTTCATTGTAGCATTTATTCTTGATTTAAACTCTACTTTCGCCTTTGAGAGCTCCATCACTTGGAAAATTTCCACACTACTTGCAAAAGAAAATTGCTTTGATAAAGATTAGCAGATGGTCACACAATGATAACACAATGACACTGTTTATGTGTTCCAGGAAAACACTTTGACTCTCTGACTGGGGCATTGCATTTTTAACTTGATGTCAACTCAGGGCTTACATCTTTTGAGATGATTACAGACTGTATCGTGATAACTTCCCAATTGAGGACAATTAGATGGCTGTGGTCTTTCAGGCAAAATTTAGAAAGATCAGGAATATTCTCTTTTCTTGGGATGTGGGCATCACTATCTGAGTCAGAAACAAGAATGTTACCAGTGGCCCAGAGAGAAATCTCTCCAGGGTATCCCGCTCACTCCCTGGTCATATTCACTGAAACATCATCCTTTGATTAAAGGGGGATTCTCTCAATATGTTGGTCAACATTCATCCTTCAATTAACAAGACCACAGACAGATTTGCCATCCAATTATTAACTTGCAGTAATGGGATATGACTGTGTCAAATGGGTGCTGTATTTGCCTACATGACAACACTGGAGTTGTATTCAACGCAAGGAAATTTCTTCAAGACTATTCTCACCCAGTCATCCTCCCTTTGGCTGGGGCTTGGAGTGGCGGCGGGGGATGTTGGGTGCGGGGTTAGAAGTGGTAGGTGGGGCCTGGGGTGGTGTTCACAAACATCATTGGCTTACAGCTCATCATACCAGCAAATGAGGAGGTTTGGAGTAAAATTGCCCATAGGGGCACTACATCATATGTGAAGCCCTTTGAGACGTGATAAGCAACCAAACAAATTGGTGTTTTAAATCATCAAATGGGCAGAAGAAAGGTACCTCAAACCTCAGATCTCACATGAGACAAACAGATCCTCAATTAATGATCCATCGAAATTTACAATCCATTTGAATATTTCGGGTTAAATGCTACTTGCAACTTACTCCTAATTTTTCATCAATCAGTCTCCTGATGGAACAAAAACAAAGTTGCTGGAAAAGCCCAGCAGGTCTGGCAGCATCTGTGAAGGAGAAAACACAGTTAACGTTTCGGGTCCGGTGACCCTTCCTCAGAACTGATGGTGGCTGGGAAAATGTCAGTTTATATGCAGAAAATAGGAAGGTGGGTGGGGTAGGGAGTAAACGATAGGATAGAGCCCAAGAGAGAGAAAGACAGTTGGGACAGACAAAGGAGTTGCGAACGATCAGGCTGGGAGGGTGAATAGTTGTTAATGGGGACTGTTAGTGACTAACAACAGGGCGTGTGTAATGGCAGGCTATGTGGTAACAAGGCCTGGCGTGTGGGGTAGAGGGCTGGGACATGGGAGAGTTTAGGCCCTAAAATTATTGAACTCAATATTGAGACTGGAGGGCTGTAGGGTCCCCAAGCGGAAAATGAGGTGTCGTTCTTCCAGCTTGCGTAGGGCTTCGCTGGAACACTGCAGCAAGCCAGAGACAGAGATGTTGGCCAGGGAGCAGGATGGTGCGTTAAAGTGGCAGGAAACAGGTAGTTCAGGGTCTTTTTTGTAAGCAGAACATAGATGTTCTGCGAACCGGTCACCAAGTCTATGCTTCATTTGCCCAATGTAGAGGAGACCACATTGTGAGCAGCAAATGCAGTAGACTAGATTTTGGGAAGTGCAGGTGAAGTGTTGCTTCACCTGGAAAGTATGTTTGCGCCCTTGGCTACTGAGGAGGGAGGAGGTAAATGGGCAGGTGTTGCACCTTCGCCGGTTACAGGGGAAGGTGCCGTGGGGCTGTGGGGAGGTGTTGGGGGTGAAGGAAGAGTGGACCAAGTGTCCCAGAGGGAATGGTCCCTGTGGAAGGCAGACAAGGGAGGGGAGGGGAATATGTGTCTGGTGGTGGCATCTTGCTGGAGGTGGCGGAAATGGCATCTGATGATCTTCTGGATGTGGATGCTGGTGGGATGGTAGGTAAGGATAAGGGGAACCCTATCGCTGTTGTGGGAGGGAAGAGTGAGGGCGGAAGTGCGGGAGATGGGTCAGACCTGGTTGAGGGCCCTGCCGACAATGGTGCTGGGGAATCCTCAGTTGAGGAAGAAGGTGGACATTTCAGAGGCTCCCTTGTCGAAGTTGGCCTCATCTGAACATATGCGACAGAGACGGAGGAACTGAGAGAATGGGATGGAGTCTTTACAGGAAGTGGGTTGTGAGGATGTATAGTTCAGGTAGCTGTGGGAGTCAGTGCGTTTGTAGTGGATATTTGTGGCCAGTCTATCCCCAGAAATGGAAACAGAAATGTTGAGGAAGGGAAGGGAGGAGTGAGAGATAGACCAGGAGAAGTTGAGGGCAGGGTGGAAATTGGAGGTGAAATTAATGAAGTTTTCCAATTCCAGACGAGAGAAGGAAGCAGCACCAATGATATCATCGATGTATCGGAGAAAGAGTTGTAGGTGGGGGCCGTAAGACCATAAGACCATAAAACATAGAAGCAGAAATTAGGCCATTCAGCCCATTGAGTCTGCTCCACCATTCAATCATGACTGATAAGTTCCTCAACCCCATTCTCCCACTTTCTCCCCGTAACCCTTGGTCCCCTTGATAATCAAGAACATCTCTATCTCAGTCTTAAATGTACTCAATGACTTGGCCTCCACAGCCTTCTGTGGCAGTGAATCCCATAGATTCACCACTCTCTGGCTGAAGAAGTTTCTCTTTATCTCCGTTCTAAAAGGCCTTCCCTTTACTCTAAGGCTGCGCCCTCAGGTCCTACACTCTCCTACCAATGGAAGCATCTTCCCAACATCCACTCTGTCCAGGCCATTCACTATTCAAATGGGTATAGTCCCAGAGTCCTCAAACATTCCTCATATGTTAAGCTTTTCATTCCTGGGACCATTCTCGTGAACCTCCTCTGAACCTGCTCCAGGGCCAGTACATCCTTCCTGAGAATAGGGCCCAAAACTGCACACATTACTCCAAATGTGGCCTGACCAGAGCCTTATAAAGCCTCAGCAGTACATCCCTGCTTTTATATTCAAGCCCTCTCAAAATAAATGCCAACATTGCACTTGCCTTCCTGAATAGGACTGGAACAAGGAATGTTCCACGTACCCCATGAAGAGACAGGCATAACTAGGCCCCGCGCAGGTGCCTATGGCAACCCCTCTTACCTGAAGAAAATGGGAGGAGTTAAAAGAGAAGTTGTTGAGGGTGAGGACAAGCTCAGCCAAGCGGAGGAGGGTTGTGGTGGGTGAGGACGGTTCAGTTCTTTGTTCCAGGAAGAAGCGGAGAGCCCTAAGACCCTCCTGGTGGGGAATGGACATGTAAAGGGATCGCACGTCCATGGTAACGAGGAGGTGGCTGGAACCGGCAAACTGGAAGTTTTAAAATTGGCGTAAGGCGTCAGAGGAATCATGGATGTATTTGGGCAGGGATTGGACCAGGAAGGAGAAGACTGAGTCAAGGTGGGAAGAGATGAGTTCTGTGGGGCAGGAGCAGGCTGAAACAACGAGTCTGCCTGGGCAGTCCCGTTTGTGGATTTTTGGCAGGAGGTAGAAACGAGCTGTGTGGGGTTGGGGGACTATCAGCTTGGAAGCAGAGGTGGGGAGATCACCAGATGAAATGAGATCCATTACCGTAGTGGATACAATGGCCTGAAGTGCCATGGTGGGGTCATGGTCCAGGGGAGGATAGGAGGATGTATCTGAGAGTTGGCGCTCAGCCTCTGCAAGGTAGAGGTCAGTACGCCAGACTACAACAGCACCACTTTTATCGACAGGCTTAATAACAAAGTCAGGGTTAGATCTGAGTGCACAGAGTACAGTCAGTTCGGAGGGAGATAGGTTGGATTTGGTGAGAGGGGCAGGCGACTAATGTCACGTTGACAGTTCTCAACGAACAGATCGAGTGCAGGTAAAAGGCCGGAGGCAGGGGTCCAGGTGGAGGGAGAGTGTTGGAACTGGGCAAACAGGTCTGTGGGACAGGAAGAGGACTCTTGTCCAAAGAAATGAGCACGCTGACGAAAATGGACACCAGTGAAACTCAGGAATACTTCAGGAAAAGTTACAGTACTTCAGCTATATCTCCTGCTGTCCACAAATGGGTATCATTCAGTAGTCCCTTTGGATAATTTGCATTTGTGAAAGAATAAAATAGTTGAGAACTTTATATTACAATATGTTTTGTTCCCTGTCTCTCATTAAGCTGAATTTTATTAGCTCATCTCAACTGGTGACACATTTTCACCACCTAATAATGGACACGTGTGAATAATTCCCAATAATTTAAATGGTATTTAGTTAGATTGGACTTTAGATGATCTGTGTATTTTGACTCAAGACCAACAGAATACCTGGGAGAAATTGTTAATCCTTTTCCATACTTTACTTTCAAAGGAGAAAGCAGTTTATATTGATACAACACATTTTCTCTTTACCTCAGAAAGTCCCAAAATATTTCATAGTCAACATATTGGAAGGGAATACAGAAAATGTGTATCTACTTTTGTGGCTGTGTTAGTAGTGACTCAGTGTTACTCAGCTTACTGCTGAGTATAGGGATCAAATCGTATTGTAGAGATTTGTATACATGTCGGCGACGCCATGGGTCAGTACTAAGGGAAAGCCTCACTGCTCGAGGAGCTAAGGGATGAAATAAGATCCTGTCTACTCTCTTAGGTAGATATTATAGATTCCACGGGCACCATTCCAGAAATTGTGTGGGTTCTCTCCAGAGTCATGGTTCATAATTAACCAAGAGCAGATTATCTGATCATTGTCATATTGCAGTTTGTGGAAACTTGCCGCGGACAAAAAGATTTATGGATTTTCTCAGGGAATAAAATCTGCTATGTAAATGTAAATATTTCTTTCCATTATTGGAGCCTTGGGATCTTTCACAACCAGATGTTATCATCGGCAGGGTTTCAGTTTAACATGTCATCTGAAACATGGCATCTCAGCACTATACTGGTGTCAACCTGGATGATATTTTCATCTCTCTGGAGTAGAATTTAAACCATGGAACACTGGACTCACAGGAAAGAATACTATCAATAATACAAGACCAGGAAGAGCAAATAAAGCCTCCAAAATTGCTCAACTGGGTATACATCGGATGAGCTATTCAGCTTGAAGGAATGAGAAGGCACTAGCATCAATTGATGGTTGTGCTAGGTAACTCAATCCTACCTGGGGTACTAGGGTCATTGACGTTGATGTCAACGTTCTTAATTCAGCAATAGAGAAAGTCAAATCCCACAGCAATGCTGGAAATGTGATTTGGCAAAGACTGAATCATACTATGTTTGACATAATACAGAGAATTCTATCCCTAATTCCTTTCATGATCAAAAATCTCTATTTTTTTATTCTTTTACATGATGTGAGCATTGTTGACAAGGCCAGTGTTCATTGTCCATCTGGCATTACCCTTGAGAAGATAGTGGTGAGCTTCCTTTTTGAACCACTGTCGTGCACAGTACTGTTAGAAAGTGAAATCAGAACTTTTGATCCAGCAACAGTGATAAATTGGCAATATAGTTCCATGTGAGGATGATGGGTAATTTGACGGGTAATCTAGAAACAATTGTGCCTCTATGCATCTATTGCCCCAGTCCTTCCCTCTACGTGAGGGTGGGCATGGATTTGGAAGTTGATGTTTAAGGAGGCTTGCTGAGTTGCTGAAGTGTTTCTTTTATGCACTACATCCTGCTGCTACTGTGTACTGATGGTGAAAGGAGTGAATGCTCAAATTAGCGGATGGCATGGAAATCAAATGGCATGGACAATGTTGAGCTTGTTGAGTGTTTTTGGAGCTACACTCATCCAGACAAATGGAGAGAATACAATTACACTGCTGACTTCTATCCTATAGGTTGCGGACAAACTTTAGAAAGTCAGGAGGTGAACTGCTTAATGCAGAATTTTCAGCCTTTGACCTGCACACATTCCTGAGGTCTATGGTGGCAGAAGACGAAAATAAGGAAATGGGTAGTCAAGCAATGATTTAGCTCTGATATGAGTAATTGATGGAAGTACAGTGGAGTGCTATGTACTAGAAAATTAGCACTTAAACTGAAAGGATGAATCAACATGATAGTGGTGAGACCAGCTTTGTTATGTAATGCTGAAACCTGCTGAAACAACAACTAGATATAAATGTGATATGAATGCTGAGATATAAGTGAGAAATGAAGAGGTAGGACAAGATCAGGAACCAATACATCAGGAGATCACTGAAGATTGTGGAAGAATTGAAGAAAGTAACTGATGATATGTTATAGTCTTCTATTTCAGTGAGAAAATGTGGTGAAGCTAATGATGGCAATGGGACTGCTGGAAAAAAGAAGGGGAAGGTTTATGACCAGGTGGAAAATGCAATGGTTAAAGATTACACATAATGCCAATACTACATTTCTCTCAAAACAGAGGCTGCAAACAGTGGTGAAAATGGCCCAAGGATGGAGGTGGTCAGCCACAAAAGGGAATTCTAAACCTTAATTTGCTCTTTCAGGACCAGAGAGATAGAGAATAGACCAACCAGTCATACTGATTTAATGAAAGCAAAAGTCCTAGATCTTCCTAAATTGATGGATCCTGGTGGCACTGCTCACAAGGTCTCTGCTGTTTCTTTTGAGGAGAGTCATCCCTTTGTTGAAGACAACAAAGAGGCAACATTATCTTCCTATTCCACTGAACCCACCAAGAACATCCAACAACAGCAGCAACAGTAACAACCACTTTGAGACAAGGAAAAATTCCTATACCTGATGAAGGTTTGATCACTACGGGGAAGCAGAAAGAGACTAGTCTTCTGAAGTCTTATCTGCTGTCAGTTGCATCTCTATTCTATTTGCAGAACATCCACAAAATTAAGGAAAACACAACTGAAACTAAATGACAGTGTTACAGGTGAAGTTTTATTTTGTTCAATCATGGGATGAGGGCATTGCTGGCTAGACCAGTATTTATGGTCCATTCCTAATTACCCAGAGGGCAGTTAAGAGTCGACCACATTGTTGTGAGTCTGGAGTCACATGTAGGCCAAACTGGGTAAGGATGGCAGTTTCAGTGAAGCGAAAAAGCACAAATGTCAGGTGCCCTAACATCTAAAGGGCCAACAGCTGATGGTGAGCTGCAGTGGCTCAATCAATCACTAATGAGCAGAAATGAAGTTTTCACATTTTCTACAGCCAGCAAAGTGACCACAATATTTGAGGAGTCTCTGATTAAAAAATTCGAAAGAGGGTCTTGAACCACGCATGAACATGGTTTGCCGGATGCTGACAGATTCATGAACCCTGAAGCTTCAGTCAGGGTAGAAATTACCGCACATTTATTGGCAGAAATTGACTGTAAATCAGCATATTTACAACAATTTTCAAGGAACAGCAACATTATCTTGGGCCATTTAGAGAAAACTTCAAGCCTCAGAAGCAACCCATCAAGTAGTAATTTAATAACTTCAAGAAGCTAATAAAAAGCAGTCCAGGGAAATTGGCTAAAATGGTTCATGCCAATATTCAATGCTCAGAAATTATTAATTTTCATAAATTACGGCTGGAGTCTACAAATTGAACCCCATCAGCAAGCCACGAAAACGCTCAAGGGCTGTTTCAGCAAATATTATAGAGACTTAAGCCATAGGGCTCTGAAGCTAAAGATTATCTTGGAGAAGCTTAAAGTCAAGCATCAAAGGCGTCTCAAACATATCAAAATTAGACGCAAGTTGCAGTAACCTGACTACCTGACAGAGACCGCTGACCTAAAAGCCCAGCTATTGGCAGTCACACAGCCTCATCAGTCACATTATCAAGCATCAGAGCCTGAGAAAGTTCAGATTGTAAAGGATTTCCTCAAGTTCAGTGCAGAATCAGCCAGACTTCTTACACAATTGACACAGCAAAGGGATACCTTGCAAGGCGGCAAACTGTGTCTTTTATTAACTTATTCAATGATCAACAATCACGTGAATTGTTAGCTGAGAAAAACAATCAATGGGTCAAGATCTTATATTTGAAAAAGACATCGTTGACAGAAAATATTCACTTAAGTTTGCAAAAAATGGCCATGGAAAGCACATGAAAGATCACCTGCAAGATGGTAAAGATAGGTCTCAAAATGAATAGCAAAGAAAATGCAAAATGTACGCATTCAGCATCTGGCCAGTCCGAACATTTGGTTGTTTTTAGACTGATTGTTATCTATTCTGAACTTCCTGCAATTGTCCAATTTCTCCATTCAGCCTGCAGACCACAGTGTAACAATATTCTGATGTAGTGTCCAGACCTGAAGTGTCGACTTTCCTGCTCCTCCAATGCTGTCTGACCTGCTGTGCTTCTCCAGCTCCATTTTATCAACTCTGACTTCCAGCATCTGCAGTCCTTACTGAATCACAGTGTAACAAAGGTGCATCTTATGGATCGTCATTCAATTTATTTCCAAGCTAACAATGATACATTTCTGTCTTTTGATTGCTGTGGAGATGATTTCATCCAAAGAGGAGCAATATCATGTAGAAGCAAGCGCTCTGCCCACCGCCTCCGCAGCCAGCAGCTCCAGAGGAGACAGCAACACCCAGCCCTGCCGAGTCTACACCATCCCCCCAGACCTACCCCTCACTGAGGACGAACGGTCAGTCCTCAGTAAAGGGCTCACCTTTGTCCCCCTCCACCCATACATCAACGAATACCAGTCACGTTTGGACATAGAGCAATTTTTCCTCCGCTTCCGTGCTTACTTCTTCAACTGCGAGCCTAACCCTCCCTCTACTGACCCCGTCTCCCGCCTCCAGCACACCCCCTCCTCCTGGACACCACCCCAAGGCCTCATACCCTTCCTCAACCTCTTCATCTCCAACTGCCGTCGTGACATCAATCGCCTCAACCTCTCCACCCGTCTCACCCACTCCAACCTCTCCCCTGCAGAATGTGCAGCCCCGCTCCCTCCGCTCCAATCCCAACCTCACCATAAACCCCGCTGACAAGGGAGGCGCAGTTGTAGTATGGCGCACTGACCTCTACATCGCCGAGGCCAGACGCCAACTCTCTGACACCTCCTCCTACCGCCCCCTTGATCATGACCCCACCCCCGACCACCAAACCATCATTTCCCAAACCATCCACAACCTCATCACTTCAGGTGACCTCCCACCCACAGGCTCCAAGCTCATCATTCCCCAACCTCGCACTGCCCACTTCTATCTCCTTCCCAAAATCCACAAACCTGACTGCCCTTGTCGACCCATTGTCTCCGCCTGCTCCTGCCCCACCGAACTTATCTCCACCTATCTCGACTCCATTTTCTCCCCCTTGATCCAGGAACTCCCTACCTACGTCCGTGACACCCCCACGCCCTCCACCTCCTCCAGAACTTCCAATTCCCCGGTCCCCAACACCTCATCTTTACCATGGACGTCCAGTCGCTATACACCTGCATTCCCCATGCAGATGGCCTAAAGGCCCTCCGCTTCTTCCTGTCCCGCAGGCCTGACCAGTCCCCCTCCACTGACACCCTCATCCGCTTAGCCGACCTCGTCCTCACCCTCAACAACTTCACTTTCAATTCCTCCCACATCCAAAAGAAAAAGCGGGTGGCCATGGGTACCCGCATGGGCCCAAGCTACGCCTGCCTCTTTGTAGGTTACGTGGAACAATCCCTCTTCCGTACCTACACTGGCCCTAAACCCCAACTCTTCCTCCGTTACATTGATGACTGTATTGGCGCCGCCTCGTGCACCCATGAGGAGCTCGAACAGTTCATCCACTTCACCAACACCTTCCACCCCAACCTTAAGTTCACCTGGACCATCTCTAATACCTCTCTCTCCTTCCTGGACCTCTCTGTCTCCATATTGGGCAACCACCTAGAAACCGATATCCATTTCAAGCCCACCAACTCCCACAGCTACCTAGAATACACCTCCTCCCACCCACCTTCCTGCAAAAATGCCATCCCCTATTCCCAATTCCTTCGCCTCCGCCGCATCTGCTCCCAGGATGAGGCATTCCACTCCCATACATCTCGGATGTCCTCGTTTTTCAAGGACTGCAACATCCCCCCCTCAGTGGTCGAGAATGCCCTCGACCGTGTCTCCTGCATTTCCCGCAACTCATCCCTCACACCCCCTCCCCACAATAATAACCAAAACAGAATCCCCCTCGTCCTCACGTACCACCCCAACAACCTCCGGATCCAACGCATCATCCTCCGACACTTCCACCAACTGCAATCCAACCCCACCACCAAAGACATTTTACCCTCCCCACCCTTATCTGCTTTCCGGAGGGACCACTCTCTCCGTGACTCCCTTGTCCGCTCCACACTCCCCTCCAGCCCCACCTCACCCGGCGCTTTTCCCTGCAACCGCAGGAAGTGCTACACCTGCCCCTACACCTCCCCCCTTACCCCCATCCCAGGCCCCAAGAAGACTTTCCACATCAAGCAGATGTTCACCTGCACATCTGCTAATGTGGTGTACTGCATCCGCTGTACCCGTTGTGGCCTCCTCTACATCAGGGAAACCAAGTGGAGGCTTGGAGACCGCTTTGCAGAACACCTACGCTCGGTTCGCACTAAACAACTGCACCTCCCAGTCACGAACCATTTCAACTCCCCCTCCCATTCCGCAGACGATATGTCCATCCTGGGCCTCCTGCAGTGCCACAACGATGCTACCCGAAGGTTGCAGGAACAGCAACTCATATTCTGCTTGGGAACCCTGCAGCCCAGTGGTATCAATGTGGACTTCACAAGCTTCAAAATCTCCCCTCCCCCTACCGCATCCCAAAACCAGCCCAGCTTGTCCCCGCCTCCCTAACCTGTTCTTCCTCCCACCTATCCCCTTCACCCACCTCAAGTCCCACCCCCATCTCCTACCTACTAACCTCATCCCGCCCCCTTGACCTGTCCGTCCTCCCTGGACTGACCTATCTCCTCCCTACCTCCCCACCTACACTCACCTTTACTAGCTCCAACCCTGCCTCTTTGACCTGTCTGTCTCCTCTGTACCTATCTTCTCCTCTATCCATCTTCTATCCGCCTCCCTCTCTCTCCCTATTTATTTCAGATCCCCCTTCCCCTCCCCCATTTCTCAAGAAGGGTCTAGGCCCGAAACGTCAGCCTTCCTGCTCCTATGATGCTGCTTGGCCTGCTGTGTTCATCCAGCTCTACACCTTGTTATCTCTTGTTCAACAAGTAATACTACTTACGGAAAATCTAAAGACTCCCCCTCATTTTTCTTTCCATCCACCTGATTTATCCCTTGCTCAGAATGTGCCACAGATGGATCGAAGAGCAAGAATTGAAGATTGTTGTCCACCTTTTAAAAGGGTTGTGTTTATTCACGTACTGGAGAATTGCCTTTTCACTACTGTATGGCCATGAACTGTCTGCCATGAGAAGATGCCAACCCAATCCACCAAAGCAATGATAAGGTGCACGCATTTCCTAAATATCTCCAAAAATGCCAACAATGTTGCATCACGCAACATACATGACACTGTGGTGAAGTGGGAGTAAGAAGTTGCATGTTAATTTTAAAAGGAGTACAGTGAAAGAACATGACCTCACTACAACTTTACTCTAAGACTAGACATTGAGAATGTGCTTAAGGAACAGTGATATAATGATGTCAGTTTACATGAAAATGGGGTTTGTGGCAGTACAGATGTTGTCTTCTCTCACCATCCATTGTATATAGTTAAGTTCAAAAAGTCTGTTAATTTTCATTCCCTCAGTGTAGACATGATCTTACTATACAGACCAAGTGTACTGACCACTGAACATCAGGAATATTGATCCCTGACACTAGAAACATTGACCACTGAAACCTAGAGGCATGGCCTTAAATTGCCAAAGGAGACAGACTCACACAGGTCAGGGGACATAGCCTCATACATTCCAGGGGCATAGCCTCATAGAATCCTGGGACATAAGCTCATTACAGTTCAGAGCCACAGCATAATGCAGCCAATGGGTGAGTTTTGTTTCAGTCTAGAACATAGCCTCATAACATGAAAAATGGAACTCCCACAACATCAGCCAAGAATTTTGCTCATTTTTAATATGGGAATTTTCCAGTATAAATTAACAGTATCCTGGAGAATTCTGCAGGATCATCTACTGACTGTGAAGGACATGGAATGTTAAGCTGCGCAAGAAAGATCAAAGGAAGTTATTCTGCCAAGACATAAAGTAATTGAAATGGCCACACATGAAGAACTGTACGTAGTCCCAGAGCCATAAATGCAGGTAGATTTAGGTGGACAAGAAAACATGCAGCAGCACTTCTAGGGGGTAAAGAATTTAACAGAGCATAATATCACAAGACTGACTCTTCATATTAGACAGAAATGAGAAGGGATATGAATGATACTGTAAAATTAAAGATCAGCATGTTGAGGGTCAGTCAGGGATATTTGGATTGGAATAAGACAGTAGGATGAAAGAATGTCTGTTGATGAGATATAGATTCAGTTGGGACCTATTACTTTGGTGAGAGATCGTTTGTTTTTGAAACGACTCACAAAGAAGACAAGAAACCCGGGGCTAAAAATTGGGCTATTCGCATTTTCAGGTTTGGGGATTGTAATTCACAATTCACCAATTCCTAGTTCCACTCAGACAAGCAGGAGCAAACCTCATGCCGGCCTACTTTTAGATTTGTTTCCAGGTGTATGCAAGCATGCTGCTGCCTGGCTTAATGCCAACAGTGAATGTGGTGAAAACATTTCAGTGAGACTGCCCTCTTAAAGGCAGTCTGCCCCTCTTAAAGGCACAAGTTCTTAAGATCGGGGTAAATGCATTTTCAAATGTCATCTGTTACTCAATGCATCACCTCTCATTTTACATCTTAACCCCATTAATCAGCCAGTAAGAACCGAAGACCAGACCAATCAATGCTCCTGCTTGTGCCCAAGATAGGGGGGCTCTCCTTGAAGATACTTGATGGGAAGGTCCTTCTGTGTGGTGTGCTCCTGTATGTGTCTCTGTATACAGCTTCCCATTTCTGCAACCAAGTTTTGGACAAAGGGGAGCTGTAGCTACAGCATACAGAGCATTCACAGCCCCTGTGGGCAGGTCATAAACATCTGTGTAAGAGTTCAGCAACAGGCCCTAAAGGAAGAAGCATGTCACCAAACCGTCTCCACGAATATAACACAGTACTGCCACAAACTTTGCAAGAATGAAGGTAAATCAAAAACACCCCAAGCTGCTGAAATTTTGAATAAAGCTAGTGTGGAGGATCCCAGAGGCAGCTGAATATATGTTGTGAGTGATTGCAAAAGGCAGAAACTGGCCATGTGCTGTCTATGTTTGCACAACATGGATCAAGCAATCCTGACAGGATGTTTGGCATCATAGTCTGGCAAATACCTGGCACAAAAATGAGCCATTGCACAGCCATGCTACAAAGCTGAACATTATGGCAAAGATCTCTCCAAGATCAAACTGGACAGGAACGTTGAAAAGCAGCACATTATCAGCTACAACTACTAGAACAGCAGAAACATGGACAAGATGTACTTCTAACATTGTGATTTTCTGTTGACATAACCTCTAAAGATTTTCCTTTTGATCGTGCTTTCATCTTGATACCTGCTCTAGCATTTAATGAACGAACATTCAATGATGTCATTAAATTTTCTCTCCTTCTGGATTAATGACTAATTCACACCAGCACTTTACCCGGTCATCTCTTCATTTTATGTCTTGCTTTCAGCCTGCTGTCCTTCCAGAACAAACAAATGCTCACAACTTAATTGGGGCATTATGCCTTTAATGTAGCTTCTTCCAACAAAAGGACTGAATGTGGAGATAGTACCTTTGCTGTTCGGTTTTGTGACCAGCCTATAATTTAAGGTTTAGAATAGCTGCATAACCCGACATTAACACATTATCACACATCCTGAATGACAAAGAACATTGATTTCACGATTTATGCAGAAGGAATGCACCCCTCCAGCAATGCATGTTTTAAATAAATGCATGCGTGTGCATGCATGAGCCAATTATTTTTTAATAATAAGTTTAAAAGTCGACTTGACCTCTTATGTTTAACCGCAACATGTTTTGCATCGGGTGGTGTCTGAAAGAATTCAAATGCTCCCTTGACTTCATCTCGATGTTTAGATGTAGTTACGCTGTGTGCATCTAAAAGCTCCAAAGAAATAGAGAATTTGTATTGATAGTACAACACTATCTCAGGGACCCCAATGTGTTTTATAATCATTGAAGAACGTTTGAAGCATAGACATTGTTGCAATGTAGGAAACACAGCAGTCAATGCGCGCTGAGCAAGGTTTCACAGATTGCAATGAAATAAATGTCCAGGTCACTGTTTCTTTCAGTGACCTTGGTTGGCCTGGATACCAGTATATCTTTACTCTTCTCAAATCCATATCTCTGACCGTAGCCCTTCTGTTCAACTGGGTACATTCTACTTCTTCCTCCACAAGGTAAGTAAAAATGTACATTTTAGGTGGCAATCTTTAACTGTGAAAACCAGTATTGCAAGCCCAGATTGTAATACATAGGACAGGGCTACGTTAGTGTGGCATTTGATACCTGGTCAGTAATACAGACATATGTGGAAGATTTTGTGAATGACAGCGTTTTCTATTTCACAATCCCAAGAGACAGCAAGAATGCATTCCTGTCAATACTGCCTGCTGCACAGAAGTTTAATTTGCTGGAGACAGGATTGTCACCTCTTAATAGGACGTTCCAGCACAGAGTGCTGCCAACCAACCTGATTAACTGGTCCAGAAACAAAAAAACAACAAGTGGTGGAGAAACTGGCAGGCCTAACAGTGTGGAAAGAGAGTGGTTTGGAAAGTGGATGGCTTTTAATGGAGAAAGTAGTGGGAGTAGAGGAAGGGAGCATCTATTAGCCCATAATAGGTCTTGGAGCAGGCTGTTTGGCCCCTCAAATCTGCTCCACCATTGATGGCTGATCTTACATTCCTCACATCCACTTTCTTGTCCTTTCCGCAAGCCCTTGATTCCCCTACTGATTAAGAATCTATCTGTCTCAGCCTTGTTCTGCCACCATAAGCTCTTTGTGCCAAGCAGTTCCAAAGACACAGAAATTTCAGAGATAAGAAATTCTTCCGCATCTCAGTTTTAAATCGACACCCCTTTATTCTGAGACTATGCTGTCTGGTCTTAGACCCTCCCATGAGGGGAGACATCCTCTCAGCATTTACCTTGTCAAACTCCTTAACAATCCTATGTCTTCAATGAGATCAGCAGGCCAA
>NC_063335.1:91368063-91375504 GCF_021869965.1 Rhincodon typus
TTCCTGCTCCTATGATGCTGTTTGGCCTGCTGTGTTCATCCAGCTTTGCACCTTGTTGTCTCGGATTCTCCAGCATCTGCAGTTCCCTCTATCACTCTTCAATGAGATCACCTCTCACTCTTCTAAACTATAATGAGTAGAGTCCCAAACTGTTTAGCTTTTGCTCATAAGACAATCCCTCCATAGTGAGTTCTATAGTGAGGTGGTGTGAACCTGGGTCTCCTGGCTCAGAGGTGGAGACACTATCACTGCACTGCAAGACCCCTCCTTTCTCCATTGGAATCCATAAACCCTGATATTAAAAATGCCATTAAAAAGGACCCAGCCTGCTTCCGACACCAAGGCCTGAGAAGGGTGAATTTCCAGTCCTACCTACTGCTGTTGAACACCTTCAGCCAGGTTTAAAGTTAAGGGCAGGCTCGACTCAGCTCTTAAGTGGTCATTCATTGCCTTTTTAAGGGCCCTAATTGGGTAAGAGTGGCAGGCAAGCCTAGGCCTCATCATTTCCACTATAAAATTGCTGACAAGTCGAAATGAGTGGAAGTCGGGGGAAGATGACCAAGAGAATTTCATGGACCCTACCTACCTGCAAACCTGTCAGGAGACCTGAACTAGTAAACAGTAAATGCACATTTAAGCTCCCCCATGAAAGTTACAGCATTTGAATTAGAAGTCTAACTGAGACGGATATGATATTGTACAAAAGGTTGGGAATGTAAGACCAGAGTAGCCTCCCGGACTATTTTAAGTTGTCTGTGGAGTCATTGAGAAATGTTAAAAATACTTGTCTCCCTATTTGCCCTATGATTTTTTTTTCATATTTTTTTCAGTACATTACATGACTTTCAGTGTTGAGGGGTTTGTTGACAGGGGGCGGTTCAGGGGCTTGTGTGTATTCTGTGATGTACAAGATTATCACAGTTGTGTGGATCAAGCTTGATAGACCAGAGGGTCTTTTCCTGCCTATTATCATTCATGCATTCCAATCTTCCACCAGTTCTGTTCTTTGGTAGATGTTTAATTCTTACAATCTGCAGACTGTTCCCTGTATCTTCACTTTTCTGTCCAGTGTCAAGCCAACATTCTGAATGCAAAATTATAATTGTACGTTTAGCAGAACAGCTGCTTGCTCATTAATACCAACTCCACGTCATTTGTGTTAGACCGCATTTGTCCAAATTAAATCAAATCCAGCTGTAACAGATTATCGGACAATGGGTAAAAGATCAATTAAGCTACTAATTAAGCACAGGCTGGGTTAAAATAAGCAGAGTTTGTGTTTGCACATTTTATGTAGGCTATAAGGCACATTTGAAGTCAGTTTAATGATTAGTCGCTGATATCCCATATATTCTGTGCCACATAGCAATTTGTTACTGTTTCTCCAGTAACGGGGAAGCAGTGAATTAGCATTTACTATGATGGAATCTCAGAGGCATTTTTTGACATAAAGGAAATATATTAGTTTTCTAAACTACTTAAAATAATTAATTTAACTTTGGCAAATTTTTGACTGATGTAAGGAAGTTCAAGCCGGGTAGTTAACACTGGGTAAGGAGGTGGAAGCAAAATACTTTGGAGTCATTTCGGAGACAGCTGGGTGCTCTGATGGGAGGATCTGCATGTTTTTCTAGCTGGATGAAGGAAGATGAGTCAAATGGCCTTTCTCTTCCATTTTATCTTATAATCTTTGGAGTGATTCTGAGATCCCTGCTCCCAAAAGAGAGCAGAGTTCAGCAGTTTGGGGCTTCAGTGTTGTCACCCTACCTCCAACCCTGTGAGGTCATTTCAGGGTCAAGGAATTATTCCACATGTGATTACACTGTTTAAATGGACAACATCACAAGGCTAAACCAAGTGTGATGTCAAATCATCACGCCTTAAACATATTCCACCATTCAATGACCTTTGACCTAATTCCTAAACCCACATTTGTGCCACGCCTCTTGGCTAACACAGGTCTATCAACCTTAGTTTTAAAATTAACCAAATTAAACCTTGTAAAAATGACATTTGCTAAAGCACTTTCAACCATATTTTACATGTAAGTTTGTCTCCTATTTTCAATCCTAAAAGGTCTTTTTAAGCTATTTTCTCTAGCACTAAACTCCCCAGGCAGTGTAAATAATTTCACTTTAGTGACCTTATAAGCTACCCTGAATATTTTGAAAATTATTTTCACATTTAATCTTCAAAATGCCAGGGGACTCAGTCATGCATCTGAATTGAATTGCCTCCCCTGAGGTTCATTGATGTTAGGGCAGCATTTAGTCAGGTGACAAGGTGGCAGTTCAAGATCTTCACCTTCCCATCTCCACTCCCACTGGATCCCTGGTTTGACAGGCAACTGTGAATTCTATAAATGGACAATTAACGCCTGTTTGCCAGTTAAGTATCTGAACAATACAAAGTACATTGGTCCTTCTCGAAAAGAGGTGACACAAAGCTCTCTCTCGTTTTTCGTCAGCAGGTGAGACCTTTGTCGCTTCCAATGAATCCAATTCCAAGGGCTGAATTTTACCAGATTTTGGGAAAGTGTCAATTTTGGTGAGTTTCATGGTGGGGGGTGGGTGGGGTTTCTCTCTGTGAGCCCTGGTGAGTTTTCTCTTAGCTGTCTTTGCAAACCCACCTAACCCCCTAACAGAAACAGAAATTGCTGGTGAAATTCAGCAGGTCTGGTAGCATCTGCGGGAAGAAAGCAGAATTAACATTTCTGATGAACAGTCACCAGACTCAAATGCTAATTCTAGTTTCTTCCCGCAGATGCTACCAGACCTGCTGAGTTTTGCCAGCAATTTTTAGTTTTGGCTCAAATCTCCAGCATCCACAGTTCTTTGTTTTAGTTTAGTACCACTTGACCCTAACCCTAACCTATGCACCATGCCCCTATGATACACCATGATTGAAATTCTCCCACTCATTACAGGTGGAAGTACTCACCACTGCCAGGATCAGCTGGTGCCAGTCAGTCAAATGCTGTCAGTCTACAGCTGCCCTGCATAGTTTATGCAAACTGCCCCAGATATGTTGGACTGAGGCAATTGGCATCCTACATTTTTGACAGGGCCCTCAATATCCTGGTGAACGGGGTGGTGCAGAGTAGGACCATCCTCTTCCCCAGGACCAGTAGAGGAGACCACACTATCACATGCTGCCAACCTGATCTGAGTTAGCCACCCAGGTCAGTGTCTGCAAGAAGGTCAATGGCCTTCTGTGCTCCACGAACATAGGTACCACACTCACTCTATCTCTTCTAGTGTACACAGGTCCCACCAAGGCTCATGGTCTACAACTCTCATTATTGTGCACAACGTCTTTCTTTGCTTGCTGTCACCTACCCAATTCCCCACACAATTCACCCTTTATATAAGCCTCTGTCTACTCACTCACTCAGGCCACGTCACACCCCCACCCCCTGGCATAAGCATGAACCGTCAGGTACTTTCATCTCAGGTTTTGGAGTAGATTTGTAGCTCGGGTTGTGGGTGTTGAGGTTGGTTGGCTCGCCGAGCTGTTTCTTGTTTCGCAGATGTTTCGTTACCGTGCTTGATAACATCCTCAGTGCAGCCTCCGATGAAGCTTCAACCAACTGGCGAGCCAACCAACCTCAACAACCTCAACTTTCATCTCAGTTAATCCCTCACTTTGTCTCATTCCAGGTGAGAAAGGCCCACAATAGGGTGTAAAGAACCAAGTTGAGTGTCTGTGTGCTCAACATTCAGCTCTTCACCCCCTAAGAAAAGACCATACTGACCCTGGCCATTCCTCAGCCCACAAACTGATATCAGATGCTGTCCTTGACATGCTGTATCAGAACCACCTAACTAAGGGGTGTCTCCTTAGACATGACTAAGGACTACTTTGAGACATGGTCATTTTGCAGTGTGTTTGCCGATTATGTTGCTGACACATGGTGCAAGATTGATGTAGTGCGGTGACGCATGACAATATGTCCAAACCTTGGCTAATGAGTGCTAGCAACTATCATGAGATGCCTGATATAGTCTCTGCGTTAAACATCAGGTCAACACACAGCAAGTACTGTGAGCTTTTAAGCTATGACTGAGAGGTCATGGTGCAAAAAGGCATTGCTGGGCAAGACAGAGAAATCGAAGTGGGTGCAAAGTGAGTAAGTATTAAGAGAGGAAGTGAGGAGCCCTGAGACGCACCCTAGTCAAATCCACGACATGGGTGCTCATCCCTGTTCCCTTGCAGCAGAATTACACTGAGAAGTGCACTTCAAAGACCAGCATTGAAGTGCAGAACCATGTTGTAAGTTGGCCTGAGATGTGCTATGAATTCATAGTGAATCTGGTACATGTCTGATGTCAACCTCTGTGGATGGGTCATATGTGTGGTCATTGCCAATGAAACATGCCCTGAGATGTTGGTGCCTGGGGTTCAAGCTGGAGGTCCAGAGGAGCAAGTGGTGAGGTGTAGACACCAGGTTACCATTCAGAATTTCATGTCAGCAACTGTCACTCTTGAGTCTCTATCAGTGGGTAGAATAATGGAAAAATGCATATGAGGTGACACTGAGATATTAATGTATGCTAATGACATATGATGATGATACAATGAAATATTAATGCATGCGAATGCACACAAATAGCCTCCCACTGCTCACTAGTGTGAATCTTGTCTTACTGTTCAGCACTTCAAAATGGGACTTATTGTTCTGGATGTCAAAAAGATTCTCAGTGTTCATCTCATTTGATTTTCTCAACTTTTTCACCAACAGGCAGTACCTGGGAAGATTCTACCCCTATTATCTACTCTCTGCTCAAAATTTCAGCCTCTGAATCCAGTTTTAGTAAATATAATGCTCATTCTGTCCAAGGGCAATATATCCTCCCTCAGGTGTGGTCTATAGATTTTTAAAAATTCATTCTTGGGCATTGCTGGCTAGGCCAGTGTTCATTGCCCATCCCAATTGCACAGAGGGCAGTTAAGAGTCAATCCATTGTTCTAGTTGGAAGACTGTGTTCACATGTAGACCAAACCAGGTAGGGAAAGCAGATTTCCTTGCCGAAAGGAAATTAGTTTTTACAACGATGGCTTCATGGTCATCAATAAGTTGGCTTTTTAGTTCTAGATTTTTATTAAACTCAAATTTCACTATCTGCTACAGTGGAATTTGTATCCCTGTGTGCGCAACATTAAGCTGAGGTTCTGTATTACTAGTGCAATAGCATTAGCATTACAGCACTGCATCCCCTTAATTGCAGATAATTATGTCCAATCTGATGTTTTATACCTGAAACATGATTTCTACCACAGTTAACATGGTTTTGCCAGAGCAATTAATCAATCAAGATCTTGGTAATTTAATGCTTCCACTACACATTTTTGCATATTATCTATCTTGTATCATCGGTAAATTTGGATTTATGGTTTCCTATCTGATTATCTTAATCATCGATAATGGTGAATAACTGAGATCTTAACACAGATCTTTACACCACTAGACCTATCCTGCCAAATAGAGTACTTGTTCATTATACTTAGTCTCTGTCTCCTTCCATTCAGCTAATTCTCCAGACACATCAAAAATTTACCTTTCATATCGAATTAGTCCTACTATCCTGTTCTTTCCTAATGCCTGAAAATATTTCCTTTTCATATTAATACTTTTAATTCCCATTTGAAAGTTACATTTGAAATTGTTTTCACCACATCTTCGGGGAATGCATTTTAGATCTCAACAATTTACTGCATAGAAATGTGTCTCATCTTGCCTTTTTTTGCCAATTGTGTAAACCTATGACCCTCTGTTGCTTCCCTTATTGACAATAAACTGTATCAAAACTCTTAATCATCTTGAACACTTCTTTAATTTTCTCTGCTCTAAGGAGAACAATCCAAGGTTCTCTCATCTCTCTGTGAAACTGAAGTCCTTCCATTCATGTCTATTAATATTCTGATGTGTGCCTCCAAACTCTCCAAGACCAAATGTAGTTTGCAGTTCAGTAAAGTCTAAAGAAGAGCAGGAAGAAAATAGAACATTCCATAAACTGCCATGACTTCTTCAAAAGGCAGCTAAATAAGTATCTGATAACAGAATTGAAGACTGTAGGTCTAGAGATGTAATGAGCATGATGAAAGCCATTTTTATTGAATGCAGTTTGTGCTGTGAGCCAGATTCTATGAAACTTGTAACACTTAGGAACATAGAGTTCCATGGGATTATTACATTTGACTATTTTGATACATTAATTACATTCTCTGTCTAGCAATAACAGTGGAGCCTGCTGCAAGGGTTTGATTAGGTTTCTGAGGAGTTTAAGGAGTAACTGAAAGGAGTTCAAAGCTGACAAACAGTGACACTGGAAGTCAGCGTATAAATGAGATAACAAGAGAGAGAGAGAAACAGACTTCATGTTAGGCTGCTTCTAGCTACTGATGGCAACTAAATTACTTAGGTTCTGTGTAGTAGTTCAGGAAGTCCTAGAACAGTTGAATAGCTCTGTGTAGTGAGGGCTCAGGAGAGTCTTAGTTGCTATAAAGTGTTTGGAAGATGCTTGTACACAATTAAAATACAACTGAGCTACACGGGTTCTGTGTATTTGGGGCACAGAGAAGTCATAGAGCAATTGAAGAGATCTGAATAGTGAGGGCTTAAATATGTCAGTACACAAGTAATATTGAGAATGAGGGTTGAAAGCTTGCAGGAAGTACTTGCTTAGTGCAACTGACCCAGATTGAGAGCAGGAAACAGATTTGGGTCAGTAGTGGTATATTTTGTAAAACCTGGAGTTATGTCTCTAAGGAAGTGCTGGAGTTCAGTATCCAAGAATACAATGGAGTAGAGTCCCAGAAAAGAAAGGTGGATTACTAGAATATTATTGCCATTGAGGCAATCTGTGATGCAACATCTTTGAGAGAGTTTAAAGGCCAGATCTTTGGAAGTGGAGAATTAAAATGCCTTTTAAAGTTTTAATGTGACTTTATTACCCACAGTATCACTAACACATGAGGATGATTACTGAGAAATTCATGGGATGTCTTTGATCACATTTGCTATTGATATATTCTGTAGAATGTTCAGCCATAGTTTGTCTGTTGGCCATATTTGCCTCATGTTCAATTACGGATGTTTGAATGTAAGTCATATCTGTCTTTGCACAGTCTGAACACTTTTTCTTATCAATAGTCTTTGCATGTTTGTTTGAGTGTGTTTTATTTGCAATAAACTAGTTATTCTTTGGTGGTTAAAGAAACTGTAGTAATTAGAAACAGGTGGACCTCATTGACTATGAGGTTCTTGAATGGGGTTGTTAACCTGGACCAATCAGGAAAGCCCTGGCTGACCAATATAACCAGGAGATTAGGATCTCCTAAGTTGAGGACTGACTCCAAACTGGCTGGTTACAGCCAGTGTACTAGTAAATAAAGGGTGACTGGGTGACTGGGTGACTGGGTGACTGGGTGACTGGGTGAC
>NC_063335.1:91375514-91403602 GCF_021869965.1 Rhincodon typus
TGACTGGGTGACTGGGTGACTGGGTGACTGGGTGACTGGGTGACTGGCCTCTGTGCAGTTATTTCAGAAACCTAGCTGAATAGTTTCTAATATTAAAGCAGGTATCAGTGAAAAACCTATATAACCATAAATAGCAAGAACTGCAGATGCTGGAGTCAGAGTCAATACAGTGTGGAGCTGGAGGAACACAGCAGGTCAGGCAACATCAGAGGAGCAGGAAAGTCAAGGTTTTGGGTCAGGATCCTTTATCCCACTCTGTTAAAATTAAAATTTGTTATGACCTGGGGAGGGATGGGTCAAGAAAAGAAATCAATGAATCCACCCAGCCTCTGTTGTACCATGAGTCAATAAAATATGGCCAACATTTCTTTCTCTGACACAATACTTGGAGTTCAAACTTCTCGCCAGAAGCTTGAGTGAAACTTCAACTCTGACATTAATAGAGTATTGTTGGATTAAGCATTAATGGATTTTAAACAAAGATACGTAAATGGAGTTGATGCGCAGTCCATCCACAAGTTTATTGAATTAATTGAATAGAGAGGGAAGTTGGCCTGCCAATTGATACCAGGCATTTTATTCCATCAATGAAAATTAAATTTACCCCAAGGTCTTGAACAAGACATCATAAGACAATGCTTAACAGAGTGAAAACTGCATTATTAGAGCTGCTGTCTTTTCGAGGAGCTGTTAAATAGACACTCTGGATGTCTTCTCAGGTATGTGCAATAAAATCCAATTGGAACAAGAGTAGGGAATGCATTGGCCAACATTCTCAACCAAGTGCCTTATTCAACTATTCCAATGCTTTTGAGACTCTGCGGAGAGTAAATTAGCTGCCACATTATACTTCCAAAATAAATTCTTGGCTGAGTAGCACTTTGGAACATCTTGAGGTAATGATAAGCTATGCTTTAAATCCACATTCTTCATTTATTCGACAGGACACAATGGTCGCCTACTCCCCTGGGACTGGGAAGGAAGGCTGCCTGGTTAGGGCAGTTCGCCAGATTTGTGTCCCAAAGTTGCAGGGATGGATGAATATTCCACTGGTTTAACTTGATTCCTTGTTGGGATTAGGGACTTTCAATGTCATTTTTTTTCTGTAGACCATTTCATTGGTTTTGAATTAAGGATGGCATTAGTTCAATCGAGAGACGGCATAGTGGCACAGTGGGTAGCACTGCTGCCTTGCAGTGCCAGGGACCTAGATTCGATTCTAGCTTTGGGTGACTGTCTGTATGGAGTTTGCACATTCTGCTGCATGGATTTCTGCCTGGTGCTCCAGAGATGTGCAGGCTAAGTGGATTAGCTGTGGTTAATGTGGAGTTACAGGGATGGAGGAAAGTGGGCTAGTGAAGACCCGATAGGCCAAATGACCTCTATCTGCACTGTAGCTATTCTATGAGAGAGAAATGACCTCACTTCTAGAGATCAAGATGTAGAATCAGTCTGAGTACAGATGAGAAATAATAAAGATGAAAAGTCACTTGTGTGAGTGGTTTCGAAGCCCCTTAAAAGGAACCACACTTAAGGATGTGGTATCCAGCATAAAATCATTAGTGTTTATCAGAAAGGTAAAATTATAGCAATGGTTGTTAAACTCAATATACAGATGGGAAAAATGAGATTGGCAAAGTAGGCTGCATGATGAGTACGTGGAATATTTTCTAAACAGTTTCTTAGAGCAGCATGTTCTGGAGCCAACCAGAGACCAGGCAATGCTAATCTGGTAATGTGTAATGAGACAGGATTATGTACAACCTCATTTTGAAGTCTACTATAGGTAGCAGAGATCATAATACGATGCAATTTTGAATTTGAGAGAAAGAAGAATGAATTAAATACCAGTGTTTTAAACTTAAGTAGGGGCAAGTATGAGGCTATGAAGACAGAGCTGCTAAAGTGAACTTGAAAATTAGGTTAAGCAATAGATCAGTAGAGATACAATAACATTTACAGAGATTTTTCAAAATATTCTGAAAATATACATTCCAGTGAGAAAGTAAGAGAACTTCATTCCATCAAGGATCAAAGAAGGAAGTTAAAGATATCAAATTGAAAGAACAAGCTTATAATTTTGCAAAGATGATTTAGCAGGCCAGAAGCTTACTAAGAATGACTAAACAATTAATGAAGAGTATAATTTGGTTAGAGTTAGTGTCTAGCTGGAAATATTAAGCAGATAGTAATAGTTTTTACAGGTATTTAACAAGGAAAAGAATAAGTAACTAGCGGTTGGTCCTCTAGAGTGTCAGCCTGGGGCATCAATATTGGAAAATAAAGGAATGGCAGGTGAATTAAATGGATATCTTGTGTCTGCTTTCACTGTAGGTGATAAAAATAACAATCCAGAAATTATTTTAAATCTGGAAGTGAAAGGGAGGGAGGAATTCAAAACAATTATGATCATCAGAGAAGATACTGAGAACATTATGAGAACTAAAAGCTCACTAATCCCCAAATCCTGATGGACTTCATTCCAGAGCCTTACAAGAATTCTGGAAAAGTCCCAGTAGTTTGGAAAATATTACATAGCAAATGTGACTCTTCTATTTAAGAAAGGAAAAGAACAGGAAGCAAGAAACTGCAAGCCAATTAGTTTAAATCTATTGCTGGGAAAATGCTGGAATTTATTGTCACAAAAGTGAAAGCAGGGCATTTAGATAATCTTAATGCAATCAGGCAGAGTCAAGATGATTTGTCAAAGGGAAATCATGTTTAACTAATTGGATATCTTTGAGGGAATGATGTGGATATAGAGGAATCCATTGATGTGCTGTACTTAGATTTCCAGAAGGCATTTGAGAAAGTGACATATCAAAGGTTACCACACACAACTGGAGTTCATGTTGTAGGGGATATCATAACAGATAGAGGAGAAGTTAGCTGCAGAAAAGAGACAGTAAGCATAAATTAGTTAAATTTGTGTTGGCAAGATGTGAAGAGTGGAGTGCCATGTGGATTTGAGGAGCAAATTATTTAAAAGTTATTTAAAATTTACCTCAATATTTCGATAAAGGGACCAAAAGTATAGTTCGTAAATTTGTTGATGAAGCAAAGGTTGGAAAATAATTTGTGACGAGGACTTGAAGGGTTTGTAAAGGAATATAGAGAGGTTAAATGAGTGGACACAAATTGACAAGTGGATATAATGTAGGAAATATGAATTTGTCCACATGAGCAGGAAGAGTAGAAATTCAGCAAATTATTAAAGTGGAGATAGATTGCAGAATCTGAAGATACAGACGAATATGTGTCTCCTGGTACATGAACCAGAAAAGCAATGCAAGGACAGCAAGTAATTAAGAAGGCAATGAAATATTGTCATTCATGGGGAAGTAATGGCCGAGTAGTACTGTTGCTGGACTAGTAAGCTAGAGACTCAGGTAATGTTTTGAAGACCTGACTCGAGTTGGTTGGCCATGACACCAAGGGAACTCTGTATTCTCCTTGAAAATTGGCACTAAATCTTTGTCTACCCAAACAGGTGGACAGAAACTGTTTTTTACCGAAATGGTTACCAGCATATTAAATTCTTTCGTATAATTAATTTTGAGATGAAAACTACACCATAATTTAAAAAGAATTTGGACAAGAACATAAATGGATCCAAAAAAGGTCAAGGAAGTAGGATTAGAGTAGATGATATGGTGAATAATTAAGTACCAGCAGAGGTCTATTGGGCTGAGTGGCTTCAGCATCCTGGATTAAGAATGGACCTTACATGTTATTCTGAAATAGGACCCTAAAATGTCAACTCTCTTTCCAGCCCCAGCACCTCAGAACTGCCTGACTCTCTATTGTGCATATTTTTTTTTTAATGTGGGATGTGGGCGTCGCTGGCTGGCCAGCATTTATTGCCTGTTCCTAGTTGCCATTGAGAAGGGGGTGGTGAACTATTTCCTTCATTTTCTAATCTGAAGATTTGTAAACCCCAATCTTCTTAAATATTCAATCATTGCTCTATGACCAATCTCCTCTTGTCTCCCATTTTTTTCAACTATGGCAATGATCTGCAGCTTTGTCCTTCATTCTTTCAGAAATGGGCTTTCATTTGCAATTGAAGGTAACATATGAAAGGTTTGGTGAAAATAACAACTGACTCAGGAATAGTCACATATTGTGGAACACTTACTGGGTATCATACCTTGCTAATTATCATGTTTAACTTTAATATTAAACTCATGGCATTCATTAATCCCAGACAGAGAACCCGCAATTTGTTTCTTCAAACTCTGCTTCAACCCATTCCCTGCACCCCACTAATCATCAAAATTATTCAGAGAACCACACACTAGAAGTAACTTTTAGAAATCAAATCTAAGATTTGAGGTGCCAGCAAGTGGAGTAACATGGATTTTTTAAACCAGTTATTATCTGAAGTTATTATACGGAGTCTTCAATTTCAGGATAAGGAGCCTGAGATGAGATTTTTCTTTATAAGCTGTTGGAAAGGACTTAATTTTCATCCTCCTTCTAGGGAGGTGGACATGACATTTACTGCTCATTTGTGGTTGACTTGAGAAGGTGATAGTTTCTTGAATGGCTAGTACAGGTTTGGTACAGCTAAGTGGCTGACTAGGACACTTCAAAAGGCCATTAAGCATTGATTATAATGAAATGGATTTGGAGTCATGGAGTAGATAAGGATGGCAGATTTCTTCGTCAAAATGGCATAAGGTTTTTAACAACAATCTGACATTTTTTTATTTCCAGATGGTTTTTTAAGAACTGTCATCGCGAAATTTGAGCTCAAATCCGGATTCTAATAAGTGGTTTTCGTCTGGCAAGTTTTAAAAATATAAATTTAGGACTTTGGTTTGATGGTGAGTCTTTACATTTTCTTCTTCTTGCCAATTTTCTAGAATCATGCAAGATCCAAAAGTCAAATTTCAAAGCCAAAGGAAATAAAACCCAATCTTGACTGAGAACAACTCATGCATCTGCAGAGCAGACATATATGGAAACATTCCTTCTCCACACTTCTTAATTATTTTTGATGCTGTCTCAATGGAAAGCTGTCCTGCAATGTGAGAACAATGCTTTTCTGGTTTCAATAGACGCCTATAACTATTTTTTCTGCTTTAACATTTTTGTTTAATCTCCTGAACGCAATGCCTATGCTAGGGTATGATGTTAGGCAAACATGTAATATTCCCGAACCACAAACCAAGTTGCCAGGCAATACACACGTTTACGTTTAATCAATAAGGCCTGATTTTCACAGAATCAGAAAGACTTCGCTAGCCCTTAAAAATGTTGTTTGGGACCCAGGTGGGGAAGTTCTGTCCATATTTCCAACAGATTTAATACTTCCAGAGAAGGAAAAGAGGCATGACATGATTCACACAAGAGGGGAACTCAAAGTCAGCAGGGTCTTTTGAAATCAGTGCAGAGTTCATACAGGTTCCAAGTTGTCTGTCACACGGCACTGATTCCTCTATTTGGGGGCTATGATTTGATGAAGGAGTCATAAATGTTCTTCAAGGACAGATACAGCATAGAATCATAGAGCCATACACCATGCAAACAGAACCTTCGGACAACCAGCCCATGGCGAACATAATCCAAAACTGAACTAGTCCCACCTGCCTGCTCCTGGCTAGCACCCCTCCAAACCTTTCCTATTCATGAATCTATCCAAATGTCTTTTAAACGTTACATTCATACTCATATCCACCACTTCCTCAGGGAGTTCATTCCACATGTAAACTACCCTCTGTGTAAAAAATTTGCATCTCATGTCTTAATTAAATCTCTCTCCTCTCACCTTAAAAATGTGCCCCTTAGTGTTGAAATACTCCAACCTAGGGAAAAGACAACTACCATTAGCTCTACCTATACGTCTCATTATTTTATAAAGATAAGGCCGGTATAGCTCTAAAGCTTTGACAACTTTTGTTTTAGAAAAGTCCCTTGTTCTTTGAACTGTTATAAACCAAGGCTGAGAGTTTGTGTAGCCACCATGGGTAGAACAAGGACCATTCCATTCTGTAATAATGCATAGGAATTAATTGATCATACTTTGCAGAAAGATCTCAAAGCATTCACATTAAACAATTATTTGTATTGCTTTCTTTTTATTTATTATTTGGTCATAGAATGAGGGCATCATTGGCTAGGCCAGCATTCATTGCCCATCCCTATTTTCCCAGAGGACAGTTGAGAGTCACCTACATTGCAATGGGTCTGGAGTCACAAGTAGGCCAGACCAGGTAAGGATGGCAATTTCTTTCCCTAAAAGACATTAGTGAACCATATGGGCTTTTCCTGACAATTAGCGATGGTTTCATGGTTATCATTGGACTTTTAATTCCAGATTTTTATTGGATTCAAATTCTACCATCTACCCATGGTGGGATTTGAACCCAGGTCCCCAGAACATTACTTGGGTCTCCATATTACTGGTCTAGTGATAATACCATTAGGCTATCACCTCCCCCCAAGTTTGGGAAAATGTGGTAATTTTAATCGCAAGCATTTCATTCCACAAACTGCAATGAGATGAAAGCCTAGTTCATTTATTTATGCAGTTATGTTTGTTAGAAATAAAAGTGGCTCAAATAACAGGCTATCCTGCCTGCTTTTCTTAAGAGGCACTACCATGGAGATTCACAAGAATGATACTGCGACTTAAAGACTTAAATTATGAGGATAATTTGACAAACTTGGTTTGCATTCCCTTGAATTTAGAACATTGAGGACTGGTCTTATTGAGTTCAAAATGAAGAAAGGATTCAATAGGAAGCATAGAATGAATTGATTTCTTTTTGGCATGGAGATCCAAAATAAAGTGGCACTATCGTAAAATTACAACTAGGCAAGGCAGAAATAAAATCAGGAAGCAGTCTCTAAAGAAATGTTAGTGAAAATCTAGAACTATCCCCCCAAAAGGTTGTAGATATTGGGACAATTATAATGCCCAATGCTGAGATCGCTGCATTTTTGTTCATTAAGAATATCAAGGGATATGAATCAAAGAACAGTAAACAGTGTTGAAGTACATATAAGACATCATCTAATCTATTGATAGAATTGGTGGGTGCACGTACAGTTACAACATTTAAAAAACATTTGGATAAGTATATGAATAGGAAAGGTTTGGAGGGATATGGGTCAAATGAAGGCAAGCGGGAATAAAAGGGTCTGCTTCCGTGCTATATGACTCTATGACTCTGTAATAGGGTCAAGAAGCTGAATAGACTTATTATTGATCCTACTGTTCCATTGTTTCCACTAAAGATTAGGTTTAGGCAATGTGTCATCCACAGAAAATAATAAGATAAATATTTGCAGTTATAATTGAGCTTGCACTGTTTCACAGCTTCAGGATATTCTAAACGCTTTTACAAACAACTATGTGCTTTTTGAGGTTCATTCACTTGTAATGTAGGAAATGCTGCAAGTGACATCCCACAAGGGTGCCATTTGATCCTTTACAAGTGCCTGAGAGAAGGCAGCAAGCCCCAATTTAACATCTCATGTAAACTATGCCACTTGTGACAGTACAGTGCTCCCTCAGTACCTGTGCTGTACTGGAGTGCCAGTTTTGATTTTGTGTCCAAACATTTGGAGTAGATCTTGGACCAACCATCTTCAAACTCAGATGCAACAATGTCAGCGCTGAGCCACTAACAACCAATGTTTTGTTGAATTTCCATGTCCAATCAAATAAATGCCCATTAGAATGACCTATGGTACTGGACAATAATGGATACTGGTGCCTGGAAGAAAAGGAGAGAAAAGATTGAAATAAGCTGCTATATGCCTCATTAATGTTAAGGAATGTGTTCATACAAGTCAGTACTTTATCAGACATATCATCTGCAGCAGTGACTGACCCAGCAAGGAAACTCAGGATGCAAATGTTATGAGGAAATGACCCTGGGGCAAGCACAGCGCTCTTCACTGAGGTGAAAGCACCAATTTAAATGAAAAAAAAGACACGAGTGTGTGACCCATTATTACTTAACTTCCTAATTCTACCAGCTAGTCCTCTTGGGATCTCTTGCAGGAGTGGCCCATTGCTGTTTTGTGGGACTACGTAAGCCAATTAGTGAGCGAGATGCAATAAACTATGAGACATTAACCTTGTCACACATAATGACACACTACAGAAATGCTACAGTGAAGCCTAACAAGGCAATGACCTTTTATAATGTTCTTTTAATTAGCTCGGAGATAGTGATAGACAATTTCCTGTTTGAGTTCATGGAACTTGCTGAGTCAATCAAAAGAAAAAATAGCATCAAATTGAAGAATTCTGTTAGCTTAACTCTTCGGCGACTAAGTAGGCTTCATTAGGATCAGAAAAAAAGCTTGCATTTATTTTCTGTCATTCATTGCATAAGGATGCCCAATGTCCAAAAACATTGGAATATTTTTGACAGTAATCACAGAGATTATGTCCCACTGTAGAAGCCAATTT
The DNA here is from genome assembly GCF_021869965.1 of Rhincodon typus. NCBI lineage: Eukaryota > Metazoa > Chordata > Chondrichthyes > Orectolobiformes > Rhincodontidae > Rhincodon > Rhincodon typus. Next base: position 91,383,946 of record NC_063335.1, read on the forward strand.
GCACATAGCAAAATCCCATAAACAGTTATGATATAATTAGTTGGTAATCTGTTATAATTATGTTGGTCAAAGGATAAACATTCACCAAGATTCCGGGGAAAACTTTACTTTGCTTTTTCGAGTAGTGACAGGATGATTTACACGCCTTTCACAAGACAGACCAGACCTCAATGTAGTAGGGTACCGAAGTGATACTGTGGAACACATATACAAGGGTTTGGACATGGCTTTGGACCCATGGCTGTCAAATTCAGAAAGTAACATCACTCTCACTGAGCCACGGACAGATGCACTGTATAAGATACTACTTGGCTAATCAATTATTACCTCTGGGATGATGCAGGGGGAGTCATCAAAGACAACTTTCAATAAGCTTTATGAGTTCTGCGTGAAGATTGAAGTGATCAGAGGATAGTTTAAGGAAATCCTTTGAGATTATCAAAGAAACTGACAAAACAAATCCACACAAATAGTTTAGTAGAATGACAGGTCAAATGTCAGGGGACATGTGTTGAAGCTGGTAAGAGTCAAAAGGGAAATCAAGTGAGAGCTGTTCACCCAACAAATAACAAAGTTGATGAATAAATTACCAGGGACACGCTCAGAAAGTTAAATGAAATTATGTTTCGATAAAGAAGAAATAGTATAAAGAGCTGGGTGAGTGGTGTTGTGCTATAGGAATGGGAAGGACTGTTGGGTTTCTAGCCTTTTCCTGTTCTTAAAATAAATTATGTTGTTATGGAGAAATAGCACAGTTTGTATTGGCTGACCAGTTTTTCACCTCCCTACTCCTAGAAGCAGCATTCAATTCCCAAACCTGTCAAGGTTTCATTAAATAATATGAATAGCATTCTGGAGTATCATAGCTTGAAAACAGCTCAGCCTTCCTGTTTTGTTCAATTGGTTTACAATCTCATTTTCGCTTGTAGTTAAAACCTGCCATGTCTTTTTCTATTCTCACGACAAAAATTAAAAAGTTCCATGATTTTCATTGACATGTCACAATTTACTTGTGGCAATGGCCCTAAGTGTGTTCTCACAAAACAGTAGATGGTAACTTTAATTGTGCTACATTCCTGCTAACACACCTCTCTGTGCTCGACATAATTTCATTGGAAAGAGGCTACTTTAAGATTTAACCCTTGCTAACTAAAAGCTGAGCATAACTACTCAAAATAATTTTAATTGAATTCTAACACTAACAGAGATCAAGAACTTTCATCCTTCTGGTCCATCTTCAATTTGGATTGAAATGTCAAAGCTAAAAGGCTCCACGTTTCATCCTATGCACCTCCTAGTAGCCAAGTATGACTGTCAAATCAATGTAATAGACTCTCTAGGGTTATGAGGGAAACAGTACTGATCCAGTCAAATAAAAAGTAGAAAACATTATTTTTCAGAAAAATAACCTTTTGAGATACAATAGATGAGCAACATGTGACATGCCATGTCTTAATTGTTGAAGGCTTGGAGGAACTGTTACTTTTAAATCTATGGTCCCAATCCTGGCCATCACTGAGATAACTTCTTTTGTTATGTCTGCTAGGTCAGCTATGAAGTAATTAATTAGGGTTAATTACTCTGATTAGCCAGCAACTACATAATTATTATGATTACCATGTCGTCAAACATTCCAAATGGACAATGACCTTTCTGACCTAACAATTCCTGTATTTCTGTGCATGATTCGCTGGTCTTTCCTGGGAATTTCTTGAACAGCTGTATTAGCCCCTGTATCTAAAGAAACGTCCTTCCTATGTGGCAGCCTTGCCAACACTATAATTTTAAACCTATTTCCCTTGATTTTATAAACATACCTCTGTCAGAGTAAAACATGGTTTTGACAGGTCTTGTCAATTCACTTCAAAAACTTGAAAACTTCAATTGAAGTATCTTTATCAGAAAATTGCCAGAGATTGAGAACATTAATGGTGACTGTTGGTGCTTTGGCATCCTCCCTAATGGGCTGTTTTTGTAAAGAATGTCAAAGCAGGTTCAAGTGATTTGATAAAGCTGAAGACGCATCCGCCCTCTTGGATGAACATTAAAGAACGCACAGCAATATATGTACATCTATGCCTCAATCTGCAGCTAAATCAGATTATCTTAAAATCTGTCTCCTTGCTGTTGTGAGGCCATACTGTGTACAAGTCAAGCTCTGCTTCCTAAATTGAAATAGTAACTACTTTTGGAAAGTAATCATTGAATGTGAAATGTGTTGAGACGTCCTGAGGTTGTAAACTGATGTAATTTAAATACTTTTTTTGAAACCAATTAACTGATCATTTACCTAACATTTTTCAGGACTTTGCTATGTGTAAATTGGTTGCTGTATTTCCTGTAAGAGAGCAGTGACTACACTTCAAAAAGTATATTCTTGACTCCAAAGGATTTTGAGAAATCCTGAGGTTGTGAAAGAGACTACAAAAATGTCCTTCTCTCCCATAATTTTGCCTGACACTCATCCACTTTAGTTTATGCAGGTCTGCTCAGAAAATGCTTTGCCAATGTAATAGAAGTATAATTAAAGTGTAATTGAAGTTATATAAGTGCAAGATTTTGTTGCTAATTTTTGACTAAGAGTTGTTTCTAGTTGGGCTTGCAAGAGTTGACTCAGTCTCTGATTTCTCTTCCATTACAAAAATTACCCAGCAGATTCACCCTGAGGGGAATAATAGGAAAATAATATCCTGAATGAGAATTTGGATTTAATTCAGATCCAGGAAGATGAAACTTGGATCATCCACATCCATGTATGAATTATTGAATTAAATTGTTAAATGTGTTTCAGCAACATAGCTTTTCCTGCTCTCAAATATCAGCCAGTCTGCTGAATAGAATTCACAACCAATGCACTTTAAAGGGTGCAAACATCAATAGGGATTCACTTAGATGTAAGAGAGAAAAATACTGAATTAACAGAGAAACTGAAACAGGTCTCCTGGAGGCTCAGTCAGGTGATTGCTCTGAAACATACGATAGAGTTTGCTTCAACCTCAAGTCAACGAGTTAATAGTTTTCAGTGGAAATGGAGTAAGGACCCTACAACTGGCAATGTTCTCTTGTTAAAATGTAACACAAAGGAGGTATGTAGATTCCATTTACTGAAGATCTCTGATGGGTTTATTTACAGCTAATCTAATAAAGACAAAACAACTTAATCTTCAGACCCAACTTGTTTCTCAAATGCTACATTGGAGATAACTTGTGGACTGTGATCATATGACAATATCCTGGTGCTTGCCTTATTTGCATGTTGATGTCTTAAAGGGACATCACTCCAAAGGTAGTAACACAACATCTCCTTTTGTTCCAAAGACCAATCGTATATTACAGGTAAGAACTCATAAATATGAGATAATAACAAAATTAGTTATGCAGAGATGGGGATTGTGTTTTTTTAAGCCCAGAAGTCTAAGTGTCCACATATTGTTTTGACAACTCTTCCAGATTTTGTTATAGCGTAACCTTAAAGGTGTGGATTTCATCCTTAGGTGTTCTTGGTCTGTAGATTTGTCAAAGGTGTGTTAATTATTGATCTGACATTCCATCACACTATCATCACTGTCATTTAGAGTTCACTGTGCAAAAGTGTTGGCTTCTGTCTTTCCTCAGCTATTCTTTGTTATGAATTAAAAAGATGGGCTCATTTTGCACTTTGGAAACTTTTGTGAGGAACCATGCTCCCGTTGTCAGTTATGTGGCTCTGACATTTTTATCCTCCATAAAGCTGAGGGAGTTCCAACCTTTGTACCGATCATGTACTATCTTCCATCCTCCCTTGTTTGTCGAGGACTGCGTCTGGAATCTTGGAGATTTTGGAGAGGTGGTGGCTTGGCAATGTCATTCTCACTTGCTTTCCGAACATGATTTCTGTTGGTGATGGTAACTCCATACTCAGAGGTGTAGCTTTGACCTGTAGCATGGTGACATGAAAATCACGTTCCATTATCCCACATTTCAGGATAATTGATTTAATGATGTAAACCATTTGCTCAGTGAGACAATTTGATCTAGGCTAATGTGTTGAGGATATCACTTGTTTCATGCCTCACTTAGCACTCATATCCCCAATAGGTCTGACTGTATATTGTACCCATTGTGTTCTTCAGGTGGACTGAACAGCCTGAATATGGCACTCATCGTGTCTGCCACAGATGCCCTTGAAATGTTCTTGTCTGACAATTGGAATTTGAAGAAATAATCAGTGACTGAAATGAAGTTGTCTCTATCCATGGTAAATAGGTCAGTGGTGATTTTGGACAAAAAGATTGATGGAACTTTGTGTGGGTGCAGACATACTCTATATTGCTAGATGAGAACACCTGCATGCCTCACACATCCTCCGTAACTGTTCAATATCACTCTTAATCCATGATCAGTAGAATTTAACATTTGAGAGTGAGAGTGAGAAACATGGGTCGGAAACAACTGTGCTAAACTTAAATAAGTGTAATTACATAGACATGTGGGCAGAGTTTAAGTGGAATGTACCATGTAGTAATCCTCTCATCTGTTCTATGGCTAGAGGTAGTTTCAGCAATGTGTCCTGACAGAGCTTCAGGCACAAGAGAACACTATTTGAGAACTGAGAGTATTTAGTACTGCTTTATCATGTCAGGCCACCCTTCAATGATAACTTTCCACTGTGTTTTCAGTTGTTTTGTCTTTATCTGTTTCCAATTGAAGGTGGTTGCCTTCCTGCTGACCAAAATTTCAATAGATATATTTTCTTCACAACTTCTACCTCACAAACCAGATATTGAGCTGATGATTTAGTGGAAAGTCTGCATCCTTGACCAGCTTTGACAATCTGGGCAGCGTATTTAGCGTGAACATTTTGGGTCTAGGTTTGTAGCAGACATTAAAGTCATATGAAATAAACGCACTGTGAATGCTGAAGATCTAAAATAAAAATAAAAAACTGCTAGAGATACTGTACAAAGAGAAATAGAGTTAATATGTTTCGTCTAATAGAATTCTCCTTCGGGACTGAAGGGGGTAGAAAGTGGTGTTTTTTATGCTGTTGACAAATGGGAGGATGAGCAAGTGGAACAGAAGTTTAGTGTGTCCAATGTAAAAGACAAAGACAGTGCTAATGTGGGAAAGGACAGATATGGACACAGAATAGGTGTTAATTGAAAGTGTGTGTAGTCGAAAATGGCTCAGCAGAGAGTGGACCCATTCGAACAAGAAAATGACAGAGGAAAGGGGTGTAATCAAAATGGAGAACAATGCTCATGGTGTGAAGTTGTTGAACTCAATGTTAATTCCAGAAGACTGTAAAGTGTCTGAACAGAAAAATAAGGTACTGTTTTTGGGTCCGGTGACCCTTCCTCAGAACAGCAGAACTTCTTCAAGGTGGGCATGCCTGGAAGAGATGTGGCAGTGAGTTAAATACTAAATAAAAACCAAAACTGTTCTTGCTTGAAGTCATATCCTTGTACATTTACCAGAATCCATTGTAATGTAGGAGGTACACTTTTCAGTCATTTGCATCGGATGGTTTTCCATTGTTGATTAATTTCCATAGTGAATGGCTTACCAAATACTCTTGGTAATGTGATATGGGAATGATATTTCTTTTGTAGGTGAGTCCAGAACCAGGAGACACTGTTGTTAAGTTAGAGGTCACTTTTTTAGAATTGTGATTAGATTTTTTTTCTCTCTGAGGGTTAAGTAACTTCCAAGGAACTAGTAGTAGGATCTTTGAGTATTGTTAAAGTAGGGGTCGATGGATTTATTTTAGATTAGGGAGTCAAAGATTATCAGGAGTAAGTGGGAGCTTGGAATTTACAACACAAGCCAGACCAGTCATGATCTTATTGAAATACAGAGTAAGCTTAAAAGGCAGAATGACAGATTTCTACTTCTATTCCATATATTTGTAAATACCAGTACGTGGATGATCCACACAGCGATAGTGTCTTTACCTCAGATGTGCACGCTGCACTTTCTGGGAGAATCGATTTATGGAATTAAAGTTTCTCTGAGGTGAAATATGGCTTTGCCTTTGAAATCTCATATGGTGTCAACACTGTCCAGATTGAATCAATGCCAGAATTCTTGGACTCTTTTGTCACTGTGGGTACCTTGGTGATCTCAGGGATAGCCACAGTGTTGACAGTAATATAAGCTGATAGTTCCACTACTCCTGGCCTGCTTGTGCCTACCAGATAAATATTTCTGACTTCCATGTCAGATTGCCAGAGCTGCACTGTATGGTCAGTGTACCAATACAAGGGACCGGTGACATACTAAATGTAACAAATTTAGTGTCTGCTACTTGTCCCAATGAGTTTCAGTGTTCCCGGTACATGTCCTGGCCCTATCCCCTGTGTCAGTCTTAGTTACCAGTGTGTCTTTGCTAGATTGATTTGAGTGAATGATATTAATTGTGCAAAAGCTTTGAGATAGTTGACTTCATCCACACAATGTGTCAGATTCACAATATGGAAAGTCAGCACACTCTCTGGTTGAAAGCTGTATCATTCTGGGCCTTGACTTGAACCTGTCTTGGTGTGAAACATTGTGTATCAACTCACATTTACATCAGTCTCTGGCGTCTTCTTTGTTACTGCTGTCATATTCCTGCAATTTTCTGCTGTTTGGTTGTTCCTTGTTGGAAACTCTGGCTGCTTTCAATGAGGTTATTGGTAATCTGATAATTCTCAATTTTTCTCTGCTGCTTTATATCTTGATTCTGTCAATTTGTCTATCTTAGCCATGAATGTAATTAATGACCCAGCCTTGAAAGCCCACTGCAGTGGATTCAACACTGTCTGAGAGCAAAAATTCCTCCTGATCCCTGTCTTAAATGGTTGACTCTTTACTCTGACCTTATTCCGTCTGGTCCTTGACTCTCTGACAAGGGGAAACAATCTTGCCACCTCAACCCTGTCAGACCCATTAAGAATCCTATATTACAATATGTACTCCTCCCATTCTTTTAAGCTCCGATGAGTACCGGTCTAACCTACCTACCCTTGCCTCATAAGAAAATCCCTTCACACCCAGGATCATCGCAGTGAGCCTTCTTTGGACTGCCTCCAATGTCAATATGTCGTTCCTCAGATAAGAGGAATGAAACTATTCACAGTATTCCAGATATGGTCCGACTAGTACCTCGTACCTCCCTATTTTATGCGCCCATTCCCTTTGAAATAATGGCCAGTAGCCCATTTGCCTTACCTATTAACTGCTAAACTTAGATGCTAGCATTTTGTAATTCAGGCACAGGCACCCCCAAATCATTATTAATAGAAGCCTTCTCAATTCTTTCCCCATTTAAATCTTAAATTAAATTTCTTACCTTATTATTGTTTGTGAGAACTTGTTAACTTGGTTGTATGTTCTCTACACTGCAAAAGGGGCCACACTTCAGAGGTATATGATTGGTTGTTGCATGCTCTGGGATGTCCTGACATCATGAAGTATACAAATAAACAATTCTTTTCTCTCTAAAACTGATTATCTGTTCATTTATCTCCTTGGCATTTTTGGCACCTTGTTCTGTGCTATTTGGTTGCTGGGTTTGCCTACAAATTGGCAGTGACTAAAGTTTGAAAAGATTTAATTGCTGATAAAACAGGAATATTGGTTCAAACACTAGGAGAATTGCTTGCTGTCCTGCAAGTAATAATGTGGGATCTTTAGAATTAACTTGAATTGATTCACAAGATGGTGTCTCATCTAAAGGACAGCACATCCGACAATTTAGCACACACTTAATTACAGTGAATTTCCAAGTTTACATGTGGACATCCTCATGTGAACCTTGAGTCTAAAGTTTTCTGATCTGGAGAACTAATGGATGAACCAAACTGACACAACAATGAGGGAATCGATGCATTTGGCTTATCGCTCATTCCCAGGTGGTCAGAAATGTTGGGATCCTACATGTTAAACTTTTGGTAATTGGAAGAAATTGCTCTTTAAAATGATCTCCTTGGTTGTTATGCGCCATAGGATGTGAAATGTATAATATAAACGTCATTTCTTCTTCATACAACTTTGCCTTAGCAAAGGACTGCCAAAGAATAAAGAATATAAAAAAATGGTCCTGGACCCAATCTGGTTTAAACAAAAATGCAATTTTTCCATGAGCTTGTTCTGTTGAGAGCTATTCAATCTCTTTACACCCTGGAACATGTTAACCTTTTATTTTTGAAAATAACTTTTATTTAGTTTTCACATTATCTTTGAATTTATGCATTGTGCAACTATCTGGGGAGCAGAAGTCAAGATGATTTACCACTTGTAATTAAGGTTTCTAGTAGAGGTGACCGTAGCCTTTATTACCATTTGATTGCTATTTGCTCAAGGACCATAAAATCTGTCCTTTTTATGGTGAGATGTCAATTCAGTGCATTTTATGCCTGGGCCGCCTCTTTTAGAAAGTTCTTCTTTTTTTGTCTGTTCCCCCTATAGATTCCAGTACGGGAAATATTGTGTCAGTTATATATGAACCCGACAGCTCTCTAAAAAGATGAACGTTGAAAAATAGTTTCTTATTCCCAATGGCTGTAGAAGGGATCATGATTTCCATTGCTGACAAGTCAATATGTTCAGGTTACTGTCTCACTGTCTTTTACAAGTTGAAATGTAATTATGAGCAGTAAGTGAGACAACTTCTTGATAAGAACCAGGCTTTGTCTTTCTTTCTCTTATTCCCTGATCCACCCCTCTCTTCAATTTCATGAGTCATGGGCCAGTACTACTCATTGAGCAGAGGTTGACTCTAGTACATTATGGCACGGGGCTGACAAACTCAGATCTTGCTCAAAGTGCTGTCTCAATCCGCATGGGAACAGATTCTCCACTGAACACCCACAAAAGTAGAGCCAGCAGAGTGAAACAGCTTCAAAGAAATCCCTGATTGTGGAAATTGAGATCCATTTTCACTACCGGGAATGAAACTGGACAGGATTCCAAATGGCCAACCTGCAGAGTTCTCTGAAACAGCTATTCAAATGCAATAAGAAAGAAGGTACCTCAGCACCACCATACCCACAACCATTCCCACTATCAAATTTATGGGAGAATTAAGGAGAGGTCTTCTCACCTCCTGAGTGGAAATTAAAAATAAAACAATTCCTCTTGAGCTGCAGTGAGTGTTGGGAGACTATTTACCTCCTGAGACGGTCAATTCAATCCGGCTAAACTACTTTCTGTTAGCTAAGGATATCAAGGAATATGAACCGGGGTTAAGGAATTGAATGTTCACTTCTGTTCAATCATTCAGGCTCTAAACTTTTCAGAACCTTTCCCCCTTTCATCAAGGTAAAAACCCCTTTCCTAATGTGGGCATCCGAACACCTCAAGGTCTGTAGTGCTTTAAGAAGGCAGCTCACCACCACATTCTCCAGTGCATTTAGGGTTGAGCAATATATTTTTAAAATACCTTTGACAACTTTGAAGTCCTCCAAAGTGTTTTGCAATCCACCAACTGTAGTTTCTTACGCATCCTCCAATCTATTCACCTCACCAAAGCAGATCTACCTTCAGCTTACTAGCACCGTGCTCATGTACTCCCTTTATAAACTTTGCTGCCCCATTAACTCTCTCTCCTTTAAAACCAAGTTTACTGAACCACCAAATTTCTTTGTCCCAGCATTGAATTTTCTTCAATTAAGCTTCTGTGAAGGACTTTGAGATGTTTTATTTTTTAATATGGAGGTTACAACATAAATCCAAGGCATTGTTGGTATCTTCAGCATTGTCAACTTGGTTGATTGTTTCAACCCTGGAAGCCAATGGTAGTAACCAGCTTCTTTGAGATATGCTAACCCAGTACCATATTGATAGCTGAAACCTATGTACCAGACTGTGAAGTAATATATTCAGCCATCACGGAAGCCTTCTCCTCTCTATTCATCACTTTGAAGTTCTTGCTTCAGCATTTATAAAGCCTTCTCTTGTGGCTGCTGTGGCTAGTCAAGTTTCGCTTCACAGCCTGATGTCAGGCCCTACTTTTTTTGCTAGTTTCAGTGCTCTCAGCCATTGATTAAAAAAAACCTGGAGTCAATCAGAATGAACCTGGAATGAAGACTAATATCTACGTTGGTGGGAGCTCAGGAGGACTCTGAGATGGGTCATCCACTCAACACTTCTGAGGTTTCCCTCACCTCAACAGTATTGGCAAATAAAGAAGTGTTTGACAGATTGCCAGTTGGCAGGATGACGATAGTTAAACATCTGTGAGTCACTGCAAGTAAAATTTATCACACCAAGTAGATGAACTCACTAATTCAATCTTGAAACAGTTTATTTATTTAGTTGAGCTTTATTTACTCAATAACTAAATGGAGTGATGACTTGGTTGCAATTATACAGAGCAAATAATCAGCCAAACAATAAGGCCTTAGGCTCCAAGTTATATCTTTGTATTTGAATTAAAAGGCTAGTTCTTGTCTGTTACTCTATTATATCACACTCAACTATAGCAGTTTACTGTCATGAAACTTCACAGTCTCAATTAATAAGACCAAACCAGCAATTTATTTCAGGCTTCTCACTAAGGATGAGCTGTGGATTTGCAAACAAGTCTTACCAGTTTGGAGTGAGTTACACAAAGAAAAAAAAGATTATTTTGAGGGTTATACAAAGAAAATAGTACTTGGTATTGAGTAAAACAAAGAAACTAATGACAAGTGTTGAGCTACAGGGAAGAGATAGACAGTTGATAGTGAGTTAAATGGAGGAATCAGATGATGAGTAATAAGCTATGAGGATTAATTATACTGCCGGTAGTGAGTTTCATGTAGAAGACAGAAAGCAGGTAGTGTGTTACACAGTGGAAATAAACAATTGGTGCAAAGTTACATGGAGAAAAATTAACAAATGGCAGTCACTTACACAAGCAAGAGACAGCTGGTAGTGAATTACGTAAGAGCAGTATAAACAACTGGCAGTGAATTATAGAGGAGTAACAACTACAGCTGGCAGAGAATTACAGAGGGCCAACAGACAGCTCCTAGTGAATTATATAAGGGCAAGTAGAGCTGGTAGTGAATTATAAAGGGGTAACAATAGGAGATAGTAAATTACAGAGGGTGTTGTGGACCAGACCAGATCACCCCACCCTCCCACAGTATATATATGGAGACAGCCCAGACCCCAACGTTACTTTTTTAACGGCAAGCATAAGGCGCTGTGATCTAGATTTGATTCAATGAGTCCACCAATAAGTTGTAATCAAAATGCACTTTATTCTTACAATACAGTTAAAATACAACACAAAGAAAAAAATTGACAAATATTGAAATGCTTAACAAGATAATGTATTATTTAACCACTAATCATCAACTGTTCCAATATAGCCAGCATTCCATAAATATACCCTTGGCAAAGGCAATTCAGCAACACTGTTGTTAATCTCACATGCTGTCTCTCTCCAGTTCAATAGAAAGAAACACCAAAAGAAACAATCTGCCCTTTCTGATTTTTCTTTTAGAGGAACCTTTCTGTCTAAGACTTCACTCAAGCTTTCAACTCCAGCAGCCAGCAAAAACTACCAGCTAACTAAAAAAGCAAAACCAAAATCCTCCGTGTCCCTGTCTGAACCTGACCCCACTCACACATGATTCTTTCGTCTTAAAAAACACCCAGGGTCAACTCAAAGCTGTTTACCAAGAAGGAGACATCTTGGCACCGCTGTGACAACACCCTGCTGCAAGAGAAACAGGACAGAACACATCTCATAAAGGTACAGTACTGTCACAAGGGGTAACAACAGTTGGAGGTGAATGACAGAGGGGCAACAGCAACTGGTAGTAAATTACAGAGGGGCAACAATAGCTGGAAGAGAATGACAGTAGGGCAACAGTGGCTGGTTGTATACTATAGTAGGGAAACAACAGTGGATAGAGAATTACAGAAAGGCAAAATAGCTTCTAGTGAATTATAGAGGGGCAACAATACATCATAGTGAAATACAAAGGGACAACATTCACTCTTAATGAATTAGGGAGGGGTAACAACAGCTTCTGCTGAATTACTGAGGATCAATGACAGGTGCATGACAGAAAGGTGGTGGTGAATTACAGTAGGGCAACAAGAGCTGATAGTAAATTACAGAAGTGCAATAATATTTGGATTAAATCGCGAATGGGCAGCAATAGCTGGCAGTAAATTAGAGATGGGCAACAACGACTTTTTAGTGAATTAAAGGGGCAACAATAGCTTCTAGTGAATTACAATGGGACAACAATAGCTGGGAGTGAATTGCTGAGGGGAAACAACAGCTTCTAGAGAATTATGGAGAGTCAGCAACAGTTGGCAGTGAATTGCAGACAGTCAAAAATAGCTGGTATTCAATTACCAAGGTGCAACACCAGCTGTTAGTGAATTACAGAGGGGTAACAACAGCAGGTAGTGAATTTCAGATGGGCAAATTTAGCTCATAGTGAATTACAAAAGGGCAAACATAGCCGTAGTTAATTATAGAGGGGGAGTAAAAACTAGTGGTGAAATACAGAGGGCCAACAGCAAGTTCTAGTGAATTATAGAGGGGTGACAATAGGTGGCAGTGAATCACAGAGGGCCGAGAGGCAACTGAGGTTGTGAACCATAAAGGGCAACCACAGATGATAGTGAATTACAGAGTGGCAACAGCAGTTGGTGGTTAGTTACATGAAGGAACTAGTTGGGAGTTAATGGGTTAAACCACATCATAGAACACTGAATGCTGGAAATGTTTAGCCAGCCATCATCATCTCTAAGAGAAAAGACAGGTTAGCTTACGAGGTGGAGAATCTGCAAGTAGTTTACATCTGAAACATTAACCCTTGACTTCTCCTTTTCAGATGGTGCCAGACCTGGTGGGCATTTTCCATCTTAATTTGATAGAACGGCGCTCACCCTAGACTTGCAGGCAGCTGGCTCTGGACAAACTCTTTATTTACCATTATCTGACCTTCAGTGTAGGGCCCTTTTTACTTCCTGATCGGTGCACTAATCAAGATGATGAATTCAGAAATTTATATCCGTTAAAACAAAATCAAACTTCATCATTAAATTTGGGGCAGAAGTTAAAAGCAGGAAATCACAACCTTGCTACAGCCTCAGCCTCCTCTCTGTGGAATTAGGCTTCCAATTGGTGTATTCTTGGGACGTGTTCAGAATGTAGAAAGTTCTTGCCCCCTACTGGCGAAGACTGTCTATTACTTCTCATGAACGGTGCCACAGCCTAAGGTCTGTCTTTCGCTGAGGTCCTGAAAAGGGGTTGAAAGTATTTGGAACTGATGCTGGCAGTTTGTTCACTGTAGCCTGTCAATCATCTTCCCTGGTTGTAGTTGTGAGGCTCGGATTGTCCCTCACTCTCTCACCAATACCATGTGCTGCTTTTTAACAGCAGATGGAAAGCAGCTGATCCCAGTGAGAGGAAACCAGGATTTCCAAAGGAATATCAAATCATCTTTCTTTTTTTTTCATCAGTGCAGGAAATCTGACTTCAGCTCCAGATCCCAGGTCATTGTTATAAAAAAATTGCATTGAAAAGAGTGCGAGAGAGAGAGAGACAGAGAGGCTGAAAGGAATTTCAGATGTCAGAGGTTGCAGTGGATGGTTGTCTCATTGTGTGTGTTGTGTGGCTGAAATAATTATGATAAAAAAAACTTAGTAAAGTCATTGTCTTCCTCTCATTTGAGAAATCGAGATTTTGAGAGAATAACACCATTGAGGCTAGAAAGAACAGGAAAAAAGGCTAGGCATATCAGTCATCTCCATTCACACAGATAAAGAGAACCACCAGTTTGATTGGGACAACACCAGGATCCCAGGACAAGCCAAACAGAGACAAGCACAGGAATTCCTAGAGGCCTGTGCTCTACCAAGAAGACCATCAACAAACACATAGAACTAGACCCTATATATACACCACTGCGAAGAAAAGACCGGAAATGAGGTAATCAACTCCAATGGACCCCTGAGTTTAAATACCAGGTGGGAAAACTCAACAGCGCTTCATCGGAGGCTGCACTGGTGATGATACACAGCAGGGTAATGAAACGTTTGCAAACTAACGATCCAGCTTGGCGAGCAAACCCACCACAGCATCAGGGAGTACTTGAATTTGAAGATCATCTTGGCTCAGTGATAGCTCGCTTTTCATTGATGGAAGTGCAGTCTCTTGAAGGTGCCATCAATCTGAGTCACTTTCAGAAAAAACACAAAGACCTCCCAGCATTATTTAAAAGAGAGTAAGGGAGTTCACCCTGATTCCTTGTGTTAACTTAGCCCTCAACAAATGCCTGAGAAGCTGGTTATCTGATTATTTATTTCATTGCTGTTTGTGACATCTTACTCCATGTTTGCTGGCCACACAGCTGCTCAGAGGTTCCACCCAAGCTGATCAGTATGCAGACACTATTCACAGCATCAACCTCCAGTTTTGAGAACTACAGCTGTGCATGGACCTCAGAGGTAAAAATAATTTGAGGGAATGTTGGTCTTACTGCGCCCAAATTGACTTCCATTCTTTCGATATTACAACAGAAATTTCAGGCCAGTTTTTTGCATCCCGTTGGAGAAGTGGTTGGAGGGAGGACTGCTTAGCACATTTGAGGGGTACTAAGTTGAGATAGTGCCTTGAAACAGTCTCACAACCACCCAGGGTCAGGCTGGGAACAGGAGCTGTTGCCCAGTACACAGAGGGAAGCTGCTAAATAGAGTGGTCAGGGAGGCATCAGAGCCACGTACAAGCCAGGTTGGAATCATAGATGCAGCTGATCTTGGTGCTGCTGGCTTCAGAAGCCTTCATTCTCAGTATTGTTTGGTGGCCTGCCACTGGATGAGGTCTGTATTGTTGACCCAGTTCACAGCCCCCGCCAAAATACCTCCAAAATAAAATCCCTCTTCCAGTGGAGCTGCTCAGTTTCCAGAGCTGTTGACCCTCTGATTTGGTGAGAAGTATGAGGAGCCCGCCTTCAGTGATAGACGATATTGTGCTGCTGGCTCTGGCACCAATGCCAAGGTACTGAAGCACACAGGAATGTCAAGCCCTATACCGCAAGAGGACTTAGTGCTTGTAAAGTGCTTTAAGATGTCCTGAGATCTTGAAAGGTGATAAATAAAAGCAGTTTTGATTTTTCCTTGATAGAGTGACATGAAGTTTAAGTTTTGAAAGTATTACTTTTTGAAAGAATTACATTGACTGAGGGCATAGATTTAAGATAAAGGACAGGAGGTTTAGAGGGATGTGAGGAAATGTTTTTGCCTCAGAGTCTGGTGGAAATCTAGAACTCAGTGCCTGTAAGGATGGTAGGAACAGAAATTCTCGGAACATTTAAGATGTATTTAAATGTGCAATTGCAATATCAAGGCATACAAGGCTATGGACCAAGTGCTAGAATAGTTTGATGGTTTTTGACTGGCATAGACTTGATGAGCCAAAGGGCCTTTTTCTGTGTTGTTAGACACCTATGACTGTAAAACTCTGAATGCAAGCAGCTCTGTATTTCAGAGAGGAAAGCATTTGTTCATTAATAGCTGTATTTCCAATCCAGTTACTGAGTACACCAGTTCAGACATTGAGTACATTCAACACTAAGCTCTCCTGGCTTCCTTTTCCCCATGCTTTGAGTATAGTTTGTACAAATAAAATGTAATTGTTCCTTGATAAGTGCCTAATTGGTGCAATCCCTTCACCTCTGAGGTTAATGTTAATTTACAGCCCTTAGAGAAACAGAAGACTTGGGTATATTTTAGCCAATCTTAATTCCCGTGTCATCCACTCTTGAGAAGAACAAGTGCAGCAAAGGCACAGAACGTCATCAGTTGCAAATTTCATTCTGAGTCAGATGCCATCCTAACACCGCTATACCTTCATCATCATTTATACAGAACGTATATACTTAACAGTAAGGTCCTGGGAGTGTTACAAACAAAGAGATTTTGGGGGACAGGTACATAATTCCTTGAAAGTGGAATCACAGGTAGACAGGGGTAGTGAAGAAGGTATGCTTGCCTTTATTGATCAGTGCATTGAGTACAGGAGTTGGGAGATCATGTTTTACAGGAAATTGGTTAGGTTACTCTTGGAATACTGCATTCAGTCTGGCCTCCCTGCTATAGGAAAGCTGCTGTTAAACTTGAAAGTGTTCAGAAGATTTACTAGGATGTTGCTGGGGTTGGAGGGTTTGAGCTATAGGGGGAAGCTGAATAGGCTGGGGCTATTTTCCCTGGACTATCGGAGGCTAGAGGTTGGACTTACAGAGGTTTATAAAATCAGGAGGGGTGTTGATAGGGAGAATAGCCAAGGCTTTTTTCCCCAGGGTAGGGGAGTCCAAAACTGGAGGGCATAGATTTAACGTGAGAGGGGAAAGATACAAGAAGGACTTAACTAGCAACCTTTCATGCATATATGGAATGAGCTGCCAAAGGAATTGGTGGAGGTGGGTAAAATTATTACATTTAAAAGGCATCTGGATGGGTACATGAATAAGGGTTTAGAGGGATATGGGCCAAATGCTGGCAAATGGAACTTAGGATATCTGGTCGTCATGGACAAGTTGCACCAAAGGGTCTATTTTTGTGCTCTACAGCTCTATGACTCTATCACTAAATTTTACTTTTATTCATTCATGGATGTGTGAGAACCATTGGCAAGGCCATCAAATTTGACTGTGCCATTTGAGAAAAGTTTCTACCATCTTTCTCTCAGGACTATTGAAGATGGGCAATAAATTCTGTCTTGCCTGTAAATTCCACATCCCAAAAATGAATCATTTCTTAAAAAAAGATTAAATGTAAGCTCATCATTAACACCTATTTCAAATTTACCAACAATCTCAGTCAGAGGAGTCATGAAAATAAAGGGCTGGAATATGGCAGGAGATCATATGTAAATGAAAGAATGTCCTTTTAAAAGTCTGGTAAAGGAGCACAGGAATGAGAGTAATGCGAGCTTAACTGCATGATTATGCCTGACCTGGCTAGCGGTTGCACAAAGACCTGAATTCTGGGTTGAAGCAGGTTCTAGAGATGAATCTTTGCTCTGTAGCTAATTTTTGCAATGCCTGCTAGAAGAAGTTTTCACAGTAGCATTTGATATCAGAAAAGGAAAATTGCTCCCATCCAGGCTCATAATTCTCATCTGATGAGCCCATTAAAATAAAAAAGGTGTCTCTTAACAAGCAGTGGTGTTTGCCTTCAAAAACAAAATCTGTTTCAGTCAGAATTTATCACAGCCAAAGCCTTGGAGGCATTATGCGTCTGTTATGTTTCAGAGCTCCCATCATATCAAGCACAATTTGGTTTTGACATGACTCGTCCCTCAGGCAAGATGCTTAACTAAGATCATGTTTGCTCTCTCAGGTAGATTTTAAAGATCCAATGGCAATTTTCTATAAAAGAGGAGGTGGTTTCTCTTAATCAGCACTCTTCCCTCAAGCAACAATCACATAAAAGATTAATTGCTCATTTATTTTCATGTTATCTGTGGGAATTTGCTGCATATTAATTGGCTGCAGTTTTTATCGATGCAAAGCATTTTGTTTTATTCATTTATTCGTTCATGGGATGGGGGCATCGCAGGCTGGGCCAGCATTTAATTGCCCATTCTTAATTGCCCTTGAGAAGATAGTGGTAAATCATCTCCTTAAACCGCTACTGGCGATGATGGGTAGGTGCACCAAAGTGCTATTAACAAGGAGTTTCTAGGATTTTGACCCAGTGATGGTGAAGGAACTGCAATATAGTTTCAAGTAGTCTGAAGGGAAACATGCAAATGGTGGTGTTCCTATGTAGTCAGTTCCGTAGATTTGGAGGTTGTGGCTTCAAAAAGTGCTGTTGATGGAGTCTTGCTGAGTAACTACAATGTATCTTGTATATGATACATGCCGTCGTCACTGTGCATCAGAGGTGGAGGGAGTGAATATTTAAAGTTATGCTTGTGGTGCCAATCCAGCAGGTTGCTTTGTCCTGGTTGAGCTCTGTGATTGTTGTTGGAGCTGCATTCATCCAATGGGGAGCATTCCATCAGATTCCTGACTTGTACCTTATAGGTGACGGGCAGGCTCTGAGGTGAAAGAGATGGGTTGCACATTGCGCAATTCTCAGCATCTGACCTGTTTTTACACCAGCTCTATTTATAATGGTCAGTCCAGTTCAGTTTCTGGTCAATCATAATCCCCGCAAGTGTTGAAATGTTGGGGATTCAGTGACATAATAATTATTATATATCAAACAATGATGGTTTATTGTTTGTGAAATATTGCTGAGTTGAGGCAATTTGATTATGCAGCAAAAGCTTTTCCCTTCTTTGTTTTTCATTTACATATCTTACCTTCACACAAAATAAACCCAAGAGGAAGAGATTGTCACATGGGAAAGATTATGGCGGGGAGGTGGGGGGGGGGAGGTGTTGTTGCGGGGAAAGGTATTTGGAAAATGCTGGCAGACCTTTTAAAAAATGTTACCAAGAGGCACCTTTTGCAGGAGGTTCATGTGAGAGAGAGGGAGGAAAAAAAGAGAAAGCTGCGAAGGCATTAGCCAGGTACAAAAAGAAAACTCCAAACCGGAATTTCTCTCAGTTTAGGAATTTCACTTGAAGCCTGCAAACTTTCCACACGGTGTCTCCGAGAAAAGGTGAAAAGGTTGGAACTCACTCCCTGTGGAAAATAATAAAACCCTAAGGATGTTTTCACTTCACCACTGCCTGCTGATCCTGTATTTTCTTTACATGGGGATCAGCTGAGGAAATAAAGCAGAAACAGAACTGGTGGAATTGATTGTGAGGCTTCATATTATGAAATTTCATCTGTTTCCTACAAGCACAAAGAGATGGAATTTTTCCCACATGCGGAACCTCTTGGACAGGGATGTTTGGGGAGGGGGCTGGGTGGGGGAAGGCACGTACAGGGAGCAATTTTACCAGGTTTGCAACACTAACCGCTGCCCTGATTTCCCAGTATGTGTCTGCCTTGGCTCTGTGCCTCTGAGTCGCAAGACTTTGGGTTAAAGTGCCACTGCAGAGACTTGAGGCATTATACAAGCTGATCTGAACAGAGCTACACCCAGCGGGTGCTGCATTGTCTGAAATGCTGGTGTTTTACAATGGAGGGGGAGGGGGGGAGAGTGCATATTGCTCACCACCTCCCAGTAGAAAAGTCAATCTTGACCCAATCAACTTTAAGGAAGGCTTCCCTGTGCATACTGGAAATGTCAGTAACTAGCCAAGAGTGGGCCTTGTGCCCCTTCAGGGATAGAAAGTCCCTGCCTCTGGCAGCTGTGCTCCCAACTGCCCCAGAAATTGATAGTGGCTGCTTCGGTCACTATAAGCAATCGCAAGGGGAACACCCATGGGTGCTAGATTTACAAGTGAGTCCTGTGATTTCAGTAGGGAAGGGATAGGAGACACAGGGAGAGAGGCAGGCATAAAGAGGATGTCAATTTTGATAGGCACAGTGCAACGCCTAAAGTTGGTATCCCCCTCCAGTGCCACCTTTTAGCCTGAGGTCTTTAAAGACTATGTTATTTTTATTCAAGATAACAAGGTGCAGAGCTGGATGAACACAGCAGGCCCCAAGCAGCATCAGAGGAGCAGGAAAGTTGACGTTTTGGGCCTAGACCCTTCTTCAGAAATGGGGGAGGGGAAGGGGGTTCTGAAATAAATAGGGAGAGAGGGGGAGGCGGATAGAAGATGGATGAAGGAGAA
>NC_063335.1:91404002-91444286 GCF_021869965.1 Rhincodon typus
CTTTCCTGCTCCTCTGATGCTGCTTGGGGCCTGCTGTGTTCATCCAGCTCTGCACCTTGTTATCTTGAATAAAAATAACATAGTCTTTAAAGACCTCCGGCTAAAAGGTGGCAATGGAGGGGGATACCAACTTATTTCCTAATCTAGCTGTTCAGAAATGTTATTACACACCTCTGGAACAGGTGGTACTTGAACCAGTCCTCTTGGTTCAGGGATGGGGGCACTGCTACTGCACCGCAAGAGGGTCCCTAAAGATTGTGTTTTTTTTTTTATTAACCTGTATCTCTAATCAAGCCAGATTAGAGATGTTATTACACACCTCTGGAGAAGGTGGGACTTGAACCCGGGCCTCTTGATCGAGAGGTAAGGATACTACCACTGCACTTCAAGAGACTCTGTTATTATGTCAAAGACAGGAATAGATCCTTAACTGACCCATCAATTAGCCAGTTAAAGACCTCGTTGGCCTAATGGTGGGCAACATGGCTGAAACCTCATCTATCTAATGTGTTATGGGGGCAGCTCGAGGGACCGGCATGAGGCAACGGATTAGCCAACCCCCAACATGTAAAATACCCCCCGAGTGCCTTTCAGGTGAAATATTACACCAAGGCCCTGACTGCTTTCTCAGTTGTATGTAAATCGTCCCATGACACAATTTCAACAAAGGGTCAGGATAGGGTAAGCTGCCAAGTCTCCCAGCCAATGTTTAATTGCTATGACTCTATAAACCAATATCGCTAAATAGATAGGTTAATGGACCTTTTATCCATTTTGGGTCTTTGAAAGTGTACAAATTGGATGCTGCATTTCCTATGTTACAATGTGAGTTCACTTCAGAAATATTTCATTGTTATGCGCAGCCATTTAGCTAGAGTTATTAAATTAAGATCTGGATGCCTGGTGTAAGATCATTATTAATTGAAGTCAATTGTAATGATCATATCTCTGCTTCAACTGATCAGATCTGGAATCTTCTGAAATACGTGGTACTGTTTCTCTGTATCATACCGTCATGTCAGTATAGACAATATCATTTGTACGGACAATATGGCCATCAAAACTAGTTTAGCCTGTTTTATTTCCCTTAGGTCCATTAATACACAAATGGCCACAAGAGGTAATATTACAATTTCTGTGATCAATCATGTGGAAATATCTTCTGTTTGTCTTAGGGTCTCACACAAAATAGATTTACGTTAAGAGATGGAACTGTTACCCATTCCAGAGATTGGCAGCAAGAATTTCCTCAGGGATTTTCCTGACCAACTTTGGTGGAAACACAGGACACAACAGAATTGCACAATCCTCGAATCAAATTATAGCAGTCTTCCAGGAGAACATCCCAAATGGTGCTAATGTCAGCATCAAACATGTTGAGACTGAGTACAGAAGAGTTACATGCCAACAAAAGATTCCATTAATTGTTTCAGTAACAACCTCAAATTGACACTGGACAACTTTGTTTCATTTTCCACCTCAACTAGCCTGCACCAGATCCTAACAGCCTAACAGCCATTCTGTTGTACCCCTGCGTTAACAACCAACTTCTTGCACATTCATCAGTGGACCCTGTTCCATTCCAAAAATAATCTTAGAATGGGTATGCACATGACAAAATGGTGGAGCAGTTATGTGTGTGTCATTCTAAGAGTATCAATGATTTATATGCTTGAGCATGCATAGTAACTGTAAACCTCTGTATATTTCCATATCTTTCCATCTATGTATATTTATACATATGAAAGTTAATACTGATGAAATAAATGATTCTCATATATTTGGGGATTTTGGTAACAGAAAAAGTGATATAAATATATTACCGGGTATATTCAGCAATAAGATTGCATCTGTGGTGAGAAAAATAGAGTTAATGTCTCAGTCGTGTGATCTTTCATCGCAACTTTTCAGAAAGTGACATTCTTATTTGCTTTAGTAAGACATTAATCACCGACACAATACTACATTGCAGACTGAACTCTGTAACAATCTGTGATAATAAAGTTACATGTAATTGTCACCCTACTTGTTACTGGCAACATATCTGAGGTGCAGGTAAGCCGATATATCAAATATATTCATACATATACGTGTGTGTGTGTGTGCGCGTACCCTTCTCAGGCATCTAGTTAATTGTACAATAGAAGGTATACTGCTGAATCACTGATTATCCACTCCATAACTGCTGCTTGTGAGACTCTGTACTGAGGGCCTCACCTTATAAAATCACCCCCCATAGTTTTATGCTTTTGCAGCTGTATGTCTTTGTTACTGTAAATCTTTATACTTAATTCTGTACAGAGGGAGCTTGTGTGTCTGTGGCTTTATCTCTGAGTGTGTGTGTGTGTGCATGCAAGTGTTATGTATCTACGTGTGTGTGTGTGTGTGTGTGTGTGTGTGCATGCATGCACGTGCATGGCTCTGCACCCTCTGAGAGAAGCCAAACCTAACAGCAACTGCCTGTTGTCATAACGACAAAACAGTGGAAGAGTTCTTCTCTTATTGGTTCCAGCTTGGTATGTGTTTTTTGCATGAGAACTACAGTCCAATCGACCCAGTCTCCAGTGTCTATTTCACATTACCTGATGAACTTATATTGCACATCACAAATTCCTTAACCCGACTTCTTATCCCACCAGGGTGGTCTTGAATTTTAGCAATGGTGTTCACGTTCATCACAGTTTTAGAAAGTTGGAAAATTGTTTGCATTTAAAAGCACAAACTCAGAAAGTTCTCAAACTTACATATGGTTGGTATGTATGTAAACAGCAAGATCGACAGAGGTCCACAGAATGAATGACAATGCAATAGTATAACTGGATGAGAGAGGAGTAGTGTCCAGGAAACTTGCTGCTTTTATTTAAGATAGTGTCACGGGACCTTTTATATCAGCCTGAAATAAGCAGATAATGCTTTTGTTTAACTTCTCATGCATAAAGCAGCACCTCTTGACAATCCCCAAATGCAGACTTGTCAATCTGGATTATATGTACAAGTCCCTTTAAAGCTAAAACCTTCTGACTTGAAAGCAAGAGTGCTACTGCTGAGCCAGGCTTAATAGGGGTGATGGGAAAATAAAAAAAGTACTTTAATCTTTCGACGTATGTAAGCACAGCTAGTAGCTGGCTATGTTTCCCCACTCACTGACTTGTTAATCTCTGTTGAGTCTTTCAGAGGATGACTAGCCAGAAGTCCAGGTGCTTCCAAAGAAAGAGAAGAAAACAATTACAGAATGAATTGTCAGGTTCGTCCTTCCTCACCACCCCAACCATTGTTGTTTCCCCTCTCTGAGATTCTTTCAATTGATACATATCTCAACCCAACTAGCCTTTATTTTGTTTTAGCATTGGGCTGCACTAAATTGAGCA
The DNA here is from genome assembly GCF_021869965.1 of Rhincodon typus. Lineage (NCBI taxonomy): Eukaryota > Metazoa > Chordata > Chondrichthyes > Orectolobiformes > Rhincodontidae > Rhincodon > Rhincodon typus. The sequence goes on from NC_063335.1 coordinate 91,407,371, forward strand.
CGAAAGCTGGGGTCTCACAAGCAGCTCCATCCAGAAGGATCATTCTACTTGTGTTTGATTCTGATGCGACTCTCCCATTTCCCACTAGTTGCTCTAAGTTCCACATACATCAGGAGAGTTTCTCTTTTGGCATATTAAAGCTGGTGAGAATAGTCATGAAGTAATGATCAAATGTTAGATCCCTGAAACCACATTGGACCATCTGTGTTGCTGAGCCAATGAATGAGAATTTAGCAGTTGTAACAATCTTGACATTGAGTAAGGGATAGAAAGCATGACAATCTCATCCTTAATGACTAATCTATCTATCAGTAATCACTAGATAACTAGCCGAAGGGCTCAGGACTCGATTGGTGCATTTTTCCAGCTGCCTGGACTCTAACCAGCAAACTTCAGCATAGACAAAGAATAATGTGATACATTTACAGATATCTCTAGTATAGGATTCTTTCTCACACTCTCAGAGATCACAGTAATGTATTTCTTTGATGAGAAAGCCATCAGAACATTGAAAAAAAAATAAAGGAAAAAATAGCTAAAGACAAAAGTACACCTTGAAACTATTTTCCTTATGAATTCTCTTCATGACATAATCTCTTCTTTGATACCTGTGTCCTTTTCAGTGAATCAGTCCCAGATTCGATCCACAGTCTTACAGCTTTCAAAAATTAGGATTAATACACCTGCAAGTTCTTCACTTTTTTTCAGGGAATGATCAAGTCCTGGTGATTTATTTGTTGTAAATTCCTTTATTTTCTCCACTACAGTTGATTTACTAGATTAAATCCAATATTTACCTCTGCTTGATTGATTTATTTTAGTTCCTGTTGTACTGCTGGCATTAATCCATTTCTGCCGTAAAAATGGATACCAAATATTCATTTAATAAATTTGTTTTTAAAATATTAAATAATATTAAATCTTCATTTAACAATATTGTTTTCCTTGGACAGGAAGGCTGAGGAAAGATTTGATAGATGTTTTCAAAATCATGAGGGGGTCTTGACAGAATGCACTGGAGGAACTGTTCCTGCTCATAAAAGGATTGTAAACCAGAAGGCAAGGTCTTTTAAAGCGTTTGCGAAAGGAGCAAATGCAAGATGACAAAACATTTTTCTGACAGCATATAGTTAGAGTCTGGAATGCACTGCCTGGCAGTGTGGAGTAGGTAAGTTCAATTGAGGTATTCAAGAGGACATTGGATGGTTATGTCGCCGCAATTATGGGGAAAAAGGCAGGAGATTGACACAAAGTTAAAATGCTTAATGAGCTGATGCAGATGATGAGCTGAATGGACTCCTTTCGCACGGTAACAATTCTGTGATTGTGCTATTTTTGGTCTTATCCTGCATCTGTTGTAGTCATACAGTCATACAGCATGGAAACAGTCCAACCAAGCAATGCTAAACATAATCCCAAACTAAACAAAAACATGGAACACTTCACAAATTTGCGTGTCATGTCCCACAATTCTACTGTCTTTTCCTAACTTTAGTAAAAATTTAAACATTTTTATATATATTAACTTGAACATACTATTAGAAAACAGTATCAATTCATCCAGGACCTTTAATATTGAACACTGAGCCCCATCAAACACTCCTGCTGGAAAATAGTTACTCGTGGATATTATGTAAATACATGATGGAGCTTGGTTGTGCCATTCCCTTCCACTCCTATACCTTGTGTCCTATAACCTGAAGCCAACATTCACTGAAGAAGTGACTCTTAAGGAAGACCACGGATATGGCTCAGGAATTAGGCCTCAACATCAAGTTAATAGTTGCAGAGATGAGAAAATTCCATTGTGTCAAAAAACTAGTGGGAGATTGATTTTCCTTCCCAGCAGAGAAGCTGTGATGTGTTTTGGTAGAGTAGCTAGGAAGAAATTGTTTCTACTGGTGAGAAGGTCAGCAGACAGAGAAGACAGACTGAAGATACATGGTGAAAAAACCAGAGAGAGATGGTGTAGAAATCTTACACAGTGAGTTGTAGTGAACTGGAATTTACTGCCTGAGAGGTGGAAGCAAGTTCATTGAAAACTTTCAAAAAGGTATGTGATAAATATTTGAAAAAGCACAGAATTATAGAGCTGTGAAGCAATGCTCCCTTTAAGCTGCGCCATTGCACAACTGGTGGGAGAGTCTGTGAATGCTAATCGATGTGTGATGCATTGACTTCAGTTCTGGAAGCCATTACTAAGCACGGACCTCAGAGGTCCATGCAGCAGTGGTCAAAATGAGAGGGAATGTAGGCACTGTGCAAAGTGAGGGCAAGTGAGACTAACTGGATAGTGGGAGCTGTACTGGTCACTGGTCATAAATGATGAGACACTTTCTGTACTGCTAGAAAAGAGGAAAGTGCTTTATGCAAGAGAACTATGTTCAAGATTGTAATGGGGGAAAGAAAAAGCAACTCAGTCTTTACACAACATTCCTGCAGCAAGCTATCTACAATAGCCAGACGTACATGCTTAAGACCGAGCTCAGCATATGTATTTTCCATTTAGCTCTGCAAACAACAAGTGCACTGCTCTGTCTCTGTGGGGATTCAGCTGTTCCTGAATTGCACACAGCTTGTCCATCCCAGTCTGGCTGTATTATGGAATGTGTAAATTGTTTCAAAATGATCAAGTGGAAATTTGAAGGAGATATTTATTTTGTTTTAATTAGTACAATTCATGAACCCTTTTGAACCCTTTAAAGAGCTGAAGGAATACTTCACTCCAAAACAACCTGGAGCAGTGCCAATCCATAGTGATTCCTTTCCCTCTGAACTCCATCTCCCTAATTCGCCTCTCTCTCTCTCTTGCTCTCTCACACACAACAAGTTGGACCAGAGCCAGACTATAGTGAGGCCTTTCTTGGAGAGTTCCATCATCTCTCACACACTGACAGAAGCAGCTGAAATTAAATTTGGTTTATAAAGTGAAGCCTGTTTATGGGCCTCACTCATTGGGCAGGATCTAAAATTGTAGCTTTTGTGTTGGGAGCTGCAAGGCCCCAATCCCAATAATTCATACAAAAATTTAAAGGGCTGGTACTGGCCATGTGCAGTACATGCAATTTGCGTGACAGGGCTTGTTTTCCATTGCAGTTCACTGTCATGAAATGATAATTCTGCAGGTCCAAGTGGGCCTTAAAGGAGTAAGCAATATTCATCCCAATATTCTGTCCACCTCACTTTTTCAGAGATCTGAGCTATGTTTTTGTGCACCACCTCATTCTTCTCAGCCCCTCTGAGACTTTACCTCCATTGCCCACCCCACTCACCCATTAACCTTTATTGTCTTTGCCATGTTCAAGCCCCCAAACCTAAGTCCCTGGAGATGTCAGAACAAAGACAGAGACCAGTGGAGTCTTCTTTCACTTTCCACTTCACACCATCAGGGAACAATAGGAGGCTCACTTCCCAAACAATGGAATAGAAGACCCTTATGTCCAAACAAGGCAACCTGGACTGAGATCATGGAGGAGCTTGGTATCTGGGGTATTTTTATTCATTTGTAGGATGTGGGCATCTCTAACCATTTCTTGATATCATGTGGAGTGAATCCCATTTGCTGAAGCCTGGTATCTTTGATGATGGGGACCACCGTAGGAGGCCAAGGTCAATCATCCACTTGGCACATCCGGCTGAAGATTGCTGCAAATACTTCAGCCTTACCTTTTGCACTTAGGTGTTGGGCTTTTCATCATCGCGGATGGGGATATTTGTGGAGCCTCCTCCTCCAATGAGTTGTTTCATGGTCCACCAGTATTCCACCAGGACTGCAGAGCTTAGATCTGGTCCATTGGTTGTGAGATCAGTTAGCTCTGTGTATCGCTTGCTGCTTATGCTGTTTAGCATGCAAGTAGTCTCGTTTGGTAGCTTCACCAGGTTTTTTTTCTTTATTCATTAACAGGATGAGGGCATTGCTGGCTAGGCAGCATTTATTGCCCATCCCTAATTGCCCAGAGGGCATTTCAGAGTCAACTACATTGCTGTGGGACTGGAGTCTCATGTAGGCCAGACCAGGTAAGGAAGGCAGTTTCCTTCCCTAAAGGATATTAGTGAACCAGATTTGATTTTCCGATAATTGACAATGGATTCATGGTCATCATTAGATTCTTAATTCCAGATATTTTATTGAATTCAAATTCCACCATATGCTGAGCGCATTTCAAGGCTGGGTCTGCAGAATGTGGACACCTCATTTTCAGGAATGCCTGGTGCTGCTCCTGGCATGCCCTCCTGCATTTTCCATTGAACCAGGGTTTATCACCTGGTTTTAGTGGGGGGAAGAGGGGTATGCCAGGCCATGAGGTTACAGATTGTGTTGAAGTGTAGTTCTGCTGCATTGAAAGCCCACGGAGCCTCATGGATGCCCAGTTGAAATCTGTCCCATTTAGTACGGTGGTAATGCCACACAGCGCAATAGAGGTTATGCTCAATATGAAGGCGGGACTTCATCTCCTCAAGAACTGTGCAGCGGCCACTCTTTCCAATACTGTCATGCAGCTGTAAGGATGAGGTCAAGAATGTTTTTCCCTCATGGTTCCCTCACCACCTGCCACAGACGCAGTCTAGCAGTTATGTCCTTTAGGACCCGACCAGCTCGATCTGTACCGCTGCTGAGCCACTCTTGGTGGTGAACATTGATATCCCCCACCCAGAGTACATTTTGCAGCCTTACACCCTCAGTGATTCCTCTGGTTCAATATGGAGGAATACTGATTCATCAGTGGAGAAAGGATGGTGAATGATGATCAGAAGGAATATACCTTTGGCCATGTTTAACCTGAAGCTATGAGACTTCATGAGGCCCGGAGCCAATGTTGAGGATTCTAAGTCAACTCCCTCCAACTATATCCCACTGTGCTGAGTCAGCCATCTGCTGGGTCTGTCCTGCCGGTGGGACAAGACATGTCCAAGGATGGCTATGGTGGTGTTTGGTGCATTGTTTGTAAGGTATGATTCCATGAGTATGATTATTTCAGGCTTTTGCTTGACTAGTCTGTGAGACAGCTCTCCCAATTTTGACACTAGCTCCCAGATGTTAGTAAGGAGGACTTTGCAGGGTCGACAGGGCTGTTTCTGCCATTGTCTTTTCCAGTGCTGAGGTTGATACCAAGTGATCCGTCCAGTTTAACTTCTTTGAGATTTTGTTAGGCCATTCCAGAGGGCAATTGCGAGTCAACCACATTGCTGTGGGTCTGAAGTCACATGTAGGCCAAACCAGGTGAGGATGAACCAGATGGGTTTTTCTGACAATCAGTAGATTCTTAATTCCAGAGTTTTTTTTTCTTGAATTCAAATTCCACTATATGCTGTGGTGGGATTTGGATCCAGTTCCCTCGAACATTAGCTGAGTTCTGGATTAATAGTCTAGCAAAAACATCACTAGGCCATTGCTTCCAGTCCTGCACCAAAAAATCGTAGGTATGTACCAGTAAAAGATCAATTACCTTGTTCTGAGCAAGTATAAAGGTGGTATGGCATTGTCACTAATGTGGGCATCAGGCTACATTTATGTGAAAGTGGCCTGTTAGGCCAGGCAGGTAAATACATTATCAGCCTCAGGACCACACGACACCCGAGTCTAAAGTTCAGGACAGTTTAGCTTGGATGAGTGATTGTATGCCACCAACCACATTGATGAGCTGGTATGAATGATTCTGATGTATGCAGATAAGCTGGTCAGTTGGCATGTGTTAAGTCACAATCTCCACTTTGTGCCACAGGGTAAGCAAACCCTCACCAGAACGAAAGCGAGTAAAGGCAGGCGGAAGGAGCTCTGATGTTAAGGATCTCAGTTGTGCTGACAAAGATGTCTTTCACGTTGACTGCTGGGGCACAGGGAGGTTGCAGTAACAAGATAGCAGAGTAAGAATTTACCCAACCTCATACTGCCATTATGGTGCTCACTGGAGGAATTGGGCTGTCCTCACAGAAACCGTGGGACATCAATGTATTTCTTTTTATTTTCTTTACAAGTGCCACAATCTAGAACTCAGTCTTCAGCCGGCAGAAACTGAAGACTTGACCTCTGGCCATAATGACATCAGTGAGGCACAGGATATACTGTGAATTGCTTCTCCCTCAGCCCCCATCCATGCAAGTACACCCACCTGATTCACGGAGGAGGGTATGGGGGTGGAGGTTGGCATTTGCTACAGGATCACATTCTGGTGAGCATGTCAAAGGAGTAATAGGAAAGGCAAGTGCTGTTGAGCTTTATTTCAAAGAGAATCAAGTAGCAAAGTAAGGAGCTTTTTTTCTAAATCTATACAAGTCACTAGTGAGACCACAGCTAGAATACTGTGAACAGTTTTGGGCCCCTTATCAAAGGAATGATACACTAATATTGGAAACAATCCAGAGAAATTCCACTAGGCTGATATAGAGGAACTGTTTGATGGGGAGTGGTTGAGTAGATTGGACCTGTACTCATTGGAAATTAGAAGAATGAGAGGTGATCTTATTGAAACATACAAGGTTCTTAGAGAAATTGACAGGGTAGATTTGGAAAGGTTCTTTTCTTTGTGGGAGAGTCAAGGACCAGTGTGTATAATCTTGGAATAAGGTGTTGCATATTTAAGACAGAAATGAGGAGGAGTTTCTTCTGAGTGCCATGAATCTGTGGAATTCTTTACTTTTTAGCGGTGTCAAGGCTGAGTCATTAAGTTTATTTAAGGCTGAGATAGATCTTTAATCTGTAGGAGAATCAAGGTTTACAGCGAAAAGGCAGGAAAGTGGAGTTGAGGATTATCAGATCAACCATGATCTCATTGAATGGTGGAGCAGACTGAATGGCCTACTTCTGCTCCTATGTCACATGGACACATCTTGGGAACTGAAGGAGATTGTGACAGCTGAGGTTCCTGACACACAGGCACCTTCTGGAGCTCAAGCCTTCATTGGTGATGGGCTCTGGTCATTGTCATGTTAATGATAATAATTTATTAATCATTTGATTGTTAGTAAATGATTTACTTTGTGGGTTAGTTTATTTAAAAACAACAAAATACATTACAGGTTATGAAGCAGGCATTTCAGCAAACCAACTGATTTCTGTACATGGGGAGTGTAAACAGAAAACAGACTAACAGCCAGCAAGAGTTGCAACGTCGTATACATATAGCACATGGAGTTCTTAAAGATGAACTCTCTTAAAGGCATACAAAGAAAGTTTAACTATTAACAGTAAGTGAGTCTATGAAACCCTGGAGGTGTCATGGATTTCCATAGACATATTGGCTGCGGGTCCTGCTTGAATTGTCAAACTTTTATTTCATGGACTCTAGTTGCTGTTCCAGAATCCTGAAGCACCACGTCGAAATATTGTTCCAGATTAGCCACTGACTCATCTCATTGTACCTCAGCTGTTTCAAGTGGTTCAAATCTTCTTTATATTTACTGTTTTGATCCTTAAGTGCTTCTAATTCTATCAATGATTTAGGCTTCTGTGAGGGCAACATATTATTCCTTCATACCCTGCTCTAATAACTGTCTAACCTTTCCATTTTGTTTTGTTTACTTTGAAGCCTAGGCCATTTGTTGTTTGAATAATTGTTTGGTTTCCTCTATGACTTCTTTGGGTAATTTTATGAGAGCATTACTGTTGACATTTATTCCTGAAAAGACTCTCTCACAAAGTGAGTTACAACTCCTTATTGCATGGGCCTGCATCTCCACCTGTTTTCACAGATATGTCACTTTCTGCACTTGCCACTTACCCTGTGTCAATCTTCACCAATACCAAATAGTCACTAGTTTTCTGAGGACAGATTATTTGAATCTTACAAATGCTTTGGATTGTGTGGTGATATTGACATTTCCATGAGATTAACAGAGGGAACCACATGTCAACCACTCTTAGACGTGTTTACATTATCAAGGGGGAGGCAATGGCCTAGTGGTATTATCATTGGACTGTTAATCCAGAGATCCAGATAATGTTCTGGGGATCTGGGTTTGAATCCTGCCATGGCAGATGGTGGAATTTGAATTCAATAAATATCTGGAATTAAGAGTCTAATGATGACCATGAATCCATTGTCAATTGTCAGGAAAAACTCATCTGGTTCACTAATGCCCTTTAGGGAAGGAAACTGTCATCCTCACCTGGTCTGGCCTACATGTGACTCCAGACCCACAGCAATGTGGCTGACTCTTAACTGCCCTCTGGGCAATTAGGGATGGACAATAAATGCTGCCTGGCCAGCGACACCCTCGTCCTGTGAATGAATAAAGAAAAATCAGAAGTTGCTTTGTCAATAACTTCATGTATATATTTCTGGCAGGATGCCAGATGGTCTTTGTTAGAGCCTGAAGCTACATTTCATGTATGGTCTGCTTGGGTCAGTGCATAGCTTTTTATAGCACCACCAGCCTTTGCCTGAGAGTACTGTCTTTGCCAATGGCCTTTTCTGCAACATGTCCTGTAAAATCGATTGAAAGCTAGGCATTTTCTTGGTGTACATAGATGTCCACATCTTTCACATGTCTTGCTATTGTTTAGGTGGTTCAGTGGTTCAGCTTTCATTTAGGACCTGTATGTTTTATTGACCGACAAGGATCACTTCTTACGTATGTCCATCCTTCAATAGCTCCTCACTGCTATAGATTTTTGGTTTGTCCAGTAAATCTTCCTGCAAAGATATCATGCCAGTGAAAATGATCACCAATGGCCTGAATCTTACCATATTACAGTAAGTTGTCACTTTCATCAATGTTCATGGCAGGTTTTTCTCCATGAGAAGCATTTTCCAATGCTACCATCCCAAATTCGCCTCATCAACTACCTGCCACACCTCTATAGTGCCCCTCTCGTCTGATACAAGCCCGATTCTCCTGCTCGCCATGGCAGAGATATTCACCACTACTGAGATATCTTGGGATCCCTGGCATCAGCTCTCTCCTTAAAATGTCATTGTGCATTCAATCAAACACTCTCTGTCAGTAACTAAAACAGAAATTGCTGGAGCGTCACTGGATCTGAAACATTTACTCTGATTTCTCTCCACAGATGATGCCAGACCTGCTGAGCTTTTCCAGCAATTTCTGTTCTTGTTTCTGATTTACAGCATCCACAGCTCTTTTGGTTTTTACTGTTAGTCAGTAGCTGCTCTGCATGGTTCATGGTATTGGCAATGGGTGCGGCAGATAAGGGGAAATTGGTGCTCTGTTGGCAGATAGGGACCTGGCAGAAGCGGCGCTGCATAGGAGGGACATCCTCTTCCTACAGCACTGGCAAGGCAGCCACAACATGAAACCATGCCAGCCTGGTTGTACACAGGTCAGTGCAGCCTCAACAGCCTGGAGGAACATCCAGCACTCTACCAGGGTACGTGGTGCCATCTTCTCTCTGTTTCCTCACATTCACTCAAATCTGCTCTCATTTCAATCTGCAATAGAGCAGAAAGGTGGATGGTGGGGTACCTGACTGTCAGCTCTTCACACCCTACAAGGAGAGGATCCTGACCCTGTCCACCCAAAGTACCTAAATGACCAGGGGGTTCGATCCCTGTGGATTCAGAACCTACTTTCTTGCCCTAATAATTGTGGAGATTATGGCACTATAGATCAGACCTGTCTTTGGACAGAGAACTCAAGGAGAAGAACACTGCCCAGAACCCTCAAGAACACCTGTATCAAACTTCCTCCTAGTCTTCTTTCATCCAAGGCTCCTCTTTCTCTAATATATCAAAGTAGCTAAAATTCTTTATCCCTGTAATTATCGACTTTTCTCCATCCACTTTACATCTTTCCTAAACATGACGTCCAGAACCAAGGGTACCAATTCCAATACAGTATTCCAGCTGAGGTCAGCCCAGTATTTTAAACAGGTTTATCATAATGTCCTTCCTTTTGTAAAAAAGCCTAGAATCAAATGTGATTCATCAGCCTTCATCTCAAACTGCCTCACCAAATTGGATGGTTTGTGCCTACATGCCTAGCACCCTCTCTGGTTTTCTTTACAATCATCGTCTTAGAAGGATATGACACTAAAAACAATCCCATTACCTTGTGTCTGTTTTTCACCTATGATCCTTTCTCTGCATCAAAACCTTAATTTTCCTGGGGAAGAAAATAATTCCCCTGACTAATTCACAATTTCCTAACTCTGACACACCAACCAGAATGACACCTCACTTTGAACAATTGCTGCAACTACCTCAGTTCCCAATAGGGCTGGCTATTTTGGTATAGCGGTTATTTTACACATTATTAGTATGCTATTATTTTACATTTACATATTTTATATTAATTCATTGGATCATCCAATGCCAATTTGACCTATGTGTAGCACCAACATGGTTCCAACATGGCTGACTTTTAAATGCTCTCTTGAAAAGATCAGCTGTTTGTAATTTATGCAATAGAGGAAATAGTTAGGAGATAAATTTCGATAGGACACTGAGAGAACATTTAGGAAATAAGCCTAATGTTGACTCAGTCACATGCCTTGGACATCTACATAGCAACTAATATGACAAGTAATACTGCTCTGGCAAGTGATATATCTGGCTACTGCCATATTGGACCAAACTGCAGGGCACAACATCATCACAACATCATGATTACAAGGTCCAAGGTTTCAAACTATTAACACCCAATCAATTTCTGGTCCCAACCTCATTTCCAAGGTATGCTGATATTGTAACACTGTTATTAAATGTAAATATCCTGATCAACAGGAACTGCCTGACTGGCACCAGCAGTAGAGCTGCCATGATGGGGGCTGTCGCTGGTTCAGCAGTTAGAACAGGCAGCTCAGTAGAAGGCTGCAAGCTGGAAAACAGAGGGAAAAAAGTGGACATTCAAACAAATTGCAAGTTACAGCAGGAGACCTGGCACTAGCTGGTCGCACTGTTTTTAACAAATAGAAATATAACGTCAAATGCCCCAGCAATGAACCCAACAAGCGGGCCGGTAACTTGTGTATGACCTGTATGGATTGGTCAAAATAAGGATTGAAAATCCTGACAGTGAGTTCCTCTTAACCAACTCTTATAAGAAACTTAATGAGCCAGTAATTGGAGGCTTCTTTCTTCTTGCCAGCTCTTTGAAAATTCAAAACTGTCCAGAGGCATTGGAATTGTGAAACACCCTCCAGGGTCAAGATTTTTAAAAAGCACCAGTACTGGGTGCTGAGCTTGCAAGTGTTTGAACATCCTGGCCCATTTCTCTATGCAGAGCTAACCACTGGAATGTAGGCTAACCTTGGGATCAGCTGCTCAGAGGGGAGGACTTGTAACAAACCCTCACTTATATACAAAATTAAATTGCATTTAAAATTTAAAAAAAAACTTTCCCCTAAATAGAATGACACTAACCATCACTTGAACTCTAATAGTTTGCTTATTTTGAAAATATTTTCTGTTCAGGCTGATGCTGCTACTTGGGCCCCAGAAAGGAAAGTTAAACAGTCAAGAGATGATTTCTGCCTGAGCCTGGAATATTCTAGTAGTTGACCAGCCTGGAGACCCCATGCTGGGTGGGGAGGAGAGACAGATATCTCTGACTTGTGTGATCTGAAAAAAAAACAAGATACGCTGCGAACTTCCCAGAAACATCAACTATTAGACTGCTTAGAGTCATAGAGTCATACACCATGGAAATAGACTCTTCCGCCCAACCAGTCCATGCTGACCATGTACCCAAACTGAACTACTCCCATCTCTCTGCACTTGGCCTATATCCCTCCAAACATTTCCTATTCATGTACTTATCCAAACGCCTTTTAAACATTGTAACTGCAGCCGCATCCACCACTTTCTCTGGCAGTTCATTCCAAAAATGAACTATTCTCTGTGTAAAAATGTTGCCCCTTTTTAAATCTTTTTCCTCTCATCCTAAAAATATTCCCCCTAGTTTTGAACTCCTCCACCCTAGGGAAAAGACCCTTGTCATTCACTTTATCTATAAACCTCGATAAGGTCATCCCTCAAACTCCTACCCTCCAGTGAAAAAAGTCCCAGCTTTTCCAGTTTATTTTATATCTCAAACTTCCATTCCCGGCAACATCCTGGTAAATCTCTTCTGAACCCTCTCCAGTTTAATTATATCCTTCCTACAACAAGGCTACCAGAACTGCACACAATAATCCAGAAGAGGATTCACCAACATCCTGTACAACCTCAACATGATGTCCCAACTCCTATACTCAAATGTCTGAGCAATGAAGGCAAGTGTGCTAAACACCATCTTAACCACCCTGTCTACCAGTGATACAAATTTCAAAGCATTGTGTACCTGAACTCCTAGGTCTCTCTGTTCTACACTACCCAGGGTCACACCATTAATTGCATAAGTCCTGTCCTTGTTTATTTTACCAAAATGCAATACCTCACATTTGTGGAAATTAAATCTGCCACTCCTCATCCCATTGACCCAATTGATCAAGATCTCTTTGTAATTTTAGATAACCTTCTTCACTGTCCACTATGCCACCAATTTTGGTGTCATCTGCAAATAGTTAACCATGCCTCCTATATTCTCATCCAAATCCTTTATATAAATGACAAACAAAAGTGGGCCCAGTTTCAATCCCTGTGAAATACCATTGGTCACAAACATCCAGTCTGAAAAACAACACTCCATCATCAGCATCTGCCTCCTTCCTAGCTCTGTTTGTTTTTCCTTCACCTTTCAGATGGGTCTGCCTCCTTTTCGGACATCAAAAGTCATTATCCAATCATTGTAGCGTGATGAATGGGGACAGGCTCACTATTGAGTGAGGAGATGCTTTCTACCCGGTCACAGACTTAATCACTGTTTCAGATACCTATTGCCTGTCACTGAATGAGGAAATCTTATATTGTGCACTCATCCGAGAACTTCCCCGAGATACCGAACAGACACATTATTGACATGTAGCTCGTGTATTGTAACCAAATGATGATTGGGCAGGTAAACAGTAACTGTGCACAACAGCACAAAGGACCAAGCTGAGTCTCTGCAATCCTGCTCCATCTAGTTGTGGAGAATAATCAAACAACTACAGGAATCCACAGATATCCTATCCTCATTGAGGGGGAAGACTAGTACATCAATGCAAAAAGCAAGGATGAAGCACTTACAACAATCTTAGGTCAGAAATAGTGATCTCCTCCAGATTTCTCCATCGTCATAGACACAAGTTTTTAGACAATTCGATAAACTGCGCATGATAAATGGCTGGATATACTGAATACTGAAAGGTAATGGATCTTGACAACTTACCAACAATAATACTAAAAACATATTCTCCAGAACTCATTATGCACCTAGCCAAGGTTTTCCAGTAAAGCTTCAACCATTGGCATCTACCTTCACAATGTGAATAACAAGCAAGATATTTTGTGAGTACAAAAGCCAGGACAAGTCCAACCCAACCAAAAATCACCCCATCAGTGTACTGTGAATCATCAGTAAGGTGACAGAAGTGTCTTCAAGTACTATCAAGCAACACTTGCTTAGCAATGACCTGCTCACTGACACTCAGTTTGGCTTCTGCCAGAACCACTCAGTCCCTGATCTCATTACAGCTTCACTCCAAAACCGGAAAAAAAAAGAGCTGAATTCCAGAGGTGAGGTCAAGGTCCTATTTGATGAAGCATGGCATCAAGGAATCCTGGTATAAGTGAAGTCCATGGGAATCAAGGTGAAAACTCTCTGCTGACATAAAGGGAAATGGTTGTAGTTGCTAAAGGTCAGTCATTTCTAATCTAGGATATCTCTTCAGGAGTTTCTCAAGGTAGTGTCCTAGGCCAAAAACTCTTCAGTGGCTTCATCAATGATCTTCCCTCCATCATAAGTTCAAAAGTAGGAATTGGCATCACTTCAACAAATATTCATTCCCATAACCATGCTTAGTAGTAGCAGTGTGCGCCATCTACAAGATGCACTGAAGAAATTTCCCAAGGATCCTTTCGACAGCATTTTCCAAACCCGTGAGCACTGCCAACTAGAAGGACAAGGACAGTAGACACATGGGAACGGCAGGACCTGTAAGTTCCCCTCCAAGCCACTCACCATCCTCATCTGGAATATATCACCGCTCACTGTCATCGGTCAAGAGCCTGGAACTCTCTCCCGAAGTTGTTTTGGGTCAACCTACACTATTGGACTGCAGCAGTTCAAGGAGACAACTCACCACCACCTTCTCAAAGGCAAATACTGTAGTAATGCTGACCTAGCCAGTGGCGCTCACATGCATTGAATGATTAACAAAACAACAGTCTGTCACAATGGAAAACACTGCAGCTATTTACCAACGACTAGGGCAATCAACTCAATCAGAACAGACCAGAAACCGAAGTTATAATATCAGGCTCTAAAAGGTGTTTATTGACATATCCTACGTGTGCCATAGCTGCCATTACCTCAGCTTGGTCACTGCACAGTACCTTGGGCTTTCAGCATTGCTAGTTTAGCTAAGTTACTGAGGTGGAAAGACATATAAACTGAAATGTGGACTGGAATGATCAAATCTCAACCTACTTCTCCTGTTATTTTTCAGAATTAACTTCCCAGAAGAAGATTCAAATGAGAAATTAAGAATGATATAATGGCAGTGGTCACAATACAACAGAAAACGAGTATTACTAATCAAATGGCAAATGAAGAGATTGAAATGTGAAAAACAGGGCTGATAATCAAAGAATATAACCAAAAAATTGTTGCAACACAAAAAGGAGTCCATTTGGTCCAGCAAGCCTGTGTTGATTCCCTGCAAGAGTCTCGGTTAGTTCTGCTGTCCTTACTATTTCTCCATAGAAGATGAGAAATAGGAACAGGAGACTACATGGTCCATCATGTCTGCTGCACCACTAAATATGATTATGACTGATCTTGGGTTTCAACTTCACTTTTCCATCCACTCCCATATTACTTAATTCCCTAAAAGTTCAAAAATATGTCTATCTTAGCCTCAAATATGTTAGACAGAATATATTTGGAATATCATTGAAGTATAGGATACCAATGTTTCACAGTCTTTGAGTGAAGAAATTTCTCCTCGTCTCTGTTCTAGGTGATTGGACACTTATCCCTAGTCTGTGCCTCCATAAAAATGTTTTCCCTACAAGTGCTTATTCAATTTCCTTTCAAACACCAGGATTTAATCTGCTTGCATCATCCTTTGAAATGATGAAAAACACATTTAAGGATATGTTTTATGTAGTGGCTACACTGCTGCTTGCTTTTTGCAAGCTAATAACACTAGCAAGACTAATAACACTAAGAACAAATTGCATCAAGGCAGTTTGATAAATTGAATTTAGTTTAAAACATGATTTGAAAATACAAAATTGTCATCAGTAAAAGTGACCATAAAGCAGTAAATGATTGTAAAAACACATCAGATTGACTTCGAGATAGTAGGAACTGCAGATTGACTTATGTCCTTTAGGAAAGGAAATCTGCTGCCCTTATCCTATCTTGTGTAAATGTGACCTAATCCCAGATTCATAACAGAGCTCCTCAACAAGCCACTCATTCAGGCACCTCCGAGCAACTAGGGATACATAATAAATTGCTGACCTTACTCACAATGTTCACATTGAGAGTATTTTTTTTTAAAGGTTATACTCGTGCGGTGCATTTTGTACACCAGTGATTATGGCACCAGTCTAACAACACAATGCTTGAGAGAATAGATCCCACCGTGGTATGTAATTAAATTAAATTCAATAACTCTGGCAATTTGCAGCTAGAACCCTGAAACAGAGACTGTCAGATTGCTATTAAAAATCTAACTATTGCATTGATAATCTTCAAAGAAAGTGAACTTGCCACCCACAACCTAATCTGGGCCTAAATGTGACTCCAGTCTCATACTGTTTAATTGGTAGCAGTGCTGTTGGAGATCCACCTAACATTGCAAATTAAACTTTTGATGCCAATCAGTCAAGTCAGGAGGAGACCTGAGTTCCAAAAAAAGAGTCATTGGACTCAAAACATTATCTCTGTTTTTCTCTCTCCATAAATGTTGCCATTCTTGTTGTGTTTCCCCAGCACCTATCTGATTTTAACTCTCAAGGAGACCTACCCCATCACTTGGAGAAAACATGTTGGGTCTCATCATATGAGATGAATAGGCTCTTGATGCTGCTACCAGAAAGTGAGCAAGACCTGAAACATCACACAGTGGAGAGTAAGCCTCCTTGGTGAAGAGGTGGTGGGGCAAGTTGTAGTGAAGATTTGAAAAGTAAAAATTGAAAGATGAGAAAGTAAATGGAGCGAATGGGGAGAAAAATCAGAAACAAAGCCCACAGACTGGAAACGAAAGAAAAACAGATTACTGCTAATGATGACACGTAAATTGCTATATGAAACGTTTGTCTGAATCGTTTAGTTCAGAATGAGGTGAGATTTATACTCTTTTTAAATGGAGCTGGGAAGAGATTTGCTCAGATTGATGCCCAATGCCAACACAAATTTTCCTCTGCCATTATTCTGTTTGAACTGGAGCTAAGTTACAGCTTTCACTGACATTTGAGCTGGTTTTTATGTTGGAGGCCAATTAAAGATATTTTTAAAGTTAAGCTATTAATTTCTTTCTCTGTCTTCCCTCCCTGCACCAGTCCCCTAGTCTCATATCCTCTTCCCTCACCGCAAATTGTTTCCTTGGGCCCATTCTACCGTGATCAGTCTGAGTCATTCATTTTCACAGGTGTTAACATGGATGCTGAAACGCTAAAGTGATACACCTATCTTCGACCTTTGTCAGATATTCCTCACCATTCCCAAGTAACCCTTGAGAATTTCTTTCTTCTAAGGATAATTTGGAGTCATTAAAAAAAGGAATGTGCATTGGGGTTGAGTCTTGTCATGGAGTTACCAAATTCAGCACATCAAGCCTGGGCCTACTTTCTAAAAGAGATATCTAATTGATTCCCCTACCCTTTCCCCACACACTTTGCAATTTTCCATTCTCAACACTTAATATATTTCCCTTTAAAACCTATTAAGGCTGCTCCCACTTCTTTTTTCTGGTAAACCATTCCAAATCTGAATAATGCATTGCGTAAAGAACAAATCTTCCAACCACTTCCTGTGAAGAAAGAGTCTGTTCGGTCAATCATGGCTCTGCCTGTTCTTTGAAAGGGCACTCCACTTGGTTCCATGTTTCCTTATTTCCCCGCCCCTACTGCTTTCCACAGAAATCTGCAAATATTTCTTGGTCAGTACATTTCCAATGTTTTAAAAGTTACTACTGAATTTGCTTTCACCACTTTTCCCAATGAAATGTTCCCTAAAAACAATTTGCCTCTGGTAAATTCATTTTACCTCTGGTACTTTCGTCAATTATCCAAAATTTAAATCTTGGTCCTCTGGCTACAGACCCTCCTATCAGTGGAGAATATTTATCTTCCTTTTATACCTTTGTAGAATGATCACAAGTACATAAAAAAGCAAGAACATGTCACTTGATCAACTGAGCAGGATCGTGACTGATCTTTGACCACAACTCTACTAACATGCCTGATCACCATATCCCTTGATTCCCATACAATTCAAAAATGCAATTGATCACAGGCTGAACATAGTCAACAAATGATCATCCAGAGGGTTCTTGATTCAAAGACACAATGCAGAAGGTAATTTGGCCCATCTGCTTGTGACAGCTCTTTGGTGAATCTATCCAACTAATCTTAGTCCCTTGCTCTTTCCCCATTGCCTCATTTTATTTTCCTTCTGGCTTTTCCTAATACTTATCCAATTCTCTATTCAATCCGACATTCCAGATCACAACAACTTGCTTTGTGAAAAAAAATTGCTTCCTCATGTAGCCTACTTTTGACTTGTACAAAACATTTATTTAACTTTTGTCCCCCTCCACAAATCAACCTGTTCAGAGATATTATTACTCACCACTGGAGCATAAGGGACTTGAACCCAGGTTACCTGGATCAGAGGCAAGGAACACTATGACTGTGCCACAAGAGCCCTGTGTGTGTTTGTTTTTTTCTTTGCAATCATGTTAAATCTGTGACCCCTTTTTCTTGAATGACTTAATTAAACCATTCAGAATATCTACGCTATTAACATTCTGAAACCCTCTATTAATTTGCACTATCACCTCTATTAAATCTCTGATCTAGGAAAAGCTTTCCACTTTCCTAATCCAACCAACTAGTGCTTTCACTTAAAGGGATAAATTTTGCTCATAAAACACCAATGAGATGATGCCTGGTTCCAAGCTCGGAGCTTTGGAGTCGAATGTCAGGGTCCATGTTCAGTCCACTTATCTTGTTTGTATTCCCTCCACAAGTCTTTAAAATCTGACCTTGTAGTCAAATGCAGTAACAGTAACAGATCTTTCTTATAGAATTACATTGTTGTTGCTTTCTCTTAAGACAACTTGTGCTGCACATTCAGGAGATTATATGACACTGCATGAGGAATAGGTAGAAAGTTCAGCCCTGCTTTATCACATGGCTACAGCTGTGGCATTGTGCATCAGTGTCTTGGGCTGGACTAGGGGACCCTCAAGGTTCATGGATTGCACTTTGAGAACCAGTCCCACCATTTAACTTTTGATGGTTGCTTAGAGTAAACCAATTTGATGTAGGACTGAGGTCACATATTGGCTAGAGCACATAAGAATGTCAGGACATACTTCTCTAAAGAACATTAATGAACAAATTGGGCTCTTATGACAACCTGACAACTTCATTGTCACAAGCTCCTCAAAAATGACTATGTACTAGCATTACTGGATGAGCAAGCCAGAGAATCAGATTAATGCCCTGTGGTTGTGGGTACAAATCCCACCATAACAGCTGGTAGATTTTTCCTTAAAGTTGGAATTGAAAGGCTGGTCTCAATAATGATGACACTGAAACTATCACTAATTGTCATAAAAAACCATCTAACTCACTAAGATAGGGATAAGCAATAAATGTTGACCTTGTAAGAGATGCTCATGAAAGAGAAAAAGAAATTAATATCAGCTTTTTACATCCAAATTATTAAAACTGAAATCCTCAAACTGCTATGCCAAGACTTGAATTGTGTCCTTTGGATTATTAATTTGGCTCTAGATTGCTGGTCCAGCAACAAAACCGTACCTTGGAGTTCAGTTTTCCATTCTTTAAGTGTTGTGACGAGCGTATTTGGTGGCAACTTACATCAGCAACAGAACTCACCAGATTGGCTGCCAATCAGCTTACTAAGAGCTGACAGATGAGTGAGGACGTGCATATCACGCTATAACAGATCGTGACACTGTCAGATGCTGCCAGCCAATCCAAGGCCAGCAGCTTTTGGGCCCTAAAGTCCACCTGACAAGGATCCTACTCCTCAGTGAATCCATCAGCAAGTATGTAATCTTTGCTTTCTTCTCACAGGTGGGGATCACAGGCAGAAAGTCATGGCGAGAGTGGGGTTGCCTTCAGAAGCCAAATCTCACCATCACCACCACCATCAAGCCATCCATGCCTTCTGTCACTCCCAGATTCAGGCAACTGGAGGCTCCATAGCAGTTAGGTCACCAGGGTTTCCCAGTTAGGAAGCTTTCTTGTCCACCAGGCAAGCAAATAATTGGGGACAGGGTGATTGGGGCCAGTAATAATTGTTAACTGACCACTGAAGAGCCCAAGCTGCTGGCAAATAAAGAAAGTTACCCATGAAGCTTCCACCCAGCAGTTAATTGATGAGATGGTGATAAGAGAGGAGTTTGTCTCTAGGACAATATGCAGTAAGGCCTGTATAACTACCAGGCTTAGAATGAAAAGTGACACGTAATATTTGTATTGAGGACAAACTCACCTAATTATTACCCTTCTCACCATCTCTCTCAACACCTTCAGGGACGGAAAAATCGGGCCCATATTGTTACCACGAGCCCAATCTATAAATACCAGCTCTGTCACTGGCAATTCACTTGACATCAAGGATAGATTGGCAGTTCTTCCATTAATTATTAACTTTTATCCAATATGCAACTCTTAGCTCTTCCACAAATCATTGATTTGATTCCAACTTGATCTTTTCAGCTTCTTAATCAATTATTAACCTGACCCCACTGTGTCACTACCTGCACTCCTGTAAATTATTGACCTGGCTGCAATGCATTGTTTCCAATTCTTTCAGAAATCATCAAGCTACATCCAAAATGTAATTCTCAGTTCTCACACCAATCATGGACCTGCACCTACTAGTACCTTCATGAATCATTGACCAGACTGTAACACATTTCTTACTTTATCTAGACTGATGTTACCTAGGCTGCATCATTCACTGTAAGAATATTGTATTGGAATTCATGGCCCAGTTGCTCCAACATGGCCTACCACTTGCCTCCTTGCCTTGCTGCCCTCCTGCTTCTTCTCTGGATGTGCTGCTTTATAGGTCTGTCTCGTGCATGTGTCTTTCATGCCTGACCGTTTCTGTGGGTTTGAAAGAATGAAAGTGGAAACTGTGAGGAATTGGTCTCAATTCTTCAAGTCTGAAATGAAATCACAAGAAAGGTGAGCATGTGTATGGAATTTCAAGAATGGAACACATTCAGCTTAAATTGCCAAGTCATTGAATGATCCTAACTTGATTTGCAATTAATTCAATTAATTACATGTATAAACATTAACAAAAATTCAGAAAGAATGTGAGTAATTTTAGCCAAAAAGTTGTGTTGGTTTGGGTCTGATGAAGTTTATGAAATCATAGAAACTCACAGCAGAGAAAGAGGTCATTTGGCCTATCATGTCTTTACAGGCATCCATAATGTCCTCATCCTCAATGATGGGGGAAGTCCAACATCTTTGTGCAAAAGACAATGCAGAAAGACTTACATCCATCTTCAGGCAGAGGTGTCATGTGGAAGATTCATCTCAGCCTTCTTCTGACAGCATTACCGATGCCAGTCTTCAATTAATTCACTGCATATCAGATCAAGAAATTCCTGAAAACATAAGATACTGCAAAGGGCATGGCAGTGACAGCATTACAGCAATAGTACAGATGACTTGTGATCCGAATTAGCCACATGTTATACAGCAGCTACACTGGCATCCCTCCAGCAATGTGGAAAATTGCTAATGTGTTCTGTCTACAAAAAGTAGGGTGAATCCAACCTGGCCAATTACTACAGTATCACCCACATCTTGTCATCATTGAAGTAATGGAAGAAATAACCGACGATGCTGTCAAGTAGTACTTGGAAAGGTATAATCTGGTCACTGGCACTCAGTTTGAGTCCAACAGGCCCACTGAGCGCTTGATCTCATCATAGCTTTGGACAAACATCGGACAAAAGAGCTAAATTCCAGAAGTGAGTTCAAAGTGACAGTCGTTGACATCAAAGCAAGATTTGACTGAACATTGTACCATGGAACCTTAGCAAAACTCAAATCAATGGGAATCAGGGGGAAACTCGCTGCTGGTTTGAGTCATTCTAGCCCGAAGGAAGATGGTTGTTATTGTTAGAGATCAGTCATTCTCAGTTCCAGGATATCTCTGCAGGAGTTTCTCAGTGTAGTGTCCTAGACTCAACAATTTTCAGTTCCTTTATTGATGACCTTCTCTGCATCATAATGTCAGAAACGGGGATGTTCACTGATGACTGCACAATGTTCAGCAACATTTGCAACATCTCAGATGCTGACACACTCCTTGATCCATAAATAGTAAGGCCTGTATAACTACCAGGCTTAGAATGAAAAGTGACAAGTAATATTTGTGTCTGTGATAACACCTCCAAGGCACATGGTGAATCATTAATTAATCTCCTTGTGGAGCTTGTTGAGTATGAGATAATGGGCTACCCAACTGCAACTCATCACCTGAGCCCTTTATAAATCAGACCCTTAACCTTCTAAATTCTAGAGAAAAAGGATATAAATATTATCGCCCTTTGACAGTGGAAGGAAATTCATTTGTCTATTCGGACTATAGGAAAAGATTTCAGGATGTTAGAAGAGAAGGATTTATAGTTGGGAAACTTACACCAGCAATCACACTGGGATTTGATGTCATCTCCAAATTATTGTATTGTCAGATTTTGAACATGGAAAGAGAAAGCACCATTCATAGTGGGGAGAAACGGTACAAGTGTTCTGTATGTGGACACAGTCGCAGCCAATCATCTGGGCTGACACAAAATAAAATTCTTTGAGGACATTAAATTACGAGCATCGTGGACAACAGGGAACCAATAGATATGGTGTATCTAGATTTCCAGAAGGCATTCAACAAGATGCTGTACAAAAAGGCTGCTGCATAAGAGAAAGGTGCACAGCGTTACATGTAATGTATTAGCATGGATAGGAGATTGGCTAACTAACAGAAAGCAGAGAATGGGGATAAATAGGTGTTTTTCTTGTTGGCAGTCTGTGGATAGTGGTCTGTCTCACAAATCAGTGCTGGGACCATAATTGTTTACAATTTACATAGATGATTTGGAGTTGGGGACCATGTATAGTGTGTTGAAGTTTGCAGATGACAATAAATTGAGCGGTAGAGCAGAGTGTGCAGAGAACACTGGAAGTCTGCAGCAGGATATAGATAGGTTAAATGAGTGGGCAAGGGTCTGGCAGATGGAGTACAATGGTGGTAAATGTGAGGTCATCCATTTTGGTAGGAATAACAGCAAAATGGACTATAATTTGAATAGTGAAAAATTGCAGCATGCTGCTGTGCAGAGTGACCTATGTGACCTTGTGCATGAATCATAAAAAGTTGGTTTGCAGGTGCAGCAGGTTATTAAGAAGGCAAATGGAACACTATCCTTCATTGCTAGAATAATAGAGTTTAAAAATACCAAGGTAATGCTGCAGCTGTATAGGGTGCTAGTGAGGCTACATCTGAAGCACTGTGTATGGTTTTGGTTTCCTTACTTGAGAAAGGATGTACTGACAGTGGACAGGGTGCAGAGAGGTTCACTAGATTGATTCTTGAGTTTAGAGGGTTAGTTTATGAGGAGAGATTGTCTAGACTGGGACTGTACTCATTGGAATTTTGAAGAAAAAGGGTGGCCTTGTAGAAACATAAAACTATGAAGGGAATGGATAAAACAGAAGCAGGGAGGTTGTTTCCACTGGTGACTAAAACTATAACTGGGGGACATAGCCTCAAGATAATGGGGACAAAGTTTAGGATTGAGTTGAGGAGGAATGCCTTCTCCTAAAGGGTTGTGAATCTGTGGAATTCCCTTCCCACTGAAGCCGTTGAGGCTATCTTGTTGAATGTTCTTAAGGCAAAGATAGACAGATTGTTGAACAGTAAATGAATAAAGGGTATGGTGAGTGGGCAAGTAAGTGGAGCTGCGTCCACAAACAGATCAGCCGTGATCATATTGATTAGCGGAGCAGGCTCAATGGGCCAGATGGCCTACTCCTCTTCCTATTTTCTTATGCTCTTATAAGAGTAGTCACACCAAGGATAAAACATGGAAATGTGGGGAGTATGGGAAAGGATTCAGAAGCTTCTCTGAGCTGGAAACTCATCAAAACATTCATAGCTCAGAGATATCATTCACCTGCCCTGATTTGGGAAGGGATTCACTCAATTTACACACAATGCTGACACACAAGCTGGTTCACACTGACAAGAGATCTTCTGGACTGTGGGAAGTACTTTAGAAGTTCTGGGAAACTTATGAGCATCGACATGTTCACTCTGATGAGAGACTGCTCAGGTGCTCTCACTATGTGACTGGGTTCAGACACTCATCAACCTCATTGTACCACCAGCGAATTCACACTGGGGAGAGGCCTTTAGGAAGATAAACAGTAAAGTAGACTCTAAGCCCCTTCCTGCTCTCCCTATCTACCAACCACTTCACTTCTGATGGTTTGGATTGCCCATAATAGGCTTTGTTTGTAAATATTTAATTGACTACATGGGTGCTTACTATTGGTGGTTAGGAGGTTAAAAAAAGGTAGAGGCACGGTGATTTTGGTGGTGGGAAAATCGCTCAGTTGTGCGTGATAGAACTTCTGAGCAAAATGAAAACAAAATGAAGCAGATCCAATTGATTGTGGATATTTGCACTCCCATTTTATTTATTTGAAAAATTTTTTGTTGTGTTTTTGGTTGCACTTCAGCGATACCCTTCTGATCTTTGGACATGGTCAGGAAAAAGAAGAAGGCATACATTGGGTTTAAGCTGTTGGGCTCAAGTGAATCCCTAGGTGACTACAAAAAGTGTAGGAGCACACTTAAGAGGGAAATCAGAAGAGCAAAAAGATGGTATGAGATGGATCTGGCAGACAAGGTTAAAGATAATCCAAAGGGCTTCTATCGCTGTATTAAGAGTAAGAGAGTGGCTAGGGAGAGAATAGGTCCTTTTAAAGATCAGCATGGCAGCCTATGTGTGGAGCCACAGAAGATTGGGGATTTTTAATGAATATTTCTCCTCTGTGTTTACTAAGGAGAGAATCATGGATGCTAAGGAAATAAGGGAAACAAGTGGGGATGTTTCAGATAGCATACATATTATCAGAGAGGAGGTGTTTGTAGCCTTAAAGCACAATAAGGTGGATAAATCCCCTGGGTCTGATCAAATCTATCCTTGGATATTGTGGGAGGCTAATGAAGAAATTGCAGAGGCCCTTTGCAGAGATTTTTGCTTCATCTTTAGCAGAAGAAGAAGTAGAAGTTCCAGAAGACTTGGAGGGTGGTTAATGTTGTTCCATTGTTTAAGAAAGGTAGCAAAGACAAGCCAGGGAACTACAGGCCAATGAGCCTGACATCAGTGGTAGGTGAGTTGTTGGAGAGGATACTGAGGGACAGGATCAACCAACATTTGGATAGTCAAGGTTTGATTAGGGATAGTAAGCTTGGATTTGTGTGCGCTAAGTCATGTCTGACAAATCTTTTAGAGTTTTTTGAAGAGATAACCAAGAGGATAGTTGAGAGTAGGGCAGTGGACGTAAGGCCTTTGACAAGGTCCTGCATGGCAGGCCAGTCATGAAAATTAGGTCGCATGGGATCCAGGGACAGCTAGTTAATTGGGTTCAAAATTGCCTCAATGGTAAGAAGCAGGGGGTAATGGTTGTAGGTTGTTTTTCGGACTGGAGACCTGTGAGAAGTGGTATGCCAAAGGGGTCATTGCTGGTACATTTGTTATTTGTTATTTACATAAATGATCTGAATGTGAATGTACAAGGCATGATTAGTAACTTTGCGAATGATATAAAATTAGGAGGTATCATTGATAGCGAAGAAGGTTATCAAAAATTACAGTGGGATCTTGATCAGATGGGGAAGTAGGCTGAGGATTGGCAAATGCAACTCAATACAGGAAAGTATGAGTTGTTCCACTTTGGGAAATCAAACAAAGGTAGGACTTATGCAGTAAATGGTAAGGTCCTGAAGAGTGTTGTGGAACAGAGGGACCTAGGAGCACAAGTACATAGTTGAAAGTGGCATCACATGTGGATAGGGTGGTGACGAAGGCATTTAGCATGCTGGCCTTCATCGGTCGAGGCACTGAGTATAGGCGTTGGGGCATTATGTTGCAGTTGTATAAGTCATTGGTGAGGCCACACTTGGAATATTGTGTACAGTTTTGGTCACCTTGTTACAGGAAAGACATAGTTGAATCGAAAAGTGTGCAAAGAAGATTTATAAGGATGTTGCCAGGACTAGTAGGCCTGAGTTAGGAGTAGGCTGCCAGAGAAAGTGGTTGAGGCAGGTACAATAGCAACATATAAAAACACATTTGGATAGGTGCATGGATGGGAAGGGTTTAGAGGGATATGTACCAAATGCAGGCAATTGGAACTAGCTAAGTGGGCACCACGGTCAGCATGGACCAGTTTGGGCCGAATGGCCTGTTTCCATGCTGTATTACTCTATGACTCTATGAATCTATAAGGTCAGAAGTGGGGACATTTGCGAATGATTGCATAATGTTCAGCACCATTTATAATCCTCAGATATTGAAGCAGTCCATGTTCAAATGCAACAAGATCTGGACAATATCCAGGTTTGGGCTGACAACCTCAACCTTTCTGACAATGATCACCCCAATGGTCCTATAGACCTCTCTTGCACCCTTCTTAATGATCAACGTTATGGTCCCCAAGACTGTATTCACTCAATACGTTTGACCAACTGTGATAAGCAGTGATTGACCAGACCATTGGCCATTAAGTTTGCAGCCCCCTGAATGACAATGCATGATTCCCCTCACAGTTTGCACTTACCCTACAGAACTGAAACCCCCCCTCAGACTATACTCCAACATTGCCACTGCACTGGTGTCCCAAATAAACTACTGGCCATGACTAGACTGTGTCCCTATCTAACAGTACTGAGTTCCCCTGAATGAAAGTGGCCACCCCATGACTGGACTGAGGACTAGTCCCCACCAGTTCCGGACATTGTCATTTGGTTGAGTTTGCAGTGTGTTTGCTGTGCAGGCAGCTGGCACGTGCTGTAGGTATTACAGTTATATCTCAGTGTGCTGAGAAAAACATCCAATGCTACTTGCCGCTGCCTCCTGCATTGTGAGCCTGTGCTTCTGAAGCAGCCTGTGAAGAGGTGCCTTGATGATTGTGAGAGATTGGCAGATTCAGGAGGTCATTTGGAGTAAGTAAGCAATGAGCCAAGCCTTCCAGGTACTCGCTCTGGTTTCCATGATGGGGTTTTCATGACTTCTATCTTATTTGGTGGGTTTGGCAAGATAGAAAACTAAATATTAATGACACTAGTTAGACTGTCAACAAAGCATTTAACAAGCAATAATCCTCTTTCACCGGCAACTCACCTCTGACGAACTGCCACGCTGCTTGTGATAAGCATAAAAATAGCACTAGATGCTTCCAACATTGAGATTGGTTTAGCCGGATTTCTCATCTGATTCCGCCATATATTTCATCATAGCTAACATTATTCATTGTCTTTGCAGAGTTTGGTAAATACTTATTAAACAAGAGGGTGAAAGGTTACCATTGGTAGGCAATCAGACCAGCCATGATTTTAGATATAGGATCCCTACAGTGTGCAAACAGGCCGTTCAGCCCAACAAGTCCACACAAACCCTTGGAGCATCCCACCCAGAGCCATCCCTTTATAACCCACCTAAGCTACACACCCCTGAACACCATGGGCAATTTAACATGACCAATCCACCGAACCTGCACATCTTTGGACTGTGGGAGGAAACCAGAGCACCCAAAGGAAACCCACACAGATACAGGGAGAATATGCAAACTCCACACAGCCAGTCGCCCGAGGGTGGAATTGAACCTGAGTCCCTGGCACTGTGAGGCAGCAGTGCTAACCACTGTGCCACCATTGAATGGTGAACCAGGCTTAAGGAGCCAATGGCCTACTCCTCCTCCTATTTGAACCTTTATATCTTCTTATGGCACAGGCAAGAATACTCAAACTATTTGTTTGTCCTCCTTTCTTGGGCCCTTGTATTGGTACCTGACACAAAGCAACTTAAGTGTTAAAGAAAATAAATGACTTGTTCAAGAAAGTCACAGCAGAGCCAACAAGGAGTTGTTTAATGAGAAGGGAATACAGGCAGTAACTTTTCAGCAGGTAACTGACTAATCTTAAACACTCCACCCTCAAAAGTAAAGTTTGCACAAGCTGCCATGATAAAAGTGATTGATTATTCAGCAATCGTACAGAGTTGTAATCTATACTAAACAATTCTTCAACTAAACTCAATGGGGGTTTTGATTCTCAATGTCTTTCACTGCCACATGTACATTTTTAACCTTCCTTTTAAGTAGCACCACATCACTTTGTCCCAAAGCTGTCCCAATCTCCAGTTTTAATTTGTCTTATCCTGCCCTTTAACATTTTTTTAAATGTTCCCTACCATTGTGAAAGATCAGAAATTCTACCAACTCATCGTACCAACACTACTCCGGACATTTTTCTCCACTTCCCTTCCTTCTGACTTCAACTCTTCTTTGAATCTCATTCACTGTAATGCATTCATGGTACCCTCTTACCATCCCTTCTCTGACCCTGAATGATCTGCCCTCAGCAAGGGCCTCAGCTTCAACCCTTTGTCATCTCCAACTGAATGAATTCTGACCTGGCACAAGGCTGAGCTTACATCCATCACTTCCATCTCGGCATTCATTTGGGACAGGAGTCTTACTCAGTTCACCGGACTCCTTCACCCTGTTTCCAATATTCTTCCTCAACATTTTCCCCTCTGTCTGCCCTCTCTCGACCTTTCTCTTGAGTAATTCCAGCAGGGCAGTGGTCACTTCAGTTCCTCTGCACCGCTCATTCACTCCAACCTGTCTCCCTCTGAATGTTTTATACTCTGTTCTCTTAGGGTCAAATTTAATATCATTATCAAACCTCCTGACATTGGTGGTACTGTAGTTGCATGGTAAGCTGATTTCTATATTGGAGAGACTGAATGTCTGCACTCAGATACTTCCCCCTATCTCCCTGATCAATAGCCAAGCCGTTGTATCCAGAACGATCATCTCCTCTGGAAATTCTCCCTCCAGTGCCTTGAATTTCTGTCTCCCAGCTCTAAACAGCCTACATCTACCTCCTTCTCAAAAACCATAAAACACACTGTTGTGGTTGATCCATTGTTTCAATCTGTTGCTGCCCCATTGAACTTTGTTATAGCTATTGTGATGATTGAGGTGGAAAGAGTGTACTGTATTTCTATAGTCCCAGTATTCCAGAGATCACAACACAAAATTTAATTGTTTTATCCATACAAGTAAAACCTCTCTGTCTGCGAAATCACAAATTCACCTATCCATGCCAAAACGTGAGTATCAACAACAATCAACACAGTCATAGAAACAGACCCTTTGGTCCAACTCATCCATGCCCACCAGATATCCTAAATAAATCTAGTCCCATTTGCCAGCATTTGTCCCATATCCCTCTAAACCCTTCCTATTCACGTACCCATCGAGATGCGTTTTAAATGTTGTCATTGTACCAGCCTCCACAACTTCGTCTGGCAGCTCATTCCATACACGCACCACCCTCTGCGCGAAAATGTTGCCCCTTAGAACCCTTTACAATCTTTCTCCTCTCACGTTAAACCTATGCACTCTATTTTTGGACTCCCCCATCCTGAGGGAAAGACCTTGTCTTTTTACCCTAGCAATGTCCTCATGATTTTATAAACCTCTATAAGGTCAGCCCTCAGCCTCCGACACTCCAGGGAAAATAGATCCAGTCTATTCAGCCTCTCCCTAAAGCTCAAATCCTCAAACCCTGACAACATCCTTGTAAATCTTTCCTGAATGCTTTCAAGTTTCACAACTTCCTTCCTATAGCAGGAAGACCAGAATTGAATGCAGTATTCCAATAGTGGCCTAACCAATGTCCTGTACAACTGCAAAATAACCTCCCAACTCCTATACTCGATGCATTGACCAATAAAGGCAGGCATACCAAACACTTTCTTCACTATCCTATTTACCTGTGACTCCACTTCCAAGGAACAATGAACCTGCACTCCAAGGTCTCTTTGTTCAACAACACTCCCTGGGACCTGACCATTCAGTGTATAAGTCCTGTCCTGATTTGCCTTTCCAATATACAACACCTCACATTTATCTAAATTAAATTCCATCTGCCACTCCTCAGCCCATTGGCCCATCTGATCAAGATCCCATTGTACTCTGAGGTAACCTTCGTTGCTGTCCACTACATCTCCAATTTTGGTGTAATCTGCAAACATACTAACTATACCTCCTATGTTAACATCCAAATCTTTTCTATAAATGACAAAAAGCAGTGGACCCAGCACTGTTCCTTGTGGCACACCGCTGGTCACAGGCCTCAAGTCTGAAAAGCAACCCTCCACCGCCATCCTCTGTCTTTAATCTTCAAGCCAGCTCTGTATCCAAAAACATTCGCAGGCAAAAATCACATATATGATTTTTAATCTACTTTTAATGAGCGAACTTATATTTCGCTGGAGTTCTCAGGAACAGAACCCTAATGGATGCAGAGGAGTGACTGTATTACTGAACGAATACTTTCTCTGCATTAGTCTTAGAATAAAAATAACCAGGTTTCTTTAATAAATTATTCATTTTTTTATAAAGCAAAATATATGCAATGAATATTAAAAATGTTTGCAATATGAAATTCTAAATTGTACCTCTCTAAATAACACAATATTGTATAAATACACACACATATGAGGTAAAGGAAAACGCTCTGGCTAATAAACCTTAGTTCTTGAAAAAAGGATAACATTTGCAATATTCAGGTGACTGCTGGTCTGACTTCTGATACACAAAGGCAAATTTCACTGAGTCTGCAGTTGTTGCTTAGGACCCTTGCAGATGGAGTCATTCAGGAAATATCTACAAGCTCTTTTTGAGTTTTTTTCATATAACAGTAGCAGTACCAGGTCTCCAGGTACCACATTGGACTCACAAAAAACATATTTTCCAGAAACAGGGGAGATAATCTGGGAAGCTTCTTTCTGTTACTGGGATGGTTACTACTCCAAACTATAACCAAAGCCCAACACTGCAACCTGACAGGGAGTCCCCTGTATAAAAGTTTTTATCGCAAGACATATTACTATCAAGAAATGCCTTATTAAAAAATGTTCCAATGTTTTTTCCGTGCATGTCTTTTAAAAAAAAATCAGGTATCCACAATCATTCAAATTCAAGTCCACAAAATTATTAAATATGGAGTCTTCATAACACCTCAACCTTTGAAAAATTGAAACATAATTTTCATATGTATTTATTACAACATGTTGACAATATTAAAAAGACACATTTACACACAGTCTCTTTCTTTTTACTAGCATCCTTTCATATTATCATTGATACCTTATAAGTACTTAGAAAATTCAAAACCAGTTGATTCTTGACAAGGTATTGACAATTTTCCTTTAATGTAAACAATCTTTAAGGCTTTAGTAGCAAACTCTACCAAAACAGCCTGACAATTCCATTAAAATTTGTACTTTTACTACTCTTATTTGCACTTGTCTTTGCCATACTATCTGATCATGGTAGGTTGCACATGTTTTTTGCCAATTCAGGTTTGGCAAGATTTATTACCAAATCAGCTGATTGTAATTTCTTAAATTATGTTTGTCTCAAGTGATCCCTTCAAAGATCACTGTATACCAGTACATCATCAAGCCAAACCATACAATTAAGAACACTACCATTTGGCTACCATTTTATTCATCAGTCTCTAGAATATAAGAACAGGAGTAGGTCATTCAGTCTCTCAAGGCTGCTCTGTCATTCTAAATCATAGCTGATCATCTTCTCAATGCCATGTTCACAAGATATACCCACATCCCTTAGTGGCATTAGTAACTAGAAATCTACCAATCTCTGTCTCAAACTTAATGACTGAATTTCCACAGTAGTCTGAGGTACAGAATTCCAAAGACTGAAATAATTCCTCTTCCCCTCTGGTTTCCTGTTTATAAAATCAAAATAAAAAGGTTTATAAAACCATGATGGGCATAGATAGGGGAAATAGACAAGGTCTTCTCCCCAGGTTGGGGGAGTCCAACACTAGAGAGCACAGATTTAAGGTAAGAGGGGAAAGACTTAAAAGGGATCCAAGGGGCAACATTTTCACACGTAGGGTAGTGCGTGTATGGAATGAGCTGCCAGAGCAAGTGGTGTAGGCTGGTAAAATGACAACATTTAAAAGGCAGCTGGATGGGTATATTATTAGGAAGGGTCTACTGGGATATGGGCCAGATGCTGGCAAATGGGACTAGATTTATTTAGGATATCTGGACAGCACGGAAGCGTTGGACTGAAGAGTCAGTTTCCATGCTGTATATCTCTATGTCTGTATGACTCTATTAACCATGTCCAATCAATTTCATGCACTTCTTGCAGTCACTCCTGTTGTTTCTTCCCATAGCCATGATAGGATTCCACTTGTCAATATTCCACCAGCCTCCTTATCCAATGGATTATCTTCTGGCATTGTAGCCAGCTCCAGCATGATACCACAACCAAACATATCTTCCTTTCTGAGGAAGGGTCACCGGACCCGAAACGTTAACTCTGTTTTTTCCTTCACAGATGCTGCCAGACCTGCTGAGCTTTTCCAGCAAATTTGTTTTTGTTCCTGATTTACAGCATCCGCAGTGCTTTCGGTTTTTATATCTTCCTTTCTCCTCCCCTTTTAGCATTCTGATGGTAGCATTCCCTGTACGATAGCCTGGTCGATCCCTCAGATTCACCCGCACCCCTGCTTTTTTGACAGTATTTTTCAGTGTACACACAGAATATGCGACACCTGTCTTTTACCTCCTCCCTCATTGCCATCCAAGGTTCAAAATATTTCATTTTAGGGGAAACAGCAATTCACTTCTTCTAATCTATTATTGTGTATTTATTGCTCCCAATTTGGACTCCCCTCCACTGGGGAGATTAAATGCAAATTCAATCTGTGAGAATTACTCTGTTCCAGCTTCCTGTCACTCACCACTTCAAATCTCACCCTGCTCCGATTCTGACCTCTCCATTTTTGACCTACTACAGTGTTCTAATGAAGCTAAATACGAGCTTAAGGAACAGAACCTTGTCTTTCGAATTCATGCTACCCAACTTCTGAACTTAATACTGAGTTTAGAAATTTTAAATCATCACGTTTGTTACATTTTGCTGTTTTTTGATAATTTGTTCTTTAATTCTTTAGTTTACTCCTTCACATTTATTAACAGAAAAAGCAAAAAAACTGAAGACTGTCATACATGTATTTTCCTTTGAGAGACTTCACCTTTGAGGACTTTATGTGCTACGTGTATACAACATTGCTCCACTGCATACTAGCTAATCTACACACTTTGAAATCAGCTGGTTTGCTGCAATCTCTGCTTTATAACTTATAATATGCTTTACTGTTTTAAATAAACTAACCCACAGAGTTAATCAATCCCTGATGAGCAATTAATTGCAAAATCAGAATAATTAACATTACCATCATATTGTGAATGGTGGTATTAAGTTCCATATGAATTAGGCCTATCATATTGAACAGTCAGCAAGTTAATCCACAAGTGGAACACATGGTTAACAGTTTTAAATGGCATTAAAATGCATAAGATTACCCCAGTGTCTTGGTACATTGCAGTATCACACAGTATTGAATACCAAGCTTGCAAGCAGACATAACCTGATTGCGAAGCTAGTTTAACTTGAGAAAGACAAGTGATCAGGTTGTGAGCTGGATTGATAACAAGCAAGGCATGGTCAAAACCATATTATCAGTCTGCCAAATTTCATGTTTTAAATTGGGCAGTATAGAAACTCATAGGTTCACATTTTCTGGTAAATAGTTTATCTTTCCTTTGCAAAGAAGGGGAATATTGTATGCCATACGTGACTTTATTATAAATCCCTGGTGCAGGTGGCACTTGAATGTGGGCATCTTGTCACAGAGTTAGGGATTCTATCACTGTACACAGCTGCTGGGATATCAAACAGTGGTATTTCTGAGTCAATTAACATCCATTATCCCTGAACCCACCACAATGTAGTAGCAGTTCATGGTATAAAAGGGAGTCACCCAGCTTTACTCCATCATTTGAAGATTACCCAGTGAACCTTATGCCAATATTCATTGGTTGGTGAGGTGGGTGAGGGACCCAGCATCAGGCAGGGCAATAACATGGCCCTACAACCCCTTTCCCATAACCACCACCCAACAATTCCATTCTGCTCTCATTCACTTTTGGCCTGCCATTCGGAGGCAGTTTTGGGCCTTTGGTGAAGCAATGCCATTAGCTATCAGCATTCCCACTGACTGACCAACAGCATAAGGAACTGCTGGCATCTGACGGACCAGCAGCTCTCAGAAAATGGGATGTCGTTGTTGAGGACTTTAAATGAGGGGAAACTTCACTTGTGACCTCCTCCTGTACAAACAGCATTTGATCTCTTGGGCCTGATTCACTGGACTGACTGGGAATGTCTGCTGGTTCTAAGCAATACCAGTTAAACTTGCAAAAGGCACATATTTAACTGACTCATCTTGTATTCTTCAAAATGGAGCTCCAGTACAACTAGTGCTTGGATGTGTTATTGCTTTTTTAAACTTTTTTTTCCCTTTGATTTGCGGTGATATTCCTGTTGACCTAACAGAATCTT
This sequence comes from Rhincodon typus, assembly GCF_021869965.1. NCBI lineage: Eukaryota > Metazoa > Chordata > Chondrichthyes > Orectolobiformes > Rhincodontidae > Rhincodon > Rhincodon typus. The sequence goes on from NC_063335.1 coordinate 91,441,396, forward strand.
AGCCCTGTTCCTTTCTGTTTTTCTCCACAGATGCTAAGTATTTTTAGCATTTTCTGTTTTTAGTTCAGATCTTTAGTATTTCATCTTTATTTTAAATTTAACAGTGTCGTGCTTCAATTTACAGGCTTAAAACAAACTCAACTGGAACCAGTGCACGTGCCCAGAGGCCTGCAGCTGATCTGCAAGGGGTCTTCAACATTTTGCTGTCTCACAGCTGCCTGATATGAGGGAAAATCTGATTTTATTCATTTCTGCCCTCAATCAAAATTTTGGAGCTCACCAGAAATTCTGAACGCAGAACTCCAACTGGTGTTTCCTTCTCCTGAGCATGCCAAGGACTCAAACAATGAGCAATTGTTTGAATTGAAAGGAGCCCACATCCTCGTCCAAATGATTTTTCCCAACAGCCCCCTCCCAACACCTACTGGTAGGTCTCATCTGAAGAAGAGGCCTAAAGATGAAACAGATGCATCATCATATCTCTGTGTTCTCCTACTCTCTTATGTAATCCTGCTGTTGACAACTCATTTTTGAATCCTCACACTATTTTCTCTTTAGAATTTCTCTCCCCATCTACCCTCACCCTACCCACTCCCCAACAGACAACATTTTTGAGAGACAACACAGAAAGTTGAAGATTTCTACCGAACATCAGTCATCATTCAACAATTTTTCAGATGCCCCTCCAAACTCTCGTAACCTCACAACACATGTCCCTCCTTCCTTACCCCTCTCCTGGTCTGAATAGGCTGGGATCCTCTGTAAACAACTTTTACTTTTCATTTATGATGTCGCACAGAGGGAATGTAACTTTTACCCGTTCAATTTGTGCAATGATGTATGTCAGGTTATTATTACACACGGGGTTCCTGTGGTAATAACAGGGGTTGCTCATATTAAAAAATGAATCATTGGAAAGCTCATAAAATTCAGCCAGAAGAACTCTTTTCTGGCTATCATCCATCACTGTTTATTTGTAATTCCACAAGCCTATATTCACAGTTAGGGGTATCATTCATTTGCTTTGTTGTCCTCTCCTTGAGAGGTCCCTACCTTCCACTGTCCAAACTTCAAGGCTATATGTTCCCCAGGCTGCTCTCTAAGTAGCCCATCCGATTGGCCTTTCGAGATACAAGTCTTTGCCTGCTGTTAGCTGAGTGGCAATGGCTTCCAAATGGGATCAGTCAATGAGATTTATATTGGACCCAGGAATTTTAAAAGCCTATCCCTCATTTCTGGAGCAGTAGATAAATTTAAAATTCACCTCGATATCCATCTGCTCATATTTCATAATAGGCTTTTGATTATAGATGGGAAAGTTCACAGCTCCTGTTAGAGAAAGGCAAGCTCCTTTAATAATTAAAAACCAAAAAAAATGCAGTTGTTTTAAATCAGAAACAAAAACAAAAGTTGCTGGAAAAGCTCAGCAGGTCTGGCAGCATTTGTGGAGAGGCAGGAACACAGGTTCTGAGGACAGATCTCGTAACCCGAAATGTTAACTCTGATTTCTCTCCATAGATGCTGCCAGACCTGCTGAGTTTTACCGGCACGTTCTGTTTATGCTCCTTTAACAATTCACTGCCAAGCGTGTCAAAATTCCAAGAGACTTAGACTGATATGGTGGTCACACAAGAAACAGTCAAAAAACTGTATATTTGCTGAATGAAGCTTGAATGATCCAATTCCACTTTTGAGTCAGAAGGTTGTGATTTTCACAAAAAAAGTAATGTTAAGCACAAAGATAGTACGAACTGCCAATGCTGAAGTCAGATATAACAGTGTGGAGCTGGAGGAACACAGCAGGACAGGCAGCATCAGAGGAGGAGGAAAGCTGACGTTTCGGGTCAGGACCCTTCTTCAGAAAATCAGATTTTTGAAGAAGGGTCCCGACCCGAAACGTCAGTTTTCCTGCTCCTCTGATGCTGCCTGGCCTGCTGTGTTCCTCCAATTCCACATTGTGTTATATCTAACGTTAAGCACAATGTTGCTCTGTTGGAGCTGCTGTGTTTTGGAGTGAACGTCAACCTAAGGATCTGGCAGCTCTCTCAAGGAAGAGCTGGTGAGTTTCCATCAGTATTCTGTTCAATATTGATCCTTCAACTAAAATCACAAAAATGGATTATCCGATCACATGACAAGCTTGCTGTGCACAAAACTACCTATTTCTCACATTGTAATACCAACACTTCAAAATTTGTTCCTGGACTTGAAGGGTATTGGGACACTCAGATATTGTTCTATATAACTGCAAGTATTTTTTTTCTTTAACTAATTAAGTTGCATTCTCATAGCTCATTGGATGAGCTGAAACCCATGATTTAATTGCTGTTTTTAGTTTACCCAGTATCCTGAGTGTATTGAGTGAAATAGCAGAAATGAGGGAGCAACACATTAATTCCTTCATGATTTTGTTCGATAACAGAGCAAATTAGTTGAGTTATTCTCATTTATGTATTGTATCTGCTGAATAAAGGTCACAAATCATATTTGTTGTTTAAATAAACCGAGCAAGTGAATTGCACAAATTCCCTCAATCATGCGCTCACTCCTCAGAACACTTGCTATGTCCATCCTACAGCTGGCTACATCTTTCACAAAGTACAGATTGGTTGAAGAAAGAAGCATGGAATAAACATATGACGCAATATCACAAAATATGAGCTGGAATTAATTCAAAACATGGAAGCAATCTGTTGCAAAATGAAGATTGGATCAAGGATTGATAAAATGGATCTAACAAGACATTTGTGATCTAATATGGAACACAGATTGGATTATTTTTTAAAAATGGATTAGATCTATCACAAAGCACAGACTTTCATAATCCATGAAATTGCTCTAACACAGAAAAAAATGTTGCATTTGCATAATATCTCTGTGCTCACTTGGTA
>NC_063335.1:91445186-91464504 GCF_021869965.1 Rhincodon typus
GGCCTGCTGTGTTCATCCAGCTCTACACCTTGTTCTATCAGATTCTCCAGCATCGGCAGTTCCTACTATCTCTTGCATTTGTATTCTATCCTTTGTCAGCAGATACTTCAAAGTGCTTTGTAATAAATACATTTGAAGTGTAGTCACTGTTGTAATGTTAAAAATGTGGCAGCCAATTTGCACACAGCAAGCTTTCATAAAGAACAATGTGTTAAGGGCAAGATAATCTGTTTTTGTGACATTGATTAAGGGATAATTATTGCTTAGGTCCATACTGTTAGATTTTTTTTAAATCAACCTGTCCAGGAATATTATGACAAAGCTCTGGAGCAGGTGGGATTTAAACCCAGGTTGAGCTGTAGGGACATTACCACTGCACCACAACAGCATCCCCACACTGTTAGATTGAGGAGTCTGAAAAATTTCATTCAGATCCCAGGTACCTGACTTAGAAAAGTTTAATTTTAAGTCTTGTTATGACAGTGGTAAGAAAAGGACTACCAATATTTGACTTCCATCATCTGTTTTTTAGTGCATGTGATCTTTCATGGATTAAATTGTTTTAAGAAAAGGGAGCTACAGAGATAAACTGCCACAGGTTGAGCAAGTTCATAAAACCATTAAGGCCATAAGACCAAAAGATATAGGAGCAGAATTCAACTATTTGGTCCATCGAGTCTGCTCCGTTATTTGACCATGGCTGATGTTTCTCAATCCCATTCTCCTGCCTTCTCCCTGTAACCTTTGAACTACTTACCAATCAAGAACCTAACTATCACTGCTTTAATTATATTCAATGACTTAGCATTCATAGCTCTCTGAGGCAATGAGGGAGATTACCCTCCCCATGGCTGGAGAAATTCCTCCTCATCTCAGTTATAGAGTTATAAAATCATAGAGTTATACAACATGGAAACAGACAATTTGGTCCAACATGTCCACACTGACCAGCATCCTAAACTGATCTAGTCCCATTTGCCAGCATTTGGCACATAGCCCTCTAAACACTTCCTATTTATGTACTCCTCGAGATGCCTTTTACATGTTGTAATTGTACCAGCCTCCACCACCTCTTCTGGCAGCGCATTCCATACATGCACCCTCTGCTTGGAAATGTTGCCCCTCAGGACTCTTAAATTTTTCCCCTCTTGCCTTAAACCTATGCCCTCTAGTTTTGGATTCCCCTACCCAGGGGAAAAGACTTCGGCTATTCACCCCATTCATGTCCCTCATGATTTTATTAACATCTATAAGTTCACCCCTCAGCTTCTGACACTCCAAGGAAAAATGCCCCAGCCTTTTCAGCTTCTCCCTTTGGCTCAAACACACCAATCCCAGCAGCATCCTTGTAAATCTTAACGCTTTCAAGTTTAACAACATATTTCGTAAAACAAGGAGACCAGAATTGTAAACAGTATTCTAAAAGGGGCTTAACCAATGTCGTAAACAGCCACAACATGGAGTCACAACTCTGATACTCAATGTACTGATACCTTCTTAACCACTCTGTCTACCTGCATTTCCACTTTCAAGGAACTATGCACCTACACCCCTAGGTCTCTGGCAACACACCCCAGAGCCCTAACATTAGCTGTGTACGTCCTGTCCTGGTTTGCCTTTCCAAAATGCAACATCTCACATTTATCTAAATTAAACTCCTCAGCCCATTGGCCCATCTGATCAAGGTCCTGTTGTACTCTGAGATAACTTTTTTCACTGTCCACTACACCAGCAAATTTGGTTTCATCTGCAAACTTACTAACCATACCTCCCCTATTCACATTCAAATTATTTATATAAATGACGAAAAGCAGTGGACCCAGCACCGATCCTTGTAGCACACTGCTGTTCATAGTTCTCCTCTGAAAAACAACCCTCTCCCACCACTCTCTGTTTCCTACTTTCAAGCCAATTTTGTATCCAATTGGCTAGCTCCACCTGGATAACATTCCTAACCAGTCTATCCATGTGGAATTTTGTCAAACAGAAGTCCATATAGACAATGTCTACTGCTCTGCCTTCATCAATCTTCTTTGTCACCTCTTCAAAAAACTCAATCGTGTTAGTGACTTATTAATAGTCATACACAAAGCCATGTTGTCTATCCCTAATCAGTCTATGCCTTTGGAAATGTATATAAATCCTTTTTCCCAGAATCCCCTCCAACAAATTACCCACCACTGAGTTCTATAGGGTCATCCTTTCACTCTGAAGCTGTGTCCTCGGGTCCTAGTCTCTCCCACTCATGGAAACATCTTCTCCATGTCCACTTTATCCAGGCCTCTCAGTATCCTGTAAGTTTCAAGCAGATCTCTCTCATCTTTCTAAACTCCATTGAGTACAGACCCAAAGTCCTCAACTGCCCTTCATATGACAAGCATTTCTTGCCCAGGGTCATTCTTACATACCTCCTCTGGATTCCCTCCAAAGCTAGCACATTCTTTCATAGATATGGGGCCTAAAACTGCTCACAATATTCCAAATGCGGTCTAACCAAAGCCTTACACAGCCTCAGCAGTACGTCTCTGCTCTTGTATTCCATCCCTCTTGAAATGAATGCTAACATTCTGCTGAATTGCCTTCATAACTTCCAACTAAACCTGTATGATAACCTTAAAAGAATCCTGATGTAGGACTCCTAAGTTCATTCATGCTTCAGATTTCTGAAGCCTTTCCCCATTTAGAAAATAGTCTATGCTTCTATTCATCCTACCAAAGTACATAACCTCACATTTTCCCACATTGTATTCCAGCCCCCTGCGGCCCCATAACTACCTGTCCCTCTACCTATCTTTGTGTCATCTGCAAACTTAGCAACAATTCCCTCAGAAATAGTAAGAACTGCAGACACTGGAATCAGAGATTACACAGTATGGAGCTGGAGGAACACAGCAGGCCAGGCAGCATCAGAGGAGCAGGAAAGTTGACGTTTCAGGTCAACTTTGCTGCTCCTCCAACAATGCCCTCAGTTGCTTCATCCAGATTGTTAATATATAATGTGAATAGTTGTGGTCCCAACACTGATCCCTGTGGAACTCAAATAGTCTTCGGCTACAATCCTAAAACAGACCCCTTTATGGCTACTCTCTGCCTTCTGTCAGTCAGCCAATCCTCTGTCCATGCCAGTACCTTTCCCTTAACATGATGAGCTCTTATCTTATTTAGCAGCTTCCTCTATGGCACCATGTCAAAAACTTTTAGGAAATCCAACTAGGTTACGGCCTCTGGCTCTCCTTTGCCTAACTTGCTCATCACCTCTTCAAAGAATTTGAACCAATTTGTCAGGCATGAACTCCCCTTGATGAAGCCATGCTGATTCAGCTCTATTTTACAACACACTGCCAAGTACTCCACAATCTCATCCTTAATAATGGACTTCAAAATCTTACCAACGACCAAAGTCAGGCTAACCAGGCTTTAGGTTCTCATCTTCTGCTTGCTTCTGTCCCCTCTTAAACAGGAGTGCATTATCAGCCATTTTCTAATTCTCGGTGTCCCTCCCTGGCTCTACTGATTCCTGAAAGATCACCACCAACACCTCTACAATTTCCTATCTCCCTTCAAATTCAGGGGAACAGTCCATCTGGTCCAGGCAATTTATCCACCTTCAGGCCTCTCAGCTTGCCCAGCACCTTCTCTTTAGTGATGACCACTGTACTCATCTCTGCCCCCTGACTCTCTCAAGATGCTGATATGCCACTGGTATCTCCCACTGTAAAAAATGTTGCAAAGTACCTACCCAGTTCCTCTGCTATTTCTTTGTTCACCATTATTACCTCTCCAGCCTCATTTTCCAGCAGTTCAATGTCCAGTCTTGCCTCTCTTTTACCTTTTATATATACATATATCTAAAAAAATCTCCTGCAATGTTCTTTTATATTACTCATGTATTCCTCGTGTTAATTATCCTCTGCTGGTTTTTAAAAGCTTCCAAAATCCTTTGGCTTCCTAATTATCTTCACCACATTGTATTCTTTTTCTTTTGCTTTTATACTGTCCCTGACTTCCCTTGTAACCCATTGTTACCTCGCCCTCCTCATCTTATGTCTTCTGTGCTAGCTTCCCCTTCTAATCAAATCTGGTCAGCTCCTCCATCATGACTTTATAGTTAACTTTACTCAATACTAATACCTTTACAAGTGATTTGAGTTCCTCTCTCTCTTAAACTGCATGGTGAATTCTATCATATTATGGTCACTGCCCTGTAGGAGTCTTTTCCCTAATCAAGTCTGCTTCATTATATATCATTACATTCAGATTGCCTGTTCCCTGGTAGGGTCTACAATAAACTGCTCCAAACAAACCATCTCACAGACATTCCACAAATTCCTTTTCTTGAGATCTGCTACCAACCTGATTTTCCCACTCCACCTGCATATTATTGTGATAGCGCCTTTCTTTTGTGCTTTTCCCATCTCCTGATTTATTTCTTCCACACATCCTGACTACTGTTAGGAGGTCTGTGCATAACTCCCATCAGGGTCTTTATTTCCTTTGAGGTTCCTCAACTCTACCCACACTGATTCTATGCCTTCTGACTCTACATCACTTTTTGCTGTCGATTCAATTTCATTTCTTACTAACGAGGCAATGCTGCCCCTCAGCACATCTGCCCATCCTTTTGATAGGATGCGTAACCTTGGATATTTAGTTCCCATCCCTGATCCCCTTGAAGCCACGTCTCTGTGATAAGAGACAGGACACAGTCTGAACTAAAGTTAATATGTCATAAAATGATTGAAACCAGTCACTCAGACTTGTATCTCCATTTGCTTTGCACCTATTTGGAGGTTTCACTTATATCGCCTGCAGATTATCCAGCCTGATGAAGAAAGAAGCCAGACATGGGAGTACACAAAAGTACAGCATTTCAGGCAGTAGCTTTGTGCAGGGAGAGAGAGAAAAATTAGGACATTATTTCAGCAGATCTAAAAAACTTTCTGTCTTCCTATCAAAAGACAACGTCCAGTGTAAAGAAAATCAGGGAAATATCTATTCACCAAGAACTCAAAGATATCGACAAATGTCGCCACCACTAAGGCTATAAGACATCAATTAAAACTCTTATGGTGCAGTGGTAGTGTCCCTTCCTCTGGGCCTAAAGACATGGGTTTGAGTTCGAACTGCTCCAGAGGTGTGTCGTAGTGCATCTGGACAGATTGATTAAAATTTTCCACAAGATATAATTAGACAATCACGGTCTCAGATTAAAATTTAACATTCTAAAGTGTTTCTATATACTAGACACTCTCCCCTTCTCAAATTTCATACGTTTGTGTGCATTTGAAGTCATTTTTTTCTGAGTTAGTCATTCATAAAATTTCTTGTTTTTTTCAATCAATAAACCATTGCAATTGACTGCTTAAGTTTGAATAGTACTGGGTTTTAATTTGAGTGTGATAATAGCTATTGCATCTAATCAATGTGGTTAAACAGAGAAAGCTGATTTACAGAGATAGTAGAAACTGCCGATGCTGGAGAATCTGAGAGAACAAGGTGTAGAGCTGGATGAACACAGCAGGCCCAGCAGCATTAGAGGAGCAGGAAAGCTGACGTTTCGGGTCTGGAAGGGTGCAGACCCGAAATGCCAGCTTTTCTGCTCCTCTGATGCAGCTTGGCCTGCTGTGTTCATCCAGCTCTACACCTTGTTAAGCTGATTTACACCTCCTTAACTTGCCATACAATAAAGTGGCACAGAGGCTGGCACAGAAAATGTCTTTTTTTTCCTAATTTGTTTTTAAAGATTTTTGTACCGAGAAATATCAGCTTCCATAATTCAGACTTTTTTAATAGGTGAACTGGAATGGGTGTGATTAATGGCATTTCTGGATAGTAAACAGACAGCTTGTTTCAGGTTATTCCTGGGCAATGATTCTGCCTCAAACAACTCCAGTTATACACTAATATCTGGCTAATTGCCGTTTGTGGGGTCATATTCAGCTCAACTTTGCAACTGTCTTTCCTACACTGCACAGTTACTAAACTGCCAAAGTATCTCCTTAGCTATTGAAGAACTAACAATGCTATAATCATGTGAAAGGTGTTACATAAATGGCATACTTTCATTTTAACCACTGTTTCTCCATTTTGCCTTCATGGAATTCTTCTTGTTTACCCAAGGTGGCAGAATATCACAACGCCAGATAAAACCTGAAAGAATTACTGAAAATCAAAAAAAAAAGCTGGAAAAAACACAGCATGTCTGGCAGCATCTGTGAAGAGAAATCAGAGTTAACGTTTCAGGATCAGTGACCCTTCTTCAGAACTGTTCTGAGGAAGGGTCACTGGACTCGAAACATTAACTCTGATTTCTCCCCAGAGATGCTGCCAGACCTGCTGAGATTTTCCAGCTATTTCTGTTTTTGTATCACAACATTAAACATTGTCTCAAATTTTATACTTCAACCACATTTAATTTAACAGTTGAAGTAGCACCGAAGAAGACCATTCAGCCCAGTATGTCTGTACTAGCTGTATGAAAGAGCAATACAAATTGCCACGACTCCCCCATTCTTTCCCATATCTCTGTATGTTTTCTCCCATTTCAAGCATATGTCCAGTTCTTTCTGAAAGTTCACATTCAATATTTTTCTAGCAACTTTTCAGGCAGTAAATTTCAAATCACAATTTGCTGCATAAAAAAATTCTCTCAATACCTACTTTCTTTTTGTCCATTACCTTGAACCAGTGTCCTCTCATTTCTGACCCTCCTGCCAATGAAAGGAGTTTCTCTTTATTTCCTTTGTCAAAGCCCTGAGTTACAAGTTCCTGTGATTAACTAAGATTTAAGTGATGACTTTTTCTCATTTCGTTTGGAAGCTTTGGATTTGAACAAGTTGAAAATATCTTTAAGGCAGAGAGCAACTCAGGAAATTGTGATAACTATCAATCAAACACACATTTGAAAAGTTCAAATAAAGGGTTTATATTGAGTGGCTCAATTCCTCCATCAAGCAACTGATGGGAAATAAATCAATTAATTGTTGCCCTGTTGGTTGGGAGCTTTGGGATCCAGGTTCCTAATGATCTGTTCCTCTCAAACTATTATCATACTTTATCACAAATGTTGCTTTCTGAAATGGTTGTACCTAACAATTTATTACAAATATATATTAAATATAAAGTGTTACATCAAGTTGTTTGAGTTAAACTGGGATATCATTTCTATAAGTAGAATTGTTCGTTAAAACTTTTTTAAAAATCCACAGCAAGCTAAATTTTGAACACAAATGGCTTTATTATGTTTGGCATATATCAAATGTACTATGGACATTTAGTGAATGAGTTTTACAGTTACCTCAATAATAATTATGTTAATAAAATCTGATTCATACTGCTTAGTCAGTCTCAGTGTGGTGTTAGGAATACCAAACATACATTGGGTCACTGTGCATAAGGAAACATAAGAAAATAGGAATTGCATGACAATAAAAACACCAAAATTCACCTAATGCACCTTCTACCATCTGGGCGATTGCATGATACAGCAATAATAGAGTTGTTGATTAATTAAAGAGAATCATAATCAATCATATTAATCAAACTCGAGCAATAACTGTGTAACAGCACAAAGACGAAACAAGGAAAACCTCCAGAGAGAGTTGCAGAGCAGAGATTCAAAATCATCTGCTCCTCCTAAGCGGTTACAACATGTTACATCTCAAACAAAAAACTCATGGTCTGTATCTCTGAGTGTTATGTCCTGAACCTGTTGTATTGGTAGTGCAGCTTTCTAGGGAAAGTGAATTCCAGTTTATGTTCCAAACCACTGCAATCTGAAATGCTATTGTTTTGCAATTGTACAGGGCCTTGGTGAGACCATGCCTGGGGTACTGTATGCGATTCTGGCTCCTTATCTGAGGAAGAATACTCTGGTTAGGGAGACAGTGGAATGAAAGTTTACCAATCTGATTCATAGGCTGACAGAAACGACATATGAAGAGAGATTGGATTGGTTAGGGCTTTGTTACTGGAGTTTAGAAGAATGAGAGGGAAATCTCATAGAAAGCTACAAAATTCTAACAGGACCAGTCAGGGCAACAACAGGAAGGATATTCCCGATCACTGAGGAGTGTGAAGGTAGCGGTCACAGTCTATGGATACAAGGTAGGCTATTTAGGATTGAGATGATGAGAAGTTTCTTCATCCAGCGAGTGCTGAGACTGTGGAATTCTCTGCCACAGAAAGTAGTTGATGCTAAAACAATGAATGTTTACCAGATAGAATTGGATATAGTTCTTAGGGCTAATGGAATCTAAGGATGTGGGAGAAAGTATGGCAAGATGCTAAGTTGGATGATTACCCACGATCATATTAAGTAGCAGAGCAGACTCAAAGGACAGAGATGCCTATTCTTGGATAGTAGGAACTGCAGATGCTGGAGAATCCGAGACAACAAGGTGCAGGGCTGGATGAACACAGCAGGCCAAGCAGCATCATAGGAGCAGAGAGGCTGACGTTTCGGGCCTAGACCCTTCATCCAGCCCTGCACCTTGTTGCCTGTTATTGGTCCTATTTTTGTGTTTCTGTTCATATTATTAAGCACCACTCCTAAAACATGACCACAAAATATGGCATCAGAGTAAACCTGCAACAATAAATTTGGGATATTACTCATCATTTGTGGTTTAAAAGGACAGATCATCCCCTTGTTTGCATAAACAATAACAGGAATCATTAATTCACCTTGGAAATTGTTCTTTTAATGCTGGTAGACAAGATTCTATTTCAGGTACATAAGCTCAGTGTTTCAGAGAACAGTTTGTTGTGTTTTTTCCACCTTATAAGATATTAATATCTTGAAAGCCACCTGAGATCTAATGAATATTTTTAGGACAGATGGACACAATAAGGTAAACCCAAGATGATTAAATAAATTAATTAAATAAGTAACCTTGTTCAAGAAGGAGGCAGTTGTGGGGCTTCTTCTTAAATTGTCGAAGTCCTTGTAGTAATAATGCACGCACTTTGATGGTGTTGGGTAGAGAAATTCAGGGTCCTGGCACAACAAAGTATTGGCAATACCAGATGGTTTATGGCTTGGAATAGTGAGATAGTTGGAGACAACGATGTCCTATAGCATGGGGGAGTTTCTTGGAGATGTTGGAGATCTCGGCCACTAACTGGTGAACGAGCAGAAGACCTATGCTGCATACTCTGGGAAAGCATGGAAAACAAGCAGTTGAAATGTCACTGGTGGGTCTTTCGTGGGATCAGAAACCTGGAGGGGCAGGAAGTTCCACCCACCAAAACCTTCAACTAATTCGGAGGTGAGGAGCTCTTTAGCTCAGCAGCACCAATGGGAGGGAGATGGCTGCTGCCAAAATAACATCCACCTGAAACCCAGGGTCATAGAGCTACCCAGGCCAGGGGAAAATGACGGAGTAGGGATTGTGAGGGATAGTGGCATATGGAATCAGTAGCAAGGGCAGGGGATGGGCTCTCAACAGTTCCCATGCTTCTCAATGGTGGTCCCAAGATCAATGCCTTTTAACTGCATGAACCAGCATGCTGTGCTCCTTGCATATTAATGGCTTCAATTGTTACTGTGTGGGAAAAGCCCTTAACAGACCCCAAAATGCCTCTAAATTGGCAACAAGAGGGCCTGTACAGCCTTCTTGCCATGCAATTAGTCAGGGTGAAGTTGAGAACTCTGGGAGGGTAGGGGCTCTCATCTAATTAAACGGTCCCACTACCGAACTCTCCACAGGGGATGTCACTACATATTTCATAAAGAGTTTGAGAAAGAAGAAGATTTTGCATTGATACCATGCTTCTCGCGATCACAGTGTATCTCAGAGACCTTTCCGGTCAATGAAGTATTTTTGAACTGTAGTCACCATCTTAGATTCTTCAGTAGATTTGTAGCTCGGGTTGTGGATGCTGTGGTTGGTTCACTCGCCGAGCTGGTTCCTTAGTTCGTAGACATTTCATTACCCTGCCGGGTAACATCATCAGTGTAGCCTCCGCTGTTGTGTTTTCCCGCCTGGTATTTAAACTCTGGGGTCCATCGGAGTTGATTATCTCATTTCCGTTTTTTTCATCGCAGTAGTGTATATATAAGGTCTAATTCTATGTGTTTATTGATGGCATTCTTGGTGGAGAACCAAGCCTCTAGAAATTTCCATGCTTGTCTCGGTCTGGCCTGTCCTAGGATCTTGATGTTGTCCCAATCAAACTGGTGGTTCTCCTTAACCATGTGAATGGAGACGAGTGAGTATTAGTCATGTCTTTTTGTTGCTAGTTGGTGAGTAAGGGGTCTTTGGTTCAAGTTAGCAGTTGGCGTAGGGTTGACATAGGTTTGTGTGCCACTCTGATGCCCAGTGGCCGTAGGAGTCTTGTGGTCAGTTCGGATATGTTCTTGATGTATGGTAACGTAATGAGTGTGCCAGGGCGTTCTGTATCTTCCTGTTGTTCGTGTGATAGGCATCGTCGGACCCAGATGTTCAGGTATCTGTTGTCCTTAAACACTTGGTAAAGGTATTCTTCTTTGTTTTGGCATAGTTCTGGGTTGCTGTGGTTTGTTGTTGCTCGTTTAAATAGTGTTTTTACGTGACTCCATTTGTGGGTGTTGGGGTCGTTGCTGTTGAAATTCAGGACTTGATCTGTGCATATGGCCTGTCTGTGTACCTTTGTCAGAAATTCCCTGTTGGCCCTGTGTTCTTGCAGGACATCCAGGAATGGGAGCTGTTCGTTCTTTTCTTCTTCCCTGGTGAATTTGATGCCGGTGAGAGTGTTGTTTATAAGTTGGTCTGTCTCCTCTAGTTTACACCATTTGATGATGACGAAAGTGTCATCCATGTATCAGATCCATAGATTTGGTTGGATCTGTGGAAGGGCTGTGCTTTCAAGCCTCTGCATCACCGCTTCTGCTATTAGTCCAGAGATAGGTGACCCCATTGGTGACCCCATTGTTCATAGATTTGGCCATTAAAGGTAAAGTGGGTCATGAGGCATAGGTCTAGGAACTTCAGCATGTTGTCTGTAGAGCTGGTGTCACTTGGGTCTCGTTCTTTTAGAAGTGTTGCTAGTGTTTTTCTTGCCAGTGGTATGTCAATTGATTGGAGGGGAGGGAGGCAATGGCCCAGTGGTATTATTGCTGGACTGTTAACCCAGAGACCCCAGATAGTGTCCTGGGGACCCAGGTTCAAACCCTGCCATGGCAGACGGTGGAATTTGAATTCAATAACAAAAAATATCTGGAATTAACAGTCTAATGATGACCATGAACCCATTGTCGATTGTCAGGAAAAACCCATCTGGTTCACTAATGTCCTTTAGGGAAGGAAACTGCCATCCTCACCTGGTCTGGCCTACATGTGACTGCAGACACATGGCAATGTGGTTGACTCTAAACTGCCCTCTGGGCAATTAGGGATGGGCAATAAATGCTGGCTGGTCAGCAATGCCCTCGTCCAATGAATGAATAACAAAAAAAGAATAGGGCAGTAATGTCAAAGGACATCATGGCCTCGTCTTCAACTTTTCTTATGTCTTTGAGGGAATTGAGGAACTCCTGGGCTGAGTAGATTGAGTGGGGTGACTTGCTGACAAGGCACTTTAGTCTTCTTTGTAACTCCTTGGCTAATCTACGTGATGGTGTGCCTGGGAGGGAGACTATGGGTCTGAGGTGTACTTCCAGTTTCTGTATCTTTGGGAGTCTGTAGAATCGGGGGGGTTTCATTTTTAGGTAGTCGGCTTTGTTAATTTGTCTGGTTTGTTTGACTCTCTTTAGTGTGTTGATTATTTTATTACCCAGTTGTGGTGTCGGGTCTATTTGCACTTTCGTCATCATCAAACGGACTAAACTAGAGGAGACACACCACCTTATAAACAACACTCTCACCAGCATCAAATTCACCAGGGAAGAAGAAAAGAACAAACGGCTCCCATTCCTGGACATCATGGTAGAACACGGGACCAACGGGGAATTTCTGTCAAAGAAGGCCACACACACAGATCAAGTCCTGAATTTCAACAGCAACGACCCCAACACCCACAAACAAAGTTGCATGAAAACACTACTTAAACGAGCATCAACACACTACAGCAACCCAGAACTATGCCAAAACAAAGAAGAATACCTCTACCAAGTATTTAAGGACAACGGATACCCGAACAGCTGAGTCCAACAATGCATATTACACAAACAACAACAGGAAGATACAGTACACCCTGACACACTCATTACGTTACCATACATCAAGAACATATCCGGACTGACCACAAGACTCCTACAGCCACTGGGCATCAGAGTGGCACACAAACCTACGTCAACCCTACGCTAACTGCTAACTCGAACCAAAGACCTCTTACCCACTATGGACAGAACCAACGTGATATACAAGATCCCATGCAAAGACTGCGACAAATATTACATTGGACAGACAGGAAGGAAACTGGCTACAAGAACACATGAACACCAACTAGCAACAAAAAGACATGCCCAATATTCACTCGCCTCCATACACATGGATAAGGAGAACCACCAGTTCGATTGGGACAACATTGGGATCCTAGGACAGGCCAAACAGAGACAAGCATGGGAATTCCTAGAGGCCTGGTTGTCCACCAAGAAGGCCATCAATAAACATGTAGAATTAGACCCTATATATACATCACTGCGAAGAAAAATCCGAAATGAGGTAATCAACTCCAACAGACCCCAGAGTTTAAATACCAGGCGGGAAAACACAACAGCCCTTCATCGGAGGCTGCACTGATGATGTTACCGATCAGGATAATGAAACGTCTGCAAACTAATGACCCAGTTCAGCGAGCCAACCACTGTAGTCACTGTAATTTGGGTTTAGTTCTAAAGGGAGGCCATAGGTAACTAGTTCCTGGCTGTTTAAGAAAACAACCCATGCCCTGGCAACCTACGCCCCTCCTTTGCTGGATTCCTTTGTTCAGTCATTGTTTTACTATTTTTTGTGTTTCTTTCTGAACATTGTCCAAAGATTTCTCTTGTCATGTGAAATTATACAGGGTTGGAAATAATGTTCATGCCTCTCCTGGGTCTGAGTGAGTAGCAGACAATGAAAACATAACATTCTGAGATTATGGAATTAATTATTCTTAATCACCCGTAATTCAAGTTTAATTGGGTCATGTTTCAGAGCCGAATCAAAATTGATGGAAAAAGTGTGTACAACAAGACTGGCCTTTTGGGTATTTATTTTCCATTAGCTCACCCCTAGTGTTTGATTATTTTTCACTCCATCATTTGATGGCTGATGGGGCCACCCTGTTGTACTGAGGCCACAGAGGCACTTACTGCTGTTTGGGGGCAAGTCAGGCAATATCAGTTTGTAACTGAGCTGCCAATCAGTGGTAGGCCTGTGGTTCCAAATAGCCTGGAATCTGAATCCACATCTGACCTCCTCCAAGAATTCGTTTTCTGAGAGAAAAAAAGACAAGAGTGAGATAAGGAGATAAAGGAAGAGAAGGAAAGGCAAAAGGGAAGAAAAACAAAAGAAAGCAAGGAAGGATATATGCTGGACGAAAGAAGAAAAGTGAGGAGGAGCCTAAAATGCATATCTGGGACGTTTCTTAATGAAAGTCCCCTGTTTGGAGAGTTTACTTCACGTCCTTGTACAGGATGAAGGTGCATGATACCAGCTGACAATAGTTCTGACCTAATGGCCTCCTCTAGCCACCTTGCCCAAGTTGGTTTTTGCTCCCTTATTTTTTCATGTTGGATTTTGATGTTCAAACTATGGCAGATACCAAAATAAGGAGTGGATCACTGCACTACATCAAAGCTATGATTCTTTGATCTGCAGCATAAGTGTGAGGGTGGCTGCGTTCAATAACACTTGACTCACTGTCCCCACCACCATGAAAACTCCCTGAATCATAGAATCATAGAATCCCTACAGTGTGCAAAGAGGCCATTTGGCCCAACGGGTCCACACCGAACCTCTGAAGGACATCCCACCCAGACCAAATCCCTACTCTTTCTCTGTAACTCTGCGTTTTGCTATGGCCAAACCAACTAACCTACACTTCTCTTGATGCTGTGGGCAATTTAGTATGGCCAATCCATCTAACCTACACATCTTTGGACTGTGGGAGGAAACCAGAGCACCCAGAGGAAACCCACGCAGACACGGGGAGAACTCCACACAGAGAATCACCCAAGGCTGGAATCAAATCTGGGTTCCTGGTGCTGTGAGGCAGCAGTGCTAACCAGCGGAATTGAGCCAGCTGGTAAGCTCCTTGGACAACTGCAATGGAGTCCCAGCTCTCCAGTAGCTCAGTGTTTGGATCTTAAAGAAGGCGGGTTGAGGCCTAGTCTTCAGAGGGGCCAGTTGCTTCTCATGTCTTGGAGGGAATGGGCTGTTCAGGAGGCTTGGAGGCAAGGGGATAGCTTTCAGTAGCTTCCCATCCATTGACTCCATCCCTGTCTCCGATTGGCTCAATTTGGAGAAAATGTTACCCCCACCCAGCCCAGCAGCAGATCACTGTTGGCTCTTCTTGCCTGCTGAGAATTGGATATGTCATAAGTTATGTAACCACTAATTAACCATTAAGGGAGTTAACCACTGGTAAGTTAAGAAAGATTCCAGTTGACCTTGTCGCTCAGCAATTCATCAGTGAGGAGGTGAGAACAGGGTGCAGTCTCTCCAGGGTCAACTCACCCAGTTATTTTACCTTCTTGTCAACTTCCTCACCACCTTTTCCAATGCAGGACATAAATGCATCCTGTGGTGTAGAGGGGAAAATTATGCCTCAAGTGTTGGATGTCAAGGGATCAGATTTGAATGTGATGTCCTTCTTGAATTCTCTTCACAAAGTCAGGTCCAACTCACAGCCATGACCTCCTGGCAAGGAGAAGGGTGTTGAAATTACCCCATCCAGAAAGGAAAATCAACTACCATGATGTTGTCAAGAATCTGATGTACACCAGTAGTCCAGCCATCCGGCAGCACCTCCACTACTCCACACACCAAACCTGAAGTCCTGCATTGGGCATTGCATCAACAGCTTCTGGTTCAGGAACAGGTACATTAACCATTACACCACAAGACCTCTTCAATGCATCAATAATCTCATCAAATATTACAAGTTGTTGATCAGGGCAATAACATAAGTAAGGTATCAGATAGAAGAGTTGAAATGGATCAATAGCCACATTCATTGTCAGGTCTAAGGTAGACATGAAGTGCTTTTCTGATGTTTCCATCAATCTTCTGTAAAGTGCACATGAGATGGTTAGTGTCAGTCTTCACTTTGTTGGTATCATTCACTTCTGAATCAGAAGGTCATGGGTTTAAGACGCACTTCAAAGACTTGACGAAAAAATCGAGGCTGACAAACGAGTGCGTTATTGAGGGAGCACGGCACTGTCAGAGGTGGTGATTTTTGAATGAGAAGTTAAACCAAAACCTACGGCTGGAGTTCTACCATAGTGACACATAGCAAACCTGCATCAGATGGCAAGGAAAGAGATAGGTGGGCCCACAGTTCTCGAGTTCCCACTCTCATTACCCATTACGTGGAATACAGTCATAGAGTCATGCAGCACGAAACAGAGCCTTTGGTCCAACCAGTCTATGCCAACCGTAATCCCAACCTAAACTAGCTCCACTTGCCTGCATTTGGCCCCTTTCTCTCCAATCATTTTCTTATTCAAGTACTTATCTAGATGTCTTTTAAATGTTGCAACTGTACCCGCATCCACCACTTCCTCTGGAAGTTCATTCCATACAGGAACAGCTCACTGTGTAAAGTAATTTCCCCCATATCTTTTCTAAATCTTTCTCCTCTCATCTTAAAAATATGCCCCCTAATTTTGAAACCCCTCACCCTAGGGAAAAGACACCTGCCATTCACCTTATTTATACCTACATTTAAAAGCATGGGTTGAGTGTCCGAGCCTACATGCAGCAATCCTGAGGCAGCCAGCTCCATTGTGTGGTAATGATTTTAGAAACTCTGTAATTTCCATGGGATCAGGCCATGTGGTTCATGCCAGCTCAGAGGTAGCAAGAAGCATGTCCTGGAGTTGGAAACCTTTTGACAGATATTTTAAATATGTTACTAACTTTAAATGTCATGATGTGATGTTATATGATAAGCATGTTTTTAATGCAGTTATTGATAATAGGGATCTTTTTGAAAATATACGTGACCATTAAAATAATCAGCAGTGTGATGGTGGAACCCTCTTTGAATGCAATACATTAACGTAATTTTTGGATAAAGCGGTCGTAATGTGGAGATGCCGGTGTTGGACTGGGGTGAACAAAATCAAGTCTCACCACACCAGATTATAGTCAACAGGTTTATTTAAAATCACAAGCTTTCGGAGTGCTGCTCTACAAGCCTGCATGTGCCTGCATTGGTTCTAGTATCTAGGAATGAACTTTACCTGATGAAGGAGCAGCACTCAGAAAGCTTGTGATTTTAAATAAACCTGTTGGACTATAGCCTGGCATCGTGAGACTTCTGACTTTGCATTAAAAGCTCTTCTGCATTTGACAGCATGAAGATTCAGATTGTACTGTGTCAAAGCATACGGTGCTTTGCAGTTTTCATTCACTAAAGTCAGAAAATCTGTTGCACTCCTTCAAAGGCTGAACAAATGGCTGAGTTCTTTGACTGAAAGGTCAGATGACCATCTGTTCCATTACCTCAAGGGCTTAAATAAGCTTAGTTCTGGCTTTGTTGACAAAGTTGTGCAAATACCTGAGTTACAAACTCCATTCGTGGATTCAGCCCAGAAAAGCTTGTTGATAGAGCTTACCAAGGCATTGTGAGATCTCACAGAATCATAGTCACAGAATTATTATGGTGCAAAAGGAGATTATTCAGCCGTCATGCCTGCATTGGCTGTATTATCTAGTGCCTAAACTCCTGCCTTTTCCCCATCTCCTTGCGCATCATTATTATCCAGAAATCCATCCAATGCCATCTTGAATGTCTTAATTGAACCTGCCTCCAGGCAGTACATTCCATACCCTAACAACTCACTGTGAAAGAGATCTTTCTCACATCAACCTTCTTTCATTTCCACATCACTTTAGAGCTATGCCATCTTATTTTTGTTTCTTTCTCTTTACAAGTGGAAATAGTTTCACCATATCTACTCTATCCATCCTGCTCAAGATTTTGAAAGCCTCAGTAAGATCTCCTCCCAGTTTTCTTCTCTCCAGAGAGAATAATCCTAACTTCTCCAATTTATCTTCATAGCTGAAATTTCTCAGAACTGGAACTATTCTAGCAAATCACTTCTGCAGTCTTTCCAATGCATTCTCATCTCATGTGGTGCCCACAGCTGTACATAATACTCTAGCTGAGGTCTAGTAAATGTCTTGCACAGGTTCAATATCACCACCTTGCTATTCTACTCCATGCTGCTGTTAATAAAACTGAAAATGCTGTATACTTTATTTACAGCTCTCTCTGTCCTGCCAACTTCACTGTCCTCCTCACAGTTTATAATTCTTCCAAGTTTTGTGTCATCTACAAACTTGGAAATCATTCCTGCAAACCAAGATCCAGATCATTAATACATGTCAGGAAAAGCAAGGATCCCAATACTGACTCCTGGGGAACTCCACTACAAACTTTCCTCCAGCCTGAAAAAGTCCATTGACCATTACTCTCTACTTCCTGCCACTCAACCAACTTTATATCCGCATTTCCACTGTCCCTTTTATGCCATGACTCATAACTTTCCTTATAAGTCTGTTGTTAGGTAATGTATCAAATGCCTTCTGGAAATTCTTTATACCATATCAAGAGCATTACCTTCAGCAACCCTTTCCATTATCTCTTCAAAAAACTCCAGAAAGTAAATTAAAAATGAATTCCCCTTTAGAAATCCACACCGACTCTTCCTAGTCAACCCACTTTTTTCCACGTGACTACAGATTCTATCCCAAATAATTATTTCCAAATGTTGCGCACGTCTGAAGTTAAACCAACTGATCTGTAATTGTTGAGATTATCCTTATAGCCTTTATTGAAGAAGGGCATGATGTTGATTATTCTGCAGTCTTCTTACACTTCCCCCAAGTCCAGGGAAGGCTGAAAGATTATGATCATTCCCTCTGCAATTTCTACCCTCATTTCCTCCAAAACCCTGAGATGCACTTCATCCAAACCCAATGCCTTTTTAACTTTAAGTGTTAACAATCTATCCAAGACTGCTTCCCTATTAATTTTGAACTTTCTAATGACAGGGTTTATTCCCGTGTCACCATGGCCAGGCAGCATCCTCCTGTTTTGTAAAGACAGATACAAAGCATTCACTTAATACATCAGAGATAGTAGGAACTGCAGATGCTGGAGAATCTGAGATAACAAGGTGTAGAGCTGAATGAACACAGCAGGCCAAGCAGCATCAGAGGAGCAGAAAAGCTGACATTTCGGGCCTAGACCCTTCTTCAGAAAATGATTTCAGAAAAGATTTTCTGAAGATGGGTCTAGGCCCGAAACGTGAGCTTTCCTGCTCCTCTGATGCTGCTTCGCCTGCTGTGTTCATCCAGCTCTACACCTTGTTATCTCACTTAATACATCAGCTATGTCACCTGCCTCTATCAGTAAATCCCATTCTGGTCTCTCATCAGTCCTACCTTGCCACTAACCACTCTTTTGCTGTTTATATGATTATAGAAGAGTTTGGGATTTCCCTTTATGTTAGCCGCTAGACTTTTCTCATAATTCCTCTTTGCTTTTCTTATTTGCTTTTCCATCTCCCCCAGATCTTCAGTATTCCTACTGATTCTCAATTGTATTTTCTGCCTTATAACTGTCATAAAACCCCCTTTTTCTTTCTAATGTTAACTTCTACCTCCTTTATCATCCAGGGATTTGTTTGCCCTATGTTTCTCATTACAAGAAATAAAACTCAACTATATCTAAACCATCTGTTCCTTAAATGTAGCCGATTGGTACTGTTTATCCTGCCAGTCTCTTATTCCAATCAATCCTGCCCATGAAAGTCAGCTGTCTACCAATTGATTCTTCTTACTTGGGATTGTTGTGCATCATCCTCAACCTTATGATATAATGATCACTGTCTCCTAAATATTCCCTCACTGTTACTTAATCCACTTGGCCCACCTCACTTCCAAGAACCAGGTCCATCAATTAATCCTTCCTTGTTGGACTGGACATATATTTTTGTAGGAAACTCTCCCTAATATAATGCAGGAACACTTGTCCCTCACTGCCATCACCCTACTGTCAACTACAGGTTCACCATTTAATAGAATCAACTTGTTTTCTCTTAAGGGGAGTTGAATAGTTGACTCAGAGATAGTAGGAACTGCAGATGCTGGAGAATCTGAGATAACAAGGTGTAGAG
>NC_063335.1:91464904-91472285 GCF_021869965.1 Rhincodon typus
TGATGCTGCTTGGCCTGCTGTGTTCATCCAGCTCCACACCTTGTTATCTCTGAATAGTTGTCTGTTTGATTGATAGTTTTATGAGCTCCTAAAAGACATCAGTGTTATTTTTGAAGTAAAGTTTGAAAGATTATTTGCTTTCTAAGCATCTTCAAGGCTTACTAATGTTAATTTTTGGGAGGGTTATGGAGTAGGAAGGGGTGAGTGGGAAAGTAGGTGAGGGGTGGCAGTGGAGGGAAATGGGGTAGTATGTGGTGTGAAGGAGTTATGGGGCCAATGCTCATGTACATAACTGGGCTAATATTCCAGCAACCACAGGCAGTCCTTCCAAACTGCTGGCTTTGGTATCTAAAACAGAAACTGCCAGAGAGCCTCAGCAGGTCTGGTAGCATCTGTGGAGAAAAAGCAGAGTTAACGTTTCAAGTTCAGTGATGCTTCTTCAGAACTGATAGTGTCATAAAGTGAAGGTTGACCCCCCTCTCTGAGAACTAACACTGAAACACACAAAGAGGAGCACCTCACCTTATAATCTGTAAAAGGAGTAACAATTTATTTATGTAAATCTAACAGTGAACAAATTAACTGAACAATTAACAAACCGAATAAACCCCACCAAACAACTAACCTTTCCTGAATAAAACAGGATTCTAATGGTATGCTGTTCCAATAAATACAGGTCCATATTATATAAAATTTTAAAAATTACTCTATTATAATTATAGCCAGGTTACATGTCTTCTGGAATGTTCTGTGCCTTCTCCATCAAATGTTCTGTCAGGAACGCCTTCTCTGTTAATTCTTCTGTCAGAAAAATTAACTAGATGTGCCATTGGTACCTTTGATTTAGGTGGTGCTTTCTCTAAGACATAGAAAAGACTGTGAGAGCCAGTGATTCTCTCTTGAGAGCTGAGGGCTTTTAGCTCTGGCAGATGGCAGTTAGCTCTCTGCTCTTTCTGCTATTTATGATAAAGACAGGCAGCTTTGGGTGGAGCAGGGAGGGCTGAGCAAAAAAATGGAAACAGAGCCCAGAGAAAGACACAGACAAAAAGAAAATTAGGCAGAAAAAGTATTGGTTGTCAGTAAGCCAGAGGAGAAGAAAAGCTAATAATGGGGACAATGAGTAATTGAAAGTGGCTTGGCTGTGCTGAAAGCAGCCCACATCATGACAGCTCTTGAGATAAGGACATGGAAGAAGGTGTTCAGGCTTTAAAATTGTGCAACTATTAAGATATTGAGTCCTGAAGACTGCAGGGGCCCCAAGTGGAAAATGGCTGTAGTATTCACCTGCCTCCATTCAAGCCTGAATGTAGATACAATGACTATTCAGATCCTCTCTACTATCCCACAATGAAAATAACAACATTAGTGGACACTGGAAGCAAGAGGTAGGATCATGATTTCACAGATCTGACCATGAAACTGCCAGATTGTCGTAAAAATGGGATTGATTCTTAAGTTCCCTTTCAAAATGGCCGAAACAGTCATTTTGTTATTTTCAAACCAAGTCAACTACTTGAAAAAAAAACCTGAAACCAGACTATCTGGACTACCTGGCATTAACCTCAGTACTGGAAACAACAACAAAGAGTCAAAAAGTCTACAGCACTGAAAAAGGCCCTTCAGCCCATCTAGTCTGCACCAGTAAAAACCATGCACTTAACTATTTTAATCCCATTTTCCAGCACTTGGCCCAGAGTCTTTTATGCTTTGGCATTAAAAATGTACATCTAACTACTTCTTAAATATTATGAGGATTATTGCCTCTATCAGCCTTACAGGCAGGTTCCCACCACCCACTGAATGAATTTGTTTTTCACTCATATCCTCTCTAAGTAACCTGCCTCTTAAGTTAGATCTATGTTCCCAGTCATTGATCTTTCGTCCAAAGGGAAAGTTCCTTCTTGTCTATGCCCCTGATAATTCTATATATTTCAGTCGTGCCCAACCCCCACTCTTTCAGCTCCTCTGCTCTCAGGAAAACAAACCCTATATAACCAATCTCTCTTCATAACTGAAACTTTCTGGCCTAGACAACATCCTGGCAAATCTCCTCTGCACCCATGCCAGTACTATCACATCCCTCCTTTCATGAGGATTCCAGAACTGCATACAACACTCTAGCTGTAGCCTAACCAACATTTTTATACAGCTCCAGCATGACCTCCCTCCTCTTAAACTCTGTGCCTCAGCTAATAAGGGCAAACATCCCATTTGCCTTCTTAACCATGTTATCTACCTGCTCAGCTCTCTTAAGGGACCATTGGACACACACACCAAGGTTCCTCTGATCTTTGATACTTCCTGTGACCCTATCATTCATTGTGTATTCCCCTGTCCTGCCCAAGTGCATCACCTCACATTTATCCAGATTGTATTCCATTGGTTACTGATCAGCCCATCTGACCAGCCTAATTATATTATCTTATAATCTAAGGCTACGCTCTTCACTATTTGTCATCCCATCAATTTTCATATCTTAACAAAAACTTACTTTGCAAATTTCATACTTTCAAGTGTAAATCACTAATATAAATCACAAACAGCAAGGGCTCCAACACTGATCCCTGCGGAACCCCACTGACACAGGCTTCCAGTCACAAAAACACCCCTCGACCATCACTCTCTGCATCCTGCCGCTCAGCTAATTCGAGAGCTAATTAGCCACATTTCCTTGGATGCCATGGGCTCTTACCTTCACCATCAGTCTCCCATACTGGACCTTATGAAAAACCTTGCTGAAGTCTAAGTAGACTATGTCAAACGCATTAACACACCCGGTCACCTCTTCAAAAAGTTCAATCCAATTGGTCAGATGTCCTTTTAATAAAACCATGTAGAATGTTCTTGATTAACCCCTGCTTCTCCAAGTACAGATTAATTCTGTCCCTCAAAATTGCTTCCAACACTTTGTTCACCACTGAGGTTAGACTGTCTGGCTGTTTCCTGTTTTATCCCTGCCTCCTTTCTTGAATAACAGCGCCTCATTGGCTGTCCTCCAGTCCTCTAGCACATCTCCTGTTGTCAGAGAGGAATTGAAAATTATTGCCAAGTGCCCCTAATATTTCCTCCTTTGCTTTACTCAACAGCCTGGGATACATCTCATCTGGCCTTGGAGATTCATCTACTTTTAAGCCTGCCAGACCATTCAGAACCTCTCTGTCTATGCTAATTTCTTTAATTATATCACAATCTTTCTCCCTGAATTTTATATCCACATCATCCCTCTCACTAGTGAACACTAAAACAAATTATTCATTTGAAATGTTACCTATTTCCTCTGGTTCCACGCTCAAATTACTACTGTTATCCATAATGGGCCTTATACCTTCCCTGGTTATCCATTTACCTTAAAGTGCTTGGAAATTAATTTAGGATTATCCTTTATTTTACCTCCCATTGTCTTTTCATGCCCTGTTTTTGTCCTCCTAATTTCCTTTTGAAGTTCATTCTTGCACATTCTGTACTCCTCGAGGGTTTTTGCCCTTGGTATCTGCCATGAGCCTCCCTTTATCCAATCCTGCATATCCCACAATAGCCAGGGTTCACGGAATTTGTTGTTCTCACCCTTTATCTTTATTGGAACATGTTAGCCCTGTACTCTGCATATTTCCTTTCTGAATGCATCCCACTGCTCTACTAAAAAGTATCTGCTCCCAGTCCACACTCCTTCATCACCAAGAATGGGTTAGTAGCACCATTACTGACTGAGTCCTGAAGGACACAGCAGCTCTGCTGGGTGCTGACAACATATGGACTGCGATGATTCAAGAAGGCAGACCAGTCCTACCTTCCCAAGGCAGTTAGGGATGGACACAAATGCTGGCCTAGTCAGTGAAATCCATATCCTGCAGAAGAATTTTATTTTTAAAAAAATCGTAGTTCATACGTTGTTGGTGCACAGGCAGTATATTTAAAAAGAGAGTTCCAGGATTTTGATCAAATGAAAGCAAGGGAACAGCATTATAGTTCTGCGTCAGGTTGGCGTGTGGCTTGGAGGGGAACTTGCAGGTGGTGATGGTTCCATGCATCAGCTACCCTTGTCCTTCTGACTGGTACAGAGTGCCATACAATGTCCACTGCCCCCTACCTCCCGCCTGGTGTCACAGCTGTCAAGCCAGAAATGCAGCTGATAGAGAGCAGGTAGCCAGCTATTGTTGCTTCCAGCTCAAGGTGAGCCAGAAAATCATGCAAATAAGCTGAGATGGTGTTATGAGCCAGGGCTTCTAGTTGGAGTACAGATACTCACATTACCTACATTATCAATTCCATCTCTCTGTCATCAAACGCTTTAAAGACTTGTCAGATCAATAATAAATATTTCCACAAGTTCAATGAGTCATCTCTCCTGATCTCCAAACTGACAGGAGGATCGCTTGCCGATAATGACCTCCCAGACTGATTTCACATACAATCCTCTGACAGGCGGCAGACAGAGGATATTTTCATTCCATCGTTGTGGTCTGGATTTGAACCCAATTTGCAGGAGTCAAAATCTAGTGGTTAACCCACTGCACCACCCAGTACCCCCAGGACACATTAAAAAAATGTAACACGCGAATTTGACAGATTTTTGATTTTGATTTCTGTTGACCATTTCCTTATGGAATATTTGCTTGAAATGCAGAACGCTGACGACATCATTGCAGAACTGGTTGGCAGGGATTCCTTAACCACATGGCATGAGAAATTTGAATTAACAAGCAGTCAAAATGATGGATTTACTCAGGCACCCTGGGTTAAAGACTATCCTCATTGAAGATCATTCAGTAATTTCAAACCCTCATTCAGCAACAGTTTCCAGGGTGATGTAATCAACACTACTCATGGAATTAAAAAGTGTTCAGCTATAAACGCTCCACAGCAGCGAGGCAGTGATTCAACACTTTGCCTCAAAACACAACCCTGAATTACCATGTTATTTAGTTCAGGAACTTGCCAATCAGATTGGTCACAGAAAAACACAAGCTAACTTTCACCCTCCCTCCTCATAGCCACCTCCCACCAAAGTCAGAAGGAGAAATGGGGTAGGACCGAGAAAAACAGATGCTGGCCAGTGTATTATGTTCAGGGTACACTTCCTGATGCTGATGTTAACCAGTCAGAGATGATTAAGTCAACTCTGACTCTTCTGAAGTCCAGAGGATTCAAGCCTAGCCTATCTCACTTTTCCTCAGTTGATGAGTGGCACAGAGGGAAACGTGCAGGTGGTGGCGTTCCCATGTATCTGTTTCCTTTGTCCTTCTAGATAGAAATCATCATGGGTTTGGAACGTGCTGCCTCAGGATCTTTGGTGAATTTCTGCAGTGCATTTTGCAGATAGTACTATACTGTTTCTTCTGGCCTTCAGTGGTAGAAGGAATGGATGCTCATAGATGTGGTGCCAATCAAACAGGCTGCTTTGTATCAGATGGTGCCAAGCTTCTTGAGTCTTGTTGGGGCTGCATCCATCCAGGCAAGTGACGGGTATTCCATGACACTCTTGACTTGTGCCTTGTAGATGCTGGACAGGCTTTGAGGAATCAGGAGATGACTTACTCACCGCAGTATTCCCAGCCTCTTACCTGCTCTTGTAGTCACTGTGTTTATGTGGTAAGTCCAGTTGAGTTTCTGGTCAATGGTAACCCCAAGGATATTGACAGTGGGTGATTCAGTGATGGCAACACCATTGAATGTCAAAGGTGTTGGTTAGATTGTCTCTTATTGGAGATGGTCATTGCCTGGTATTTGTGTGGAGCGAATATTGCTTTCCACTTGTCAGTCCAAACCTGGATATTGTCCAGATCTTGTTGCATTTGAGTGTGGACTTCTTCAGTATCTGAGAAGTCATGAACGGTGATGAACATTGTGAAATTTTCAGCAATCATCCCACTTCTGATCTTATGATGGAGAGGAGGTTATTGATGAAGCAGCTGAAGATGGTTGGGCATTTCAAGTGCCAAAATTAATTGGATAGTGTATGCCAGTACCCTCATTCACGAGTCTCATTTAGTATGACAATCTGCTGTTAACGCCGTAATACAGTGCTCCAGAATAGTGTGGTCTGTGAGGCCCTGAAAGGGGACACCTCTTCAATAGAGAAACAGCTATACAAGGTGGGAAACGAGGAAGAAGAGGAGGCAGCAGGAGATGACACTCAATAGAAAGGCGCCCCTGCTGCACAATGAAATGGCATCCTCCTGCCACTCTGCAGGGAGATAAGCTCCTTTTCTCCCTGAACATTAAATCAATGTTGATGTTGATGAAAAAAGGGTAGCCATACCCTAGGTGCCAGACTGCTGGCTCTCCTGTAACATCTTGCTTCCCTCTGGTGCTCTGAAAAACACTCTGTGATTTCTCCTTTGGGGAAACCAGCAGTGTCTACGTTGAGAATTAGTTTACATTAGGTAAAAGCTCTCACATATGAAGAGCAGACAAAGCATGTTGTCACAGCAATGCAAACAATTCAAAAGCACCCAGGAACAGGCTATTCAGTCCCATGGCTGGATGGAAGTGTTTATGTCCACATGGGCCTCCTTTCATATCTTTCATCTTCTTAATACTTCCAATATACATGATAACCTTTTCTCCCTCATCTGTCTATCTCTATATGTCAAGTTCATCAAATACGCCTTGGGTTATTGAGTTCCACATTCTAGCTATTCTCTGGGTAAAGATGTTTCTTCTGAATTTCCGCTGGGATTGATAATGACTGTCTTATATTCATGACCCCTAGTTCTAGTCTTGGCCACAAATGGAAACATCTTCTCTATATCCATCATATGAGACTGTTTCACAAAGTGAAAGAGCTCTGTCGGGTCATCCTCTGTCTGTCAGAAGAAATCTGTCCCAGCCTAGTTAAATTCTTTTTGAGAGGTTTATTTCTATCCAGTCCAGGATATATTCAGACTTGGATGTTTTCTATTGTTTCACTGTAACTACATTAAAAGTCTGAGGAGAGACTTTTTAAAATTCGTTCATGGGAAGGGAAGACACTGGCAAAGCAAGCATTTCTTGCCCTTCACTGATGGCTGTTTGTGAAGATGGACTCCCATATTGGAGTACATGTCCCTGATTCCCTTTGGTTTTATTTTTTCTAGGTCTCCTTGATACCAAATCCTGTTAAATGCTACTTTGAAGTCAAGGGCAGTCACTCCCATCTCATCTTTTGAATAACTGGTCTAACTACATACTTAACTGTTCTAAGGAAGGTCTGCTGGACTCAAAATGTTGGCTCTGCTTTCTCTCCATTGATGCTACCAGATCTGCTGAGTTTCTTCAGCAATTTCTGTTTTTTATTTCATGATTAACTGATCTCAGTTCCAAAGAAGAGACTTAAATGACTAACTTTGTTTTATTTTGCAGAGTTGCTGGGTTTCTCTAGCACTTTCTGTTTCATCATCAA
>NC_063335.1:91472295-91546822 GCF_021869965.1 Rhincodon typus
GAAATAAAATTAGTGACACTAACTTGAAGAAAAGCAGGAGATTTCTCTCCAGTGCCCTGACCAATATTTATCCCTCATTCAACGGCACATTCAATAAAAAAGTTTAGCTGGCTATTGTCACATTGTTATTTGTGGGACATTTCCGTCAATAAATTGACTGATATGTTTCCTACATTACAACTGGTCTGACCTTGGCATTGTGTGCATGGGAGTTCTTTTTTGAAACTTGAACTGCTGTGACCCAAGTGTTATCCCTGAGTCTATTAGTCATTTGTGCAAGTTGTATTTCAGAATTAGACGGTCATTTGGTGCAGATATTTTACTGCAGTACTGAGAGACTACTGCATTGTCAGGTGTGTACTATTGAGCCTTTTCAACACCAGATCAACTGAACACGACTGCCTGCAGCAAGGGGACCTTCCCAATTTTGAGGCAGTAACCTCATTTCAGTGTGGTTGTAAAAGATGTGCCTCAGTGCAACTTGTCAGACTGAAGCCCTAAGTTCTATCTGAGTTACGGGGATTTGTTGGAGGGGCAGGGAGCAGGGCAACAACTGGAGAGACTGGAGGTTGAGGTTCACAATTGTAGAGTTAAAAACCATGGGTGGCAGCTGATAATGTCAATACTAACCTTTAACTTGTCTACTTAGATTCCAGCACATATGGAATTCTAAATCAAGCACATTGGAACTGCGGATTGAGAGTGAGAAAGAAGGAGAGAAATTTTAAGCGGCGCTTCAACTGTCTGATGAGATGCTTATGGATGCAAAAAGTCCATGAGTATCCAACTCTGATTTGCTTATAATCATAGTTTCTATTGATCCAATGTCCTGCTCAGGAATTGGTTGAGGGATAAATGTTGAGTAGGACATTGGGGAGAACTGTCTATTCTACTTCTTTGAACTCTCTGTTGCAATGGGATCTTTCTTGTTCGCTTAAGATGACAGTTGGGGCCTTGGTTCAATGTCTCATCAGAAAGAAAGCACCTCAAACAGTGCAGTATTCGCTCAGCACTGTGTCGGAGTATTAGCTTGGATTAGCTGCTCATGCCTCCAGAGTACAGTTTGAACTTACAACCTTCTGACTTAGTGCGCGAGTACTACTAACTGAGCCAAGGCTGATACCAAACCGAAGTTTATTCTTAAAGACGGTGGTGAATGTGTTGTGGGTCTCTGTGGTTGTTCACATCTTCTCCCAGCCTACACATAAGCTTGGACCAATACATTTACATCCTCTGTTGAAAAACCAACTCTGAGATCAGACCAAACTGTTAACCTTCTTGCTTCAGAAATAATTAGAAGTATGCAAGAGTGCAGCAAGCCTGTATTCATGGCTTGTGATGGCATTTCTTTGTTTATATTTCTGTAGATAGAATTTGTTCCGTGTATAGGGGCCAGCTGTCTGCTGGAACTCAGCACACATCACATTCCAGCATCCCATCAGCACATGCTGCTCAGTCAGCGAGTCAGCAGAAGAAAGTGCCTGTGTTCTCTGAGAGCCCTTTCTCATGGTTTCAAAGGAGTTACGCCAGAGAAAACTATTCACATAAAATATCATCAGTAAAATTTGGTGAAACGTGTGAATTTCTGCATTTTGCAAAAGGAGATGAGTAATAATTCCCTTATTTTACTCTTCTCTAGGATGTCACTTCTGTGCGATCAGACAGATTGCATCCTCCTGGAACTCTGAAAGTTATGCTGGAAGGAGCAAATGTTCTGGTAGGACCACCCAAGCCAAGCAGGTCAAAAGGTTTGGAGACAGACTAAAGGCAGCCCACAGCTCTCCTGATAGGTACTTGCGAATCAGGCCATCAACCTATCAATGTAAAAATACCTTGCATCACAGAAGCAATCCAGAGACAGGACAAAAAATGTAAACATCAACAGTGGTGAATGACAGTCTGCTGGACATAAGGCAGTAAGCTATTCTGATTGAAGTCAATACCTTGACACTGACAGACAGCAGTGGAAGCAATAGGTTGCCGCATGTGTCACTAGGCACAAGAGCCTCGAAATAACTGTTTAACTCATTTACACTGTCACATGTAAAATCAAGAAGAGTACAACGGGCCTGCACCATCCACAGCCATCGTGCTTTCTGTCCAATATGACTAGGGTTGTGTGCTTTGTTATTGCTCATTCCCAACTTAAGTCAAGTGATATCTTGTCCGTGAATTAAGACAAGAAAGGATTTCATCAGAGGTTTAGCTCTTTTTATGAGAATTATGTCTGAGTGATGTTATAGGAAAGAAAAATAGGCTTTGCACTTATACAGTATGTTTTACAACTTCACGATGTCCCAAAGCACTCTGTAGCAAAGAAGTGATTGTGAACTGCAGTGACCATTGTAATGTAATGAAACACAACAGCTACTTTGTCTACAGCAAGCTCCCAAAGTGAAAGTCACAGAATAATCAAGTCATTTGATTTTCTGATATTAGTTGAGGAATAAATAAACGTTAGCGAAGATATTGGCAGGAACTGCCCTGTTTTTCAACATAGTCCCTCGAGATCCATCTTATCTAGACTTTGTCACATCTTCTTATGGAAACATGGTTACAGGGAAAACAAAGCTGGGAACTAACTATTCAGGGCTATGTGATTTTTCAAAAGGACAGGCAGGAAGGAAAAGGTGGTGGGTTAGTACTTTTGGTATGGCATGGAATAAGTACGATAGCAAGAAATAATCTTGAATCAGAAGTCATAGAATCCATAGGAGTGGAAGTAAGAAATAAAAAAGGAAAGAAGACATAGGAATCCTGAGAGTAGTTATACAATGAGACAGAGAATATGTATCAGGTGATAATGAGGGCATGTAACAAGGCAGTACATTAATCATGGCTGACTCTAATCTTCACATAAATTGGGATAGTCAGACTGGAAGAGGAAGCCATAGGGAAGAATTCATAGAGTGTATTCAGAACAGTTTCCTAGAACATTACATTATGGATCCAAGCAGGGATCAAACTATTTTGGATCTGCTGCTGTGTGATGAGGCAGATTTAATAACTGATATCAGATTAAAAGGTCTCCTCGGAAACAGTGACCTTAACATAGTAGAATTTAGCATTCAGTGTGAGAGGGAGGTTCCTGGATTGGAAAAAAATATGCTAAGCTTAACTAAGGGTAATTACAAATGAATGAGCAAGGAACGGCCTGGAGTGAACTGGGAAAGGAGTTTAGCAGCAAAGTCTGTTGAGAAACAATAGCATACATTTAAGAAAGTAATTTATGGCTCACAGCAAAAACACATTCCAGTGACGAAGAAAAATTCTAGGAAGGAAATTAGCCAACCATGGTTAACCAGAGAAGTTAGGGATAGCATCAAATTGAAAGAAAAAACATACAATGTGGGAAGCCAGAGGATTGGGAAAGTTTTTAATACCAACAAAGGCCAACCAAAAAAAAATTAGAGGCAGAAAATAAACTTTGAAGGTACACTTTCAAACAAGAACTTCTTTAAATATATAAAAAGGGGAAAACAAGCCAAAGTGAACATAATGCCTTTAGAGAATGAGACTGGAGAAATAATGATGGGGAATCAGGAAATGGCAGAGGAGTTGGATCGATCAATACTTTTCATCAGTCTTCACAGTGGAAGACACTTAATAGCATTCCAAAATCAAAGACCAAAACAAGGAAATAAATACAATAACTGTCACTCGGGAAAAAGTGCACGGGAAACTAATGTGGTTAAAGACCAAGTAGTCCCTTGGGGCTGATTGAAGGCTTCCTAGGATATTAAAGGAAGTAGCTGTGGAGATAGTGCACTGATAATAATCTTCACCAGGGATACTTAGATTCTGAAAAAATCCCAGAGGACTGGAAATTTACCAATGTAAAACTTTTACTAAAAAGAAAAGGAGACAATAAACAGGTAACTATAAAGGTCAATTAACATCTGATATTGGGAAAATGTTAGATTATATTCTCAAGGATGTAATACAGAGCATTTAGAAATACAAAGTAAGATCATGCACAGTCAGTATAGCTTCGGGAAGGGGAAATCATACCTAACAAATTTATGAAAATTTTCTGAGGAGGTAACGAGCAGAATGGATAAAGTGTGTGTGATATATTTGGAGTTTCAGAAGGTGTTTGATTCAAACTGTAACTTATGGAATGTATAGGGATCAATGTTGGGGCCACAATTATTTACAATATATATACAAAAGTGAATGTACTACAGCCAGGTTTGCAGATGACGCAAAAAACAGGGTGAGGAGGCAAGTGGTGAGGATTACACAAAGAATCTGTGGATGGGTATAGACAGCTTAAGCCAGTGGGCAAAAATTTGGCAGCTGAAAAATAATGTGGGGAAAAGTGAGATTATTCACTTTGGCAGGAAGAATAGAGGAGCTGAATTATTTCAACGGAGAAAGATGGGTGAATAAAAAGTTTTGAAGTGTTCTATGAGCTATGATCATAATGTACAGCAGGTTGGGCTTGATGGACTGAACGGCCTACTCCTTTTCCTACATTCCCATTCTAAAGTTTGCAAAAGTACATCATAGTCAATGCAGACTTATGGGTGGTGATGCTTCCCACAACTTCCTATACAGCTCTCCTAAGGACACCCAGCAGCTGACCATGAAAGTCAAACCCCACATTTTAACTAAGCATTGGCATGTAATGGGAACTGAGATAGTGCACAATGCCAATTCTCATGCAGTTCTTTGTCCCTTGTGAGTCTTTCACCTTAAGACCAAAGCAGGTGTAGTGGGCGGATCTCAAACAATTTATTTAGAAGGAATTGGCCCATGTTTAGCCCTTTCTTCCAGGGTTGATAAAATCAAGCCAGCACCTCAATCTTCAATCCAATCCAATTGTTTTTGTTGTTGGCCTATTTTGAAATTCTACAGACTTAGAATAGAGAAAACAGGCAAAATTTCTTATCTAACATTTTCCTTTATTGATTTTTCTCAAAAGAAAAAGAGCGTACTATATTTTGTTTTAAGGTTCCCGGGCCTGTTTTCACATTTATTTTAAATAATGGCCTGTTCGTGTTCAGTAAATTGCTTGGCAGCTATAGAACTTTATCTGCTTCCTCGGAATAATAATAAGGCAGAATTTCACATTGAAATATAATGTGAGAGCCCTATATATCAAAATGACTATTTCACTACATAATGAGATGATTTATATGATGGAAATGATTTCATATGTTAGCTTAATCTAAACATGCTGTATGGTGAGGAATCAGCCATTACTTCCCCACAATGGTCCCTTTAAGATGGCTTCCTGGGCTGGCTAAATAAGTGAAGACCTAACAGCTATTCTGTGCTTCACGTCATTAAATTCCCATTAGATGCTGTAAAAACCAAGCTTTCATTAAGGCTCCTCTCACTCTCTCCAGCTTTCTATTCTTTCAAGACTGGATTATGGTAACAGTTGAAGGCCATTCAACAACATGCCCCACCCAGAGCTTAATTCCCCTGTTCAGTTAGGTCATGATTGATCTGTACATCTATTATATTTGCCCATGTCTAATCCAGATCCCTTGATAACCTTACCGAACAAACATCTATCCAGCTCAGTTTTAAATTTTAATTAGCCCAGTATCCACAGACTTCGGGTGGAGCAAGTTCTTAATTAGCCTGTCTACAATGATATGGCCAGGAACTTGAATACAAAATGAATGGGCAAAGAATTTGCAGGCAGCACACTTATCCAATCATGTCAATAAGTTGTTATCTCAGCAGTTAAAAATACATAAAGCGACTAAAATGCTCCCCACAGCTCTGATTTAAGGATGCTGCCAGAAGAGACATGGATTCCTCAACATCAATCATAACAAGAAAGAAATATTGGTTGATGATTGATCCAAATGGTGGCACCAGCTGTGGGCAGTAGTTCATCATCTTGACTTAGATAAGGCAGTAGGCCTGAAAGGGTTACCTCAGAGATTTGGAACAACCTTGTCCATTGGTGTATAAATAACTGTTTCTGGGAGGATCTGGTCAGGTTTTTGTTAGTAGTTAGTCAGATCTACTGATAAAAATATGTTAAATGAGTGGGCAAAGGTGTGACAAATGATATACGTAGGAAATGTGAAATTGTCCATTTTGACAGGAAGAACAAAAATGATGCACATTGGTCTGAATCTTATGAGATCCTAGTTAAGTATCATTTTTATTGTGTTTTGCAGAGGGTTTCTCTCCATGAGGCCTAGCAAGCTTTCTGATGTTATCGCCCCAAACTTGCCTCGGTAACTACCTCCTGAACCTGTATGGCACCCTTCTCATCCAATGCTAGCCTGATCTTCCCACTGAAATACTCACCACTGCTGGGATATGCTGGCACTAATGCCACATTTAAAAGGGCATTTTGCATCCAGTGAAGTGTTGGTAGTCTGGAGCTGCTCTGCACAATGTCAGATATTTACCGCAGACACGACGGACAGGTGAAATTGACCACCTCATTTTATGAACCTGTAGATCCTAGCAGATAGAGTGGTGCAGAGGAAGGACTTGCTGTTTCCTCAGGCAGAGAAGGTCCCAACAGCAGATCTGCCAGCCTGGTCTCTACCCACGTGAATGTAGTCTCCGTGGTCCAGAAAACTGCCCAGCAGTGCAGGAAGGAAGTCAAAGACCTTCTGCACTCCACAACGGTATGTACCATTCTCTTCTCTCTGCTATCACACGCACACTCTCTCTCTCTGCAATACACCCACCTCTCATCAAGGCTCATGCTCTACCACTTTCATTACTGCTTGCAGCATCTTGCCTCACTCGCTCCCACCTCCCCCACCTTTCAAACTACTGCCCCTGCATAATTCCTGCTCTGCCTACACATTTATTCGAAACACCTCATCATTTTCCCCTGACCTGCACCAGCACTAAGAGCTGTTCCAACCAGTTTCACCTCTTTCAATCCCTTGCTTTCTCTCATTCCAGGAGAAAACAGTTGATAGTAGGGCTGAATGAGCCAGCACAGATGACGGAGTGCTGGATATTTGCCTTCTCACCTTTTACAAGGAGATGATCTTGATCTTTGCCAACGAAGTCTGGACCTGTGAAAATGCAGAAACTTCCCCATCCTAGTGTCCTAGTAAGAACCATTGCTGTGTTACATTCCCAAGAATCTCACTGTGAATTTCCTGCTAACATACCATAACTTCTAACTCTTGATGGCGACACTTTCACTCTTCTATTTCCTGCCGGTCTAAGTGGGCTGCATACAGTTGTTGCCATCAAGAGGACCGTCCCACGAGACCTGCCCAGCTATACCTCTGAAGAAGACAGCACGGACCCCCAAGAGGATGCCCCAGAAAGACTGTGTCCTTCCCAGACCCACCACTATCATCAGCTGGGGAATTTATCTGGATTACAGTCGCAAGCACCTGGTTGTGGGCATTTCATTGCCAAGTCTCTGCAGCTGGCAGATGAAGGAACATGCAGGTCACTGGCACTCAGAGGATAACCAGAGACCAGGCACCTGCTCAGCCCAAGCCAGGACAGGACCTCATGGTGTTCAAACAATGGGACTTCATAGGAATGCACAGACAGGGGATCAACAGGTAGATTTGTCGGCGGCACTGGGTAACCTGATACAAAGGATGCAGAGGAATGCAGCAATCCAGTTGGGAACGCTGCTGCCTCTGGAATGCGATCGTCTGGCTGCTTCTATGGATAGGTTGATTGTTGCCACGGATAGCCAGGACCAGCAGACCCAGAATCTGCTGGATATATGCACAGATCTGCACTCCATCATCCTAACCATTGGTGATCAGCACCAACAGAAAGGTGACAGGAGGACCAAGGAACTTTAGCTCACTCCAGGTGTCCCCTCTTCACATGGAGACAGGACTGTCAGTGGGGACACAGATGGGTGATGAACTCACACAGAGACCCCTTAGATATCTACTCTCAGGACACAGCAGAGGTGGCCAGGCCTTCGACCTTCACCCTGCCTACCAGCTCCAGCCCCGTGGGAGTTGCTGGACATGCTCAGCGTGTCATCTAGGTTAATGTCTCAGATTGTCCTGTCATATCTCCAAGGCCAACAGGCTCCACTGTACTGCAAACTCCCTCACCCGAGCTGCGAAGCCACGGAATGCACTAAAACATTCTGGGAGGGAAAGAAAGAAGAATACCTTCTGAGGGCAGAGGTGATATGGATGAGATGTCCATGTAGCTAAGTTTCCAATTTTGTAAATATATATTCACTTTCATCATCAGCTGTATGTGCAACTACAAGATTAAAGGTTTCGAGCCCACCCATCCTTTGAGCTACATAATATTCGATGGTCCACACTGTGATGTGAGTAATGCCTGCAGCGCATTCAGATAACAAGTAAATGGAAGGTGATTGCTACTGTTATAACTCAATATTCCAGATAAGCCAAGAGAGTGACTGCATCACAGGCATTAGTGGTGTTCATTCATTATCTTGCACGATACAGTACAATATTATGGTATATTGCATGATAGAATGACATGGATAGAACTGAAAAGTTTCTGCTGAAAGATTTTGAACAGATAGGCGTTAAACTAAAAAGCAGAACATCTGGGGTAATCTCAGGATTACTGCCTGACCTAGGTACAAACTGCTACAAGATAAATAAATTCAAGAAGTTACATGCATGCTTTAAAGAGTGGAGTAGCAGGAATCAGTTTCAATTCAGGGGCTTGGGTGAAGAGAGGTGTTCCAGTGGGGGTGGGCTTCACTTGAACTGTACTGGGAGCAATGTTCTAGCAATTTGAAGACGATTTGAAATTGAAGGCTATCGAGAGTACTTTAACCTAATTAGAGTTGGAAAACATGGGCTTACAAAGCAAAAGGAAATTGTGGCATTGCAGGGTCACTAGTTTGACAGCGACACCCAGAGTGGGACAGAAAGGAGTTCAGCGTACAAGCATAAAAAGCAACAGCAAATATAGTTTGGGGGGTGGGGGAATGTTGACAGCAAATATAGAGGTTAATGCTTACAATCTTATAGTTGTTTCAAAGCTACAAGGAGATCAAAGCTGGCAACTAAATATTCAGTGGTATGTGACTTTCCAAAGAGACAGACAAGAAAGGAAGGGTGGTGGGGTAAACATTGTTAGTACATGAAGGAATAAATGTGCATAGCAAGAAATGATCCAGGATTGGATGGCATAGAATCCATATGAGTGGAGGGAAGAAACAACAAGGGGAAAAATATCATTGGTGGGAATTGTCCAACAGTAGCTGTTCTGAAGGACAGATTATAAATTAGGAGACATTGCGGGCACGTAAAAGGGGCAGCCATTAATCATGTAAGACTTTAATCTTCTCATAATCTTCTTCTGCATTAGTGAGATAGCAATGGAATAGGGCTTCTGAGTCTGGGACTTGTCCACTCTGTTTGCTTTTCTTTCTGTTTCTTTTTTCTCTCTCTTCTATCATTTCTTTTCAATTTTATTTTACTTACCTCTTGGTGAAGAGCTCAGACATGGTGATGGCATCAGTAGCGGTGGCAAGCAAGCCCAGTAGCGCAGACTCGAGTGAGCCCAGTGCCATCTCAGGTAGGCCCAGCAGCATGGACTCATGGCGGCAATATCAGAGGCGGGTTTGGGTTCTTGGCAGCGTCTGCATTGTCAGGGCAGTCCCAGCGCCGACTCATTGTTGTTGTGGAGGAGGAGGAGGAAAGTTTGCGTTCCTGGCGGTGTATGCATCCAACGCAGATTCATGGAGGCAGTGGTGGAAGCGAGTTTGGGCCCAATACAAGACCCGGCAACATCAGCACTGGCTGCGTTGGTGAGGTGGGCCCAAAACGGACTCGTGTTGGTGGTGAAGTCAAGTTTGGGCCAGTGGCAGTACCTGGCAGCATCGGTGGCATCTACATTGGCAAGGTCCATCGAGGACTCACAGTAGCAAGGGCATCAGTGGAGGCAAGAAGGCATTAAAGTGTGACAACTCATTCCAGCAGTGGCAGTGAAGGAGATTCATGCCTGGCCAACAGGCCCATGATGGAGCACTTAACAAGAAGGAATGTAAAGTTGGACGCTTTCTTTATTTCTTCATTTTTCTGCTATTATATTCCAAGTTTTTGTTATTTTTCTATGTTTTAAGATGAAGAGCGGTGACACTATACAACACTTGTCACTGTATTTTATGAAAAGACACACTTGACAATGAATAAACCAGATCAAATCAAAGACTACACCTGGAGTACTGTGTAAAATTTTGATCCCCTTACCTGAGAAGAGACTTTTTTTAAAAATTCATTCACAGGATGAGGGTGTCGCTGACCAGGCAGCATTTATTGCACATCCCTAATTACCCAGAGGGCAGTTAAGAGTCAACCTCATTATTGCGGATCTGGAGTCACATGTAGGCCAGACAGATAAGGATGGCAGTTTCCTTTCCTAAAGGACATTAGTGAACCAGATGGGTTTTTGCAACAATTGACAATGGATTCACAGTCATCATTAGACCCTTAATTCTAGATATTTAATTCAAATTCCACCATCTGCTGTGGCACGATTCAAACCTGGGTCCCCAGAACATTGTCTGGGTCTCTGGATTAACAGTCCACCGATAATATCACTAGGTATTGCCTCCCCATAGTGACATTGGAATTCAGAGGACTAAATTCTCTAGATTGATTTCCGAGATGAGGCCTTGTCTTATAAAGAGAAAGTGAACAGTTTAGGCCTATACTCTCTCAAAGTTAGAAGGATGACAGATCTAATTGATGTATGTAAGATGCTAAGGTGGATTGACAAATGGAGACATGGAGAGATGTTTCCCCATGTGAGGCAGTCAAGAATGAGAGGTCATAATTTCAGAATAAGTGGTAACAGATTTAAAACTGAGAGAGGAGAAATTACTTCTCTGAAACAGTCATGAATCTGTGGAATTGATTTTTCTAGATTGTGGTGAATGCCAGGACATTGAATATGTTTATGGAGGAGATAGACAGATTTTTAATTAGCGACGGATTGAAGGGTTATGGAAAGTGAGCAGGAATGTGGAGTTAAGGCCAAGATGAGATCAGCCATGATTATATTAAATGGTGGAGCAGGCTCAAGTGGCTGAATTGCCTATTCCTTCTAGTTCTTATGTTCCTATTGGGAAAGCAAATCAACAAAGATACCAATGGGGAATAATTCATAGAGTGTATTTGGAATAATTTCCTAGCAGAATTTGCTGTGGATCCAACCAGGAATAAGCCTATTTTGGATCTGGTAATGTGTAATAACACAGGCTGAATAGATGATCACAGAGTAAAAGATCTCCTCAGAATAAAAAAAAACCTGG
Organism: Rhincodon typus; assembly: GCF_021869965.1. NCBI lineage: Eukaryota > Metazoa > Chordata > Chondrichthyes > Orectolobiformes > Rhincodontidae > Rhincodon > Rhincodon typus. The sequence continues at coordinate 91,483,523 of NC_063335.1, forward strand.
GGGAATAGTGACCATAACATGGTAGAATTAAGCATACAGTTTAATTACAGAGATTGAGAAACTTGCGTCAGGAACAACCATGTAAAACTAAAATAAAGGTAATTACGTAGGGATAAGAGCAGAGTAGGTTGGCATGAACTGGGAAAGAAGTTTAGTAGAAAAAACTACGAAGGAATCATCATAGGACTCCTTATTAAAACAGAGATGAGAGTTATAGAGTCATAGAGTCATAGAAGTCTACAGCATGAAAACAGTCCCTTTGGCCCAACTTGTCCGTGCCGCCCAGTTTTCACAATGAAACTAGTCCAATTTGCCTGCATTTGGTCCATATCCCTCCACACCTATCTCATCCATTTACCTGTCTAAATGCTTCTTAAATAACGAAATTGTACTCACTTCCACCACTACCTCTGGCAGACCATTCCAGACATTCACCACCCTCTGTGTGAAACAATTGCCCTTGTAAATCCTTTTGTATCTTTCTCCTTTCACCTTCAATCTATGCCCCCTAGTTTTAGACTTCCCTGAATGGCACAAATTGTTCCAAATGTGGCCTCACCAACGTCTTGTACAGCTGCAACAAGACATCCCAACTCCTATACTCAGTGCTCTGACAAATGAAAGCAAGCATGCCAAAAGTCTTCTTCACCAACCTGTACTTGTGGTTCCACTTTCAAGGAGCTATGAACCTGTACCCCCAGATCTCTTTGTTCTATAACACTCCACAGGGCCCAAACATTGAGTATGTCAGTCCTGCCCTGGTATGACCCATCAAAGTGCAACACTTTGCATTTATCTAAAGTAAACTCCATGTGCCATTCCTCAATTGAGATGATTTTGTTTTCTCCAAGTGTTATGAGTGTTTGGAACTCTCATTCTGAAAAGCTGGTGGAAGCAGAGTCTGGCTGGCCTACTCCTGCTCCTATTTCATATGTTTGTACAGTCTACAGCTATGTAACATAAACATAATTATTATTTCTTGGGAAAAAAGTACCTTTACCTTGCATTAATGTAGTTAATCAGTTTTAAGCTCATGTAATCTGTTCACTCATTATATAAAACTACTTTTTGCTACTCAAGTACATATCTGTTTTGCTGAAGATTTATTAATAGTTAATCCTTCACCACTTAATACTAGTTTGTAGGACTTAATAGTATTACAAGAAAGGTTTGTGGCAGTAAATCTACCCAAAAGAAGATCCTATCAGAACCAAATGCCAGCTGCGGACATGTCTTCCAAATAATAATGTCTAGTGGTCACAGAATTCCAAAGCAGGCACAAACCCTGCAAACAACGCATTAGCAGAGATTAACTCAAACCACCAACAAGCAACAACTTCATGTGTGGCACTTGTGGCAAATCTTGCCTTTTCAGAACTGCTTTTTTTTCTCAGCTATCAAAAGAAGTGCTGCAGATGATCTCATTTGACCTCAACAAAGTTCTGAGGCTACATTCCCATCAGCTCTTGCAAATGGAAGGATGCCAATAAAATTACCTCGTATTGAAATGTATAAACAGCACAGAAACAGGCTGTTCAACTGAACGAGTTCATGCTAGCGTTTATGGTCCAGAAAAGAATTCCTCCCACCCTACTTCATCTAACCCCATCAACATATCCTATTACTACTTTCTCCCTCATGTGGTTATCCAGCTCCCCTTGAATGCATCTATGCTAGTCATCTTAACCACTCTTTATGCTAGTGGGTTCCACATTCCGACCACTCTCTTGGTGAAGTGGTTTCTCCAGAATTCCCAATTGTATTTATTATTGACTATGGTACACTTGCAACCCCATGTTCTGGTCTCCAAACAGCGGAAACGTTTTCTCCACATCTACCTGTCAAACCCTTTCAGAATCCTAAAGGCCTCTATGAGGACATCCCCTGAGCTGTTCTTTTTGAGAGAAAAAGCCTCAAGCTAGTTCATCTTTTCAGATAGGTATATACTCTCAGTTTGCATTTCCTTTTGATAAACCCCTTTTTTGAAGATTCTTTCATACTTCCACATTCTTCTTATAATATGGAGACCAGCAGTGTTCACAGTACTATGTGTGGTCAAGACAAGGAATCTACACAGGTTTAACATAACTACTCAACTTTTCAATTGGTTTTCCTAACAATGAACCCAAGTACACTGTTTGGTTTTAATGGCCATATTATTTTGTGATGCTACTTTAAGTGATTTATGAATCTGTCCCATGAGATCCCTCAACCCCTCAACTTCAACTAGACTCATCTTCCAAGGCATAAGCAACTTGCTTATTCTTACTGCCCCACACTTACTTATACAGAGGTTCATTTGCCAATCGCATGACCATTCTACAAGTTTACCCATTGTCTCTCTGCAATTAATCCATTCCAACTCATCAATTCGATTTCACATACCCATTGAAATACATAGAAATTAATTCACAAACAGCTCCCTGTTGGCATCCAGGTGGCTAATTTGATAAAAATACTACCCAATGCAGAACAGAGAAAAACTTACCTGAAACAAAACCAGAAATCATTGGAAAAACTCAGCAGGTCTGGCAGCGTCTGTGGAGCGAAAGCAGAGTTAACATTTTGGGTTTAGAGATCCTTCTTCAGACTTAAATGGAAATTTTAAGTTCCCAGTCAATCAGTTTATCTCTTTGTTCTTGCATAGTACAGAACTTGAGTACTGCTGGAAAAGACACATTTTACCAAAGCTTTTCATCTTGCACTCATCAAAACAATTCTCAACAAATACCAAAGGAAAGGGAAAACAGAATTTACACTGTTTGAGAGGTCAATGCTGATTGTTTGGCAAGTGGAGTCTGATTGGTAAAGACATTGCCATGGAGAATGCAGCAGTTAATAATAACTGACAGTTTACTGCCAAGCTTTATCTAAATTTCAAAGTCAACAAAGTGTGGAGCTGGAATAATACAGCAGGTCAGGCAGCATCAGAGGAGCAGGAAAGCTGACCTTTCAGGTCAGGACACTTCTTCAGAATTTGAAACCAAGCAGGATGATTCTGATTGGTCAAGACTTTATTTTGCCTGTACTTTGGCATTTCTTGCAAATTTCCTTGATGAGTGCAAGATGAAAAGTTTCAATAAAATGTCATTTTTCAGCAATACTCTATTTGTCTCTGCCCTGACAGCGATGAATGGTGTATAATTAACACCTTAGTTAAGGAGAGAAAGGCCATGTGGGATTCTATTCCAAATCACGGTCATAGGAACATAGGAATTACTAAAGTAAAAAAAAGCCAAGATCCAACAAGATTATTATTGACCATGAAACACGTGCTGAAAATCAAGACCTGCTATGGGGTCAGCATAAAAGTTAAGGATGCAGAAATTCACCAATTTACCTGCCATTTACAGCCAGGTGACAGAAAGTATTGACTAAATTTCTGTACTTAACAAAAATTACTATACATTCCAAGTAATTACACTGTAGCCAAAAATAAACAGTAATGAGCCATTGACATCTAACTTTCCTACTTAAAACTCTTATAGTTTTATAAAGCCTCTCTTACACACACACACAAACACACACACACACACACACACACACACACTCAAAACGCTAGGAAATCAGTACCGTGGTTCCTGAGGTGAGTTTTGTGCTGGTTAGAATGCTGCTTCTCATGGTCTTTCTCCGGAGTATTCCACTGGTTTCCAGGAGGCACAGGGGACCAGATCCAACTTATAAAAGGTCTCTGACCAATCGACTAAAAGTCACTGCTTACAGCAATTGCCAAACAAAAGATAAATTGTTAACTCCAAGCTGAAAGTGGCTTATTCAGCAGAGAACAAGGAGAGAGAGAGAGCTCCTAAGCTGGTGGTGGTCCAGCATCTCTGTATCTTGTTCAAAGCCCTAAGTTGTTCAGCCACCTGAGAACCAATCATAATTGCAGATGGGCAGAAGAACTTCATCATTAATAACTGGTCAGTCACCCACAAACCAAACTGTTCCTTGTTGCAAACCAAAGCTCCATTTGGAGAAAACCCTTCGGTTCCAGTTCATCTGCAAACACTGCTGTAACCTTTGATTGTGCAAACTGTGTTCAGAATGAGTATCAAGTTACCTACTTTTGAACCAAGCAGCAATCCTTCCAATCTCTGATTTTGGAATAGCCATTTTCTCATTTCAGTTCACAATTGAAAAAACAAACAATAAAATAAAAAGACAAGGCCTTTACAATGCAACAACAATGAAATTGTTGATTAATCATTGAAATCACTTTTTATGAATTAGTCTACACCAGACACACGTGAGGTAAGGAATGTTTGGAAGCCCTGGATACAAGGTCATTGCTTCCATCTCAAACGCATGTAACATGCTACACCTCATTTCACACATCACCTGAATACCGAGTCCTAAAACGTTATTTTTTGAAAGAGATCTATGTACTTTACATTTGAATGAATCAAAACCAACTGTTTCCATCATTTCCCTAGAGGGTCTGTTTTACACATTGGGCATAAGCACACCAAAATATCGTTTTTGCAAATAAACTTTGATTACATCTCTGTTCCACACCAGCAATAGCAAACATCGGCTGTTTCCCCTGGTTCTAGAATCTTGTTAATGCTACTTAAAAGATGGCTTTGCAGACACCATTGAGAAAAAGATTGGGTCTCAGTCATGAATTTTGTCATGTGCAGATTGTTGACACAAAGAGAATAGTCAGTTGGTAAAATAATAGGGAAAGATAGTTTCTGGGCATGAAGGGAATAGAACATAAATTAGACAGAGAATGAACAGCAATGTAAGAAATTCAGAAGAAAACACTCTATACTCTTTAACGGAGAAAACTTGAAAATGCCCATTTACAATTCACTGATGAAAATCATGGGAAAGAGCAGGTTCATATACAGAAGAAGGAAAAGAAAATATATGAAATTACATTGGCAGACATCCCATGAAATGGCTTAAAGTGACTACCTACGTGCATGTCAAAATGCAACAGGATGAATCTGTGACAGGGTGATGTATAATAGAAGAGCAGTTTGAAATTTACAGTATCTAAGATAATTAATATGTTGCAAACAGGTAAAAATATTTTACTGATATAGAACTTTTTGTGCAAGAATGCAGCAAGTTTGACAATTAAAGTGAAAACAGATTCCAAAGGATATTATTAGGTCAATCCCATGTGTTTCCAGAGGGAGCTGCATGTGAAAAATTATAGTCTGGAGACAAGTTATGATACTATATCTCTCATTATCTCTCCATTGTCTCTTGGAACATAGCTTTTAGCTGGTGGTGTTGAGTTTCATCACATTTACAATGAGAGTGACAAACTGTACATGGAGCAAGTCATCAGATTTAAGTCACCAGACATTCTTCCATTCAAAGTCAAAACTAGCACAGAATGGCAATGCACAGAGTGGAGTAAGTGCTGGATCACATGAATAAAGACAGCTTAGTGAAGGACAGGAAACAAAGCTGAAATTATTGGAGATCAAACATTGGGTCTGCAGAATTTGGTTCATGTTACATCAATATGCTTACAAACATCAAGTACAATTAACACCATATATTGTCATTCCTTCAGTGTCGCTGGGCCAAAATCCTGAAATTCACTCCACAATAGCATTGTGCGTCTATGTTCACCAAGTGAACTGAAGCTGTTCCAGAAAGCAGTTCACCAACACTTTCTCAAGGGCAACTAGGGATTAGCAAGAAATACTGGCCCAGCCAATGGTGCCTACATCTCATGAATCAATAAATGGTGAACAGACTTGTGGGCCATGTGATCTACATCTCCTAATTCAGCAATTAGGCTAATGTTACAGCCAACAATTTTATTTCTTCACCAGGTTTCTACCAACCTCACCAGTCCATTGATATAGTTCCACAGTCAACAGCTTCATTTCTCACCAATCAACACAATCACCAATTTTTGTGTGAGCTATAAACCTCTTTATCACATCTGCAATATTAGAATCTAAACTATTTACATACAGTCCAAAAACCACAGGACCAAGTAGTAAGTCCTGGGGAATCCTAAATGCTGAAGCCTTCCAGCAACCAATTGACCAATACTTTTGCTTCCTGCCAATGTTTTATAGAATAGAATCCTTACAGTGTGGAAACAGGCCCTTCAGCCCAACAAGTCCACACAGACCCTTGGAGCATCCCACCCAGACCCATTCCCCTATAACCCACCTAATCTACAGACCCCTGAACACTACAGGCAATTTAGCATGGCCAATCCGCCTAACCTGCACATCTTTGGACCGTGGGAGGAAACCGGAGCACCCAAAGGAAAGCCACGCAGACACGGGGAGAATGTACAAACTCCACACAGACAGTCACCCGAATTGAACCCGCGTCCCTGGCACTGTGAGGCAGCAGTGCTAACCACTGAGCCACCATGCTGCCCTAAATATGCTTTGGACTAACTTGTAGTTCATTTACACTTGGGTCCCATGGGCTCTGAAGTTTCTGACCAGTTTTTGTGGGACTTTGCCAAAAGCCATGAAGAATTAGATGCCTCCGATTGTGCCCTGAAATTTGACTTTCTCTCCAGCATCCTGAGCATGAGGTTCTCAGGATGCTATTGGCTCCCAATGTCTCCAGGCAATAACTGAAGCAGACGTTCTCCTCTTGCTGCCACCTGAGTTTCTTTGGTGTTTGTACATGTGGCAATGCACATACAGAAGACTCAAGCCCACACAGGCATGAAGATGCAGAGGGAGCACACACCTACATTTATGGCACGAAGTTGCCAAACAATGATCATCTCCAACAAGACAGAATATAACCATCACCCATTGACATTCAATGGCACTACAATCATTGAATTCTCCACTATCAGGAGACAGGAGTTAGCTTTGACCTGAAACTGAAATGGATTAACCATGTAAATACATGGCTGCAATGATAGGTCAGAATTCTGTGGTGAATAAATTGCCTCCTGACCCTACAAAGTTGTCCACAGTCTACAAGGCACAAGTCGGGAGTGTGATGGAAAACTCTCCACTTGCCCGGAAAAATGCAGTTCCAATAACATTCGAGAAGCTCGATGCAATCCACAATAAAATCACTGTTTGGTTGGCACCTCATCCATCACCTTGGACATTCACTCCCATCACCATCAATGGCAACAGAATGTACGATCTAAGATGCACTGCATCAACTCACCAAGGCTCCTTCAACAACACCTTCCAATCTCACAATCTCTACCATTCAGAATGATGGAGGAGGTGATGGCATAGTGGTAGTGTCACTCAACTAGTCATCCAGAATCACAGACCTATGTCTGGGGTCATGGCAGAAATTAAAAGCTAATCAAATGGTGACCATGCAACTAAACATCAATTGTTATAAAATCTCACCTGGTTCACTAATGTTGTTCAGGAAAGGAAATCTGCCATCCTTAGCTTATCTGGTCTACATATGACACCAACTTTACAGAAGCGTGACTGACTCTTACCTGCCCTTTGAATGGCCATACAAGCCAAAGGCTTCATAAGTTGCCTTACCAGCAATGTCCATAATCCACGCAAGAATAAAAGAAAACACATGGGAATATCAACACCACCTGCAAGTTCCCCTCCAAGCCACTCACCATCCTGATTTTGTTTTCTCTATTCATTTTGTGGGATGTGGGCATCACTGGCTGGCCAGCATTTCTTGCCGATCCCTAGTTGCCCTTGAGAAGGTGGTGGTGAGCTGCCTTCTTGAACCGCTGCAGTCCTCCTGCTGTGGGTTGACCCACAATGCCATTAGGGAGGGAATTCCAGGATTTTGACCCAGCAACAGTGAAGGCACAGCGATATATTTTCAAGTCAGAATGGTGAGTGACTTGGAGGGGAACTTGGAGGTGGTGGTGTTCCCATATATCTGCTGCCCTTGTCCTTCTAGGTGGAAGCAGTCATGGGTTTGGAAGATGCTGTCTGAGGATCTTTGGTGAATTTCTGCAGTGCATCTTGTAGATAGTACACACAGCTGCTACTGAGTGTCGGTGGTGGAGGGAGTGAATGCTTGTGGGTGTAGTGCCAATCAAGCGGGCTGCTTTGCCCTGGATGGTGTCAAGCTTCTTGAGTGTTGTTGGGGCTGCATTCATCCAGGCAAGTGGGGAGTATTCCATCACACTCCTGACTTGTGCCTTGTAGATGGTGGACAGGATTTGAGGAGTCTGGAGATGAGTTACTCGCTTTTGGAAACATATCGCTGCTCCATCACTGTCACTGGGTCAAAATCCTGGAATTCCCTCCCTAAGGCATTGTGGGTCTACCTACTGCACGTGGACTGCAGCGGTTCTAGAAGGCAGCTCACCATTACCTTCTCAAGGGATGGGCAATAAGTGCTGAGTTAGCTCATGACATCCACAAATCATGAATAAATATAAAATGAATAAACTCTGAGAGTTGTCTGTTACTGACAGGCAGCTATTTGGAGTCAGAGGAATTTGGCAGCTGGGTCCATAAGGTTGGGCGGAGATTGTCTGGGATAGCATTTGAGTGTGGAGGCACTCAATGCTGACTCAGACCAGAGACAACGGGTTCTGGAGTCAGGTCTGGCAGTGGCACTTTGATACTGGTTGGATCCAGCATAGGCCCAACAGGAGATGGGGCTTCTGCATGGGCAACTCTGATAGGCAGGAGATTACACATGAAGCTGCCGAGTAGTGGGTAATGTTATCGAGAGAGCTGTATTTGAGTTTATGATTTTGAGGAGGGACAAGTTACCTTCACCAGCTCCTCCAGGCCTCTGGCCTCATCACCACCATCATTTGTACAAACTCAACAGTAGCAACTCCCTTACCCTGCCCCAACCCCAACATTCAAACCAAACAGCAAAATATCCCACATCTTTCACCACCCCATTTTGTCACTCATGCTAAAAAGCAAGTAGAATACATCAAATCCTTACCCTCATTAAATCTCCCTTGTCATCTCCTCAGAAAATTTAATTGAATCATAACTTGGCCCTCTTTAACAAATTCATGATGGGCATCCTTGATTACTCCATTCCATATGAAGATTTAGACCATCTTTTGGATTGTTTTTTAGTGATTGGGATATGCACCACTGAGGTTAGGTTGATGTACAGCTAATTACTCCTTTTCTCCTTATAATATGATCCATTTTGGTGACCTGATTGAGAAATAGCTGATGGCAAGGACTCCCCAGGTCTTCTCACATTCTTCTTCTGTACTGCCAGTGTATCTCACCCTATTGCAGTGGACCCATTACCTGAGGCAGAAAACGCTTTTTTACTCATTGCTTTTACAGAGACACCTTCTCCTTCTGGTCAATTGCATTATGTATCCATCAGTGATCGGTACATCTTAGGTTAGGCAAAAACAAAAACCTGTGCATCAGTCCCTTTTGTGAAAAACTTCATTTCTTTCTCTTCCCTTTAAATGATTAAAAGGCAGTTCTTGGATCACTCTGTAGTGCTGCATAAACAAGTTGTTGAGCAAAACAAAACTTCTCACTTCACAATGATCTTCATTAAACCCTTTAAGGGCTAAATACAAATTTGGAGTTTCTAATGTTTGCTGAAATCACACCGCATTTCACTCATTTCCATTTTTTCATCAAAATTATTAAGCAGATGAAAACATGGCCCCTTAATGGTAAAATAGATTGTTCTTTAACACAAAGCCAAGCTACGTTTTTGCCTGGAGCTGTCCTTTCCTTAATCCTTTTTAATTAGCAGCCAACTTGTTTCTTGAAGGCTGCGGTTGTATTTGCAGTTTCTCACGACGGCAGATGTAAAACTCGCCAAAGTGCGTTTGTGTGTTTAAGAATCGGATCATAACACTTGTTTCACGGCTTTTGATGGATGTCAGTGTATTTTTCTTTTGGTAATGTGAGACCCCGGGGGCAAGTTCTTAGTGAAGGAGAGACAGAGAAAGGGAAAGACATTGCCTTCTGGAAATAATTGGGAATGTCGTCATATCAGCAGAACGTCCAGGGTCACTAATTGGGAGAGAAGTGTTTTCAGATGTTGGTTAGGACTGGCTGTCATTTTTGCCGAGATTATATGGTTAGTGCTTATTGTGTCTGGTAACTAGGAGCAATGAAGATGCAGGGGAATTGGCCCAGAGTCCAAGTTCCTCCATTGGCATGGAGAATGCATGATTTAATGCTGAAATAAAACTAATAGCATACAAAAATCTTTGAAGAAGGCTGAAAAAATTGACAAGGTTGTTAGAAAACCGCATGGAGTGCTTGACTTTATAAATAGAGACGTAAAGCACAAAGGAATGAAGCTATGCTAAACCTTTATAAACCACTGGTTAGACCTCAGCTGAGTAATATGTCTAATTCTGGGTACAACAGTGGAGGAAGGATGTCAAGGCTTTAAAGGGAGTGCAGGGGAGATGTATTAGACTGTTATCAAGGATGAGAGATTGTTGTATACAGTAATGGTTCAGAAGTGGTTAAGGTTCATATTACATTGATTCCACACATTCAACTGATATCATACACAGTCTTTGGGACACAAGGGATTGGATATTACATGTTGCTGCAGGGTGTGTTTTTGATGGGATTGTATAAAATAGAGATGGTGGCAAATTCACTACCTTTCACCACTACCACCTGAGCTCACCCACATAACACAGCGAGTGAGCAGTGGGCAGTTTGTGTGGTCAGTTGAGTGGGACTGGGATATTCAATTTTTTTATTTAAAACATTTAAAGCAGCAAGATGGAAGGGAGGTGCTAACATTGAAGGGTACTCTTTGTCCATCAGGTGTGACCCAGTGAAAATTTTAGTACCCCTCTTTCCCAGTTGCACATTCTATATAACCCACTGCCGCGTTGAATCCCATTCCTGAGGTTCCAAAACTAAACAGCTCAAAGTCCCCAGCTCACCTGGTTTGGTGCCCTTTCTGCACGTGGGGCTGTCTGTAGTTCCACTATGGAGCTCTAATGGGATTGTTGGAGCTGCTGCAAGGTCTTCTTCCCAGCAATAGGGAGAAGTCCCACTTTGACTTTGTTTAGCCCACTCGCGACAGGTTAAGGCTGCAGAGCAGACTGACCAGTCTAGGAGGGTGTGGGAATGGTGGGGTACAAGCTGTCTGCTCCCAGCCCCATAAGTTTTAATCCAAAGAGTCTTACTCCAACTTTCGGAGGGAGAGGCTGCATCTGTTCCAGACTCTTAAGATTCTAGTAATGAGTGTCTGATCAAATGTTCCTATTAGCATCATACAACAAAGCTACCAGGTTTGAGAAGTCCCCAGGGCTCCACTGGGCAGCATGCATTCTTTTCCACATTTAAATTTGAATGAAAGAAGAAAAATGGCAAGTTTCCTCAGGGAGGGCAGAAAGAAGAGTTGTGGATGGAGGTGTAATTTCAAGGATGGATGTTTTCTCATAGCACCACTAAAGATTTGCCTGATGCCCCAAAATTAAAAATTGATGTCAAGTTTATTCACGTTAAAGTATAAAAGTTCGACAATATTTAATAGATTTGATTTAATAGGTTTGATTGAGGAATATGGAGAAGCTGTTTCTCCTGGCAGCAGTGCTGGTAGATGGTGGTACAAAGATAGAAAATTGCTAAAAGAACTGACAGCATCAAGGAGATATTTTACACAGCAAGTTAATATTGTTTAGAATGAACTGTTTGAATATTTGCAAAAGCAAATTCAATAATAACTTGCAAAAGGCAACTTTCCAAATTTTTGAAAATAAAATTCTTTCAGTTATATGTTCTCCTGTACTGTGTGAATCTAAGATTCTAACTTTTTTTTTTAATTTATACTTGTTTATAGCACAGCTTTTTCTGGGCTGCAAATTTATATGGAAGGCATTTATATGGGGCTGAATGGCTTGGTCTATGGAAGAAATCTGGGAGACTCACATGAGAAGTCAGGTGGAGCCTTTCTTGCTATAGGGTGAAATTTTCATGGAGACTGCTAGTTTTCAAGATGAGATTCTCACCAGTGATTGGAGAGATGACTATCAAAGGAGATTTATTGTTTGTTGTCTTATTGGTGAGGCAAAGGCCCTGTTTCTGTGCTGTATTGTTCTGTTATTCTTTATTAATTGCAAATCCTGCAGCTCTGTATCATTCACATACTGGAAGTCGACAATTCTCAACATAAAATTCCTGGAGACTTCAGCTCATTGCTTATTCCTCCGGGCCCGCATCTTGGATATGGGTTTAGGTCGGGTGAGTGCGAGTGATCGAAGATGTTACAGGCAATAGTGAGACTAGCAGACTATGAGTCATGGTGGGAGGTGGATGCAGTAGCAGAGATAGAGTGAGAATGAGATATTAGAGAGAAACATGCTGGTGGAGCAGAGACTGTAACTGAGCATCTTCCTACACAGCTAGGATGAGACTGCACTTGCCTGGGCGGCAACCTAAAACCAGGCTGTGGTCCCCCCAAAGCCTACTGCAGTTTTGTTTAGTTTTGGCTTTTGCACCACATGAAATGCACAAGTAATGCACTTGCAATCCCAGTAAAGCCCATGCAACCGCTCTTTCAGTGTTAGCTTGTGTGGCTTGAATTTTGCAGGGCCTTGAGATTTGGAAAATAACCTAACCCTCTTAGCTGTGTTCATAGACTCAGAGAGAAGTACAGTACAGGAAAGGTCATTTAGCCCATCTTTATTAGTGCGTAAAAAGGATTTGGACATAAACTTGAAAATGAAGTATCAGTAAGGCTCCAGGGCAAAAGCAGGAAATATAACTTATTGAATAGTTCTTTCAAGGATGCATATACAGTGGGCAATAGGCCTCCTCTGTGTATCCATTAGATTTAACTCCCAACCAACATCATTATAAAAATAGGCTATCTGACCAACTGTTTGTGGGACTATTTTGCCTACAATTTGGCTGCAACACTTCTTATCAGTAACTACATCACAAAGGTAATTAATTTTCTATCAACCCTAAGTGTTTAAAGGCCTCAAAGATTGTTATACACTTGTAAGTCATGCTTCCTTACATCATCAGAGAAGTGCAATGGATGGTAAGTAGTCCCTCTCTCACCCTGACACTCAAATATGTTGTAGAAATCTTATTGGCACCTTGGCCACAATCAACAGATTCAGCACAAATCATGTTCATTCAGTTCCAGGCTGTGTGACTGAGTCAAATGAATGGAGAAATCTGCATTGAACATAATGTTTCAATCGCTGCTGCTTCTGTGAGAATTACCAGAGGCTACTACAGGATAGCTGTGGGATTTGCCTTATGAGTGAATGTGTGTGTCCCAGTGTGACAGATCAGCAGCTGGAGTGTGTGCAATGCATCCCCAAGCTGGGAGTGAAGTCATGAAATAACTAGAGAGCAGGGACATCAGCCAACAGCCTGCAGTACATTACTGACTCACAGCAGGGGAAAACACTGCAGGCAAATTACTGCAAAACACATCGCCAGAAAGCCACACTATGGAGCTTGAGTTGTAACCCACATCTGACAGAGGCATATTGCAGGCCTGGAAACACCCAGGACCATTAAAGAAAAATGCAGGTGTTCGACATTTATAGTATGATATACAGAGAATTCATGTAGATTTGGACACCAAACTCAGGAAAGATACCCCTTGGAGGGGTACAGTGCAGATTTTCCATAAATGATAGCAAGACTTAAGGGTTAAATTTTGACAGCATACATAATCTTGGCTTGCATTTCTTTATGTTTAGATGGTTGTGGGGTGATCTAATCAAGGTATTTAAAAGAATTAGGCAATTTAATAGGGTAGATATAAAGAAACTATTTCCTCCGGTGGGGATTCCAAAATAACAGGCATAATCTTAAAATTAGAGCTTAAAATTAAATTTAGGAGTGAAATCGGGAAATACTTTTTCCATACGTAGGCTTTTTTCACACTCCACTAAACCCTGTGGATGTTGAATCAATTTAAGTGTTCAAGACTGAGATTGATAGAGTTTTAATGGGTTCTGTACCAAGAAATATAGAGCATAGACAGGTAAAGGAAATAGACTTGCAATGTATGATGACCTAACTGACTCAAGAGGCTAATCTCACATAATCATAAAATTTTACAGTACAGGCAAAGGCCATTTGGCCCATCGTGTCTGTACCAGCTTCCAAAAGAACTTCCCAGTCCCGTTCTCCAGCCCTATTACCATAGTCTCTAAATTTGTCACTTTCAAATATTTATCCAGCTCTCTTTTAAAGCCTTCTATGGAATCTGCCTCCACTTCACTCCCAGGCAGCACATTCTAAATCTTAATAACCCTGAGTAAAGATGTTTCTCCTCATCTCATTCCTAGATCTCTTACCAATAATCTTGACATCTGTGACCCTGAGTTACAGACTATCAACTAGCTAAAACAAAATACCCTTCTTCACCCTGTCAAAATTGTTCATAATTTTGAATACTTCAAGAAGGTCACTTCTTAATCTTTTCTGCTGTTAGGAGAATAAGCCTAACTTCTCTAACCTTTTCCTGTTTCTAAAATCTCACATTCCTGGTATCATTCTAGTAAATCTCCAGGGATTGGAACATCCTTCCTTAAGTAAGGTGCCTAGATCTGAACACAATCCTCCAAATGTGATCTGACCAATAATTTGTAGAGGGCTGGTATCACTTCATTGCTTTTATACTCTATGCCTCTATTTATAAACCCAAGGATCCTATAACCCTTCTTAATAACTGTTTCAACTTGCCTAGTCACCTTCAGAGAATTATGTACATGAACCCCAAGGTCCCTCTGCTCCTGTACTCCCATCAAATTTGTACCATTGAGCCTGCATTGTCTCTCCTTGTTTCTTCTACCAAAATCATTACCTCACATTTCTCAGCATTGAAATTCATTTGCCAGGTGTCTGCCCATTTGACTGACTTTTTGATGTCCCTGTGAAGTAGCTCAGCGTCATCCTTACAATTAACCATTTTCCCCAACTTAGTATCATCTGCAGATTTTGAGATTTTGTCCTCAATACCCATCTACAAACCATTTAAATAAAACACCAAAAGCAAGCGTCCCAACTCTGATCCCTGAAGAATACCACTTTCAATCGTTTCCAGGCTAAGAAATATCCATATATGCGTACCCTCTGTTTCCTATTATTAGCCAACTTCTAATCCATGCTGCCAAGGGCCATCAATCACAAACATCTCTGATTTACTAACAGAGCTCCCATGTTGTACTATATCAGAGTCCAAGTACTGTATACAATATCCACAGTACTAACCTCATCCACTACCTGTGTCACCTCGTCAAAGAACTCAATAGAATTTGTCAGACATGAGCTGCCCTTGACAAAGTCATGTTGACTGTCCAGTGTTAACTTATTTTTTCTCTAACTGTATATGTTATCCTCCATTATAGCCTCCATTTTCCCACTATTGATGTCAAGCTGGCAGGTTGTAGTTTCTCGGGTTATCCTTTGCCCCTTTCTGAAACAGCAACATTGTGATCCTCCAGACCCTCAGGGGAGCACACTGGCTCAGAAGTTAGCACTGCTGCCTCACAACACCAGGAACTTAGGTTCAATTCCACCCTTAGGTGACTGTCTGTATGGAGTTTGCACATTCTCCCTGTGTCTGCGTGGGTTTCCTCCAGGTGCTCTGGTTTCCTCCACAGTCCAAAGGTGTGTAGGTTAGGTGGATTGACCATGGGAAAAGCAGGGATAGGGTAGGGGGGGATGGGTCTGGTCAGGGTACTGTTTGGAGGGTCAGTGTGGACTTGATGGGCCAAATGGCCTATTTCCACACTGTGGGGAATCTGTGATTCTACCCCTGATACTAATCCTTTTCCTCAGAGTGGCCTGGAAAATGTATGTCAATGGCTTTGCGATTTGTTCCTTTACCTCTCTCACCAATCTAGGATGCGTTCCCGCAGATTGGAAAACAGCCAATGTGATGCCACTGTTTCAAAAAGGAAGTAGACAAGAAGCAGGTAACTATAGGCCAGTTAGCTTAACTTCAGTAGTGGGGAAAATGCTTGAATCTATCATTAAGGAAGAAATAGCAAGACATCTGGATATAAATTGTCCCATTGGGAACACCCAGCATGGGTTCATGAAGGGTAGGTCCTGTTTAACTAATTTGGTGAAATTCTTTGAGGACATTATTTGCATGGTGGACAATGGGGAACCTGTGAATGTGGCGTATCTGGATTTCCAGAAGGCATTTGACAAGGTGCTACACCAAAGGCTGCTACATAAGATAAATTTGCACGGTATTACAGGTAACGTATTGGCATGGATAGAGGATTGGTTGACTAGTAGAAAGCAAAGAGTAGGGGTAAATGGGTGTTTTTCTGATTGGCAGTCAATGGCTAGTGGTGTGCCTCAGGGATCTGAGTTAGGACCACAATTGTTTACAATTTACATTGATTATTTGGAGTTGGGGAATAAGTGTGGTGTGTCAAAATTTGCAGATGACACTAAGGTGAGTGGTAGAGCAAAGTGTGCAGAAGACACTGAAAGTCTGCAGAGGGATATAGATAGTCTAAGTGAGTGGGCAAAGGTCTGGCAGATGGAGTACAATGTTGATAAGTGTGAGGTCATCCATTTTGGTAGGAATAACAGCAAAATGGACTATGTTTTAAATGGTAAAAAATTGCAGCACGCTGCTGTGCAGAGGGACTTGGGTGTCCTTGTGCATGAATCGCTAAAAGTAGGATTGCAGGTGCAGCAGGTAATTAAAAAGGCAAATGGAATTTTGTCTGCCATTGCTCGAGGGATGGAGTTTAAAAACAGGGAGGCTATGCTGCAGCTGTATAGGGTCCTGGTGAGGCCACACCTGGAGTACTGTGTGCAGTTTTGGTCTCCTTACTTGAGAAGAGATATACTAGCACTGGAGGGGGTGCAGAGGAGATTCACTCGGTTGATTGCAGAGTTGAGGGGGTTGGATTATGAGGAGAGACTGAGTAGGCTGGGATTATACTCATTGGAATTCAAAAGAATGAGGGGAGATCTTATAGAAACATATAAGCTTATGAAGGGAATAGATAAGGTGGAGGCAGGGAGGTTGTTTCCACTAGCAGGTGAAACTAGGACAGGGGCATAGCCTCAAAATAAAGGGAAGCAGATGTAGGACTGAGGTCAGGAGGAACTTCTTCACCCAAAGGGTTGTGAATCTGTGGAATTCCCTGCCCAGTGAAGCGGTTGAAGCTACCTCGCTGAATGTTTTTAAGGCAACGCTAGATAAATTTTTGAATAGTAAAGGAATTAAGGGTTATGGTGAGCAGGCGGGTAAGTGGAGCTGAGTCTCAAAAAGATCAGCCATGATCTTATTAAATGGCGGGGCAGGCTCGAGGGGCTGGATGGCCTACTCCTGCTCCTAGTTCTTATGTTCTTAGTTCTTATGTCCTGTCCTGGCCTAGCAACTCCTCTACCTGGAGCACTGGCAGCATTTTAGCATGTCTTCTTTATGTATCACTATAGTATTCAGTTGTTCAACAGCCACATTTTCAACTGGGCCATTTTCACTGTCTTCTAAGTTGCTAAAGACAGAAGTAAAGCATTCATTTTGTACCTCTACCATAGCTTTTTGTTTCAATGAGCAGTTTACACTGTTTGCTCCTTGTAGGCCCCACTCTATAGCTAATCTTTCATGAATCCTATGTTTGAAGAGGCTCTTTGGCCTGAGTGTACCCCAGTCAATAGTATTCTCCCTTTTGGTTTCTCCTCCCAGAGTGGCCTCTTGATGTACAGAAGGCTGATAAGGGAGGGGAGGGGAATATGTATCTGGTGGTGGCATCCTGCTGGAAGTGACAGAAATGGCAGCTCGTGATCTTTTGGATGTGGATGCTGGTGGGATGGTAACTGAGAACGAGGGGGACCCTATGGTTGTTGTGAGAGGGAAGAAAGCCAAAGTGGGTCGGACACAGCTGACATAGTGCTGGGGAATCCTTGGTTGAGGAAGAAGGTGGTCATTTCGGAGGCCCCTTTGTTGAAATTGGCATCATCGGAACAGACGCGAAGGAGACAGAGGAACTAGGAGAGTGAAATAGTGTCTTTACAGGAAGGACGGTGTGAAGATATATAGTCAAGCTGACTTTGCGTGTCAGTGGGTTTGTGAACGTGCAACAGCCTTATATAGCCAAACTTCCAAATCATACTCGCAGCCAAGGTCCCAGGCTCCTCCGTCACCTTTTCTCATTATGACATGTCCCATCAGTGAGATAGGTCCTGCAGAGGGAGCAGTGCAGTGATAGACAGTCAAGGGACAATGGCAATGTTTTTAACATTGATCCTGGGGTCCAGGAGGTAACATAGCATCAGATTACATATGGGCAAGGAATTCTTCTGCTGAATGCTACACTGCGCTCCCTCTGTAAAATTCTATCTGTACACAGAGACCAAAACTGCACATAGGATACATTGGTCTCATCAATTCCCTATTCTCCCCACAGCTATATTCTCACCAAACTTTATATAATCAGCAAAGTTTACTTTGTCTAATTCATTAATAACATTGACCCGAGGGCTGATCCTTGTAGAAATCTACTGATTTCAGGCTGCAAACTTTAAGTTGCACTGTTTATCTTTACTTTCTGCTTCCTGTCCATTAACTAATCATCTATCTGTACTAATAAATCATCCTCAACTGAATGAGTCCTTAATTTGTGCATTAACCTTTTATGGCATTTGAGATCCAAGTATATTACATCTACCAGCTCCCTTTTGTCCACACTAATATTTACATCCTCAAAAAAACACAAATAAATATATCAAACACGATTTCCCTTTCATAAAATCATGCTGGCTGTAACGGAAAACCTATGAGTTCCAAAATGCATTAGGAATTCCTTAATAATAAAAGAGAATGAATCACTCTTGCTTAATACTATATGTCCTGTGTAGTTCTCACTCATAGGCAAAATAATAGATGGAAGGTGAATTCTCTGAGTTACCCACTATATTTCATTTCTTGCAAGGTTTCACTGAAGCTGACAGTCTCAAAAGTAAGCATTTTGTCCAAAATCTTTAACTCAAAAAAATCTTGCTATGCTGTCAATTCAAGCTACCTTCTGTAAAGCTGTGTAAATGATAACATGTTTTATGGAACTGAGGTAAAATGTAAGTCATCTGGATGATGGCATGTCTTTGAGGGAGCTAGATGTCACCATGTTTGTCAGTCTGAAAGGGTAGTTCATACATTGTCAATGATAGTAAGTCACCTCCACTACTTTGAGGTTGTTCTTCGCAGACATGTGGTATTGACAGACATGATGAATCCTTGCTGGCGCGGAAACTGACAATTCTTCATAAAATTTCATGTTTATTTTTCTTTGTTCTCCAACTATGTAAAATGGATGATATAAAGCCCGAAGAAGTGTCAACACTAGGAGAAAATATACTGCACATGTCCAACTTAGATAAAAAAGCAAGATCTATACTGCAGGAATCACCAAGGCTAAAAACAGGAGAGAATGTGAAGCAATAATTGAGCGACACATGATCTCGTGTTTGCAAAACCCACAGTTTGGGCCTCCCCCAGTGGCTCAAATTTATTCTCTCCCGAGTTGGAGATCATGATTTGGATCATAGAATGTTAAACCACAGAAAAAGACTGCTCAGCCCTTCTTGCCTGTGCCAGTACTTTGAAAGACTTATCCAATTAGTCTCTTTTCCCTACTGTTTCCTCATTACAGGTTGTAGCTGAGTGGTAGCACTCATGCCTCATGCCTCATGCCTCTTAATCATTTTCTTGTACTTTAAACTTCCAGTATTGAGATCAAAGCACTGGATGACACAATATTGGAGGAATAATGAACAGTTGGATTGAATGTTGAACTGAGGCCCTGTCTGGTTTTGCAGGTAGACATGAAAGATCTCTTGGCATTGTTTGAAGAAAAGGAGGGTAATTTTCCTTGGTATACTGGCCAAATATTTTTTCCTTGAAGCATCACTAAAACAAATTATTTGCTAATTATCACATTGCTGTTTGTAAACATTGCATGCATAAATTGTCTGTTCCATATTCTACAGTGCAAAAGTAATTACATTTCAGAGTACTTCATTGGCTGTAAAATGTTTTGGGGCATCATGAAAGGCACTATATGAATGCAATTCTCTCTTTCATAGCCCTGTGTATTTTCTATTTCAAGCATATACCTATTACCCCTTTGAAGGTTAATATTAAATCCATTTTATGATCCTTTCAGGCAGTGCATTGCAGATTATAAAAACACACAGTATCATCTCTCCCTGCTTCTTTTTTTTTGTATTTATCTTAAACATATGCACTCCAACCCACATGTCAATGGAAAAAATTTCTTCCAATTTGGTCTTCGAAAATACCTCACAGTATTGTATATTTCTATTAAATTTCCATTTGACCTTTCTCTACTCTAAAGAGAACATTATAACAGTGTCTACTCTCTCCGTGTAACTGAAATCCCTCACTGCTTGGTCTTTGGTTCAGTCTTCAGTCTATACTGCATTACTGAATCTCAGTTGGAATGTGGTCAGCCGATTACAATTGACTCCTGAGTAAAAAGGTAAGGGCTATAAAACAGTTCTGAAGCTTTGACCAGTTTCTGGTCTTTTTTATTAAGGAGTTAGTTGCGGTATTGTCAGGTTGCCTGCAAATATGTACCATAGAGATTATACATCAAAATTTGCCACTTAGGTTGGATACCAGGGAGACAGTTAACATCCTAGAATCAGAAAATGGTTAAAGTGCAGAAGGAACAAAAACAGAAGTTGCTGGAAACGCTCAGCAGGTCTGGCAGCATCTGCAAAGGAAAATCAGAGTTAACGTTTTGGGTCCGGTGACCCTTCCTCAGAACTGAAACGTTAACTCTGATTTTTCTTCACAGATGCTGCCAGACCTGCTGAGCTTTTCCAGCAACTTCTGTTTTTGTTCCTGATTTTCAACATCCACAGTTCTTTCAGTTTCTATAAAGCGCAGAAAGAGGTCATTCAGTTCTTTGTATCTGTGCTGGTTCTCAAAGGAGCAGCTGACTGAGTTTTTCACATTCCTAGATGGGATAGATGTATCACTGGTTGGGCCAACTATTGTTTCCTATTCTTAACTTTCTCTTGGACTGATTGGCTAGCGTGGCCTTTTCAAAGGAAATAGCCGAGATCGCCAAACGGCTTTGAGTGAAAAAAAACGCTTTGCACGTCAGACAGGCAGCCATGGGTTTATGGTAAAGGATTATGAATAAGGTTTGGATGTTGTGTTTTAATAATAATTCAACTGTGTTTAGCCACTTTTGCTGGTATCAGATTTTTATTCCCAGGTTTCTCAAATTCAATTCAATTTGATCTTGGGATTCATTAAATTCATTTACACCACTACATTTAAAACTATCTTCCTGCAGGGCAATGGGGCCGAAGGAATTTCAGGCTGATAGCTCCCAACACCTGCTTCCTGATTTGTCTCATCTCCATCTCGTGTAATCCTGTCCTACTGACCTTCCTTTGGCTTTGGGTTTCTGCCCAATTTTTTTAATACTTTCACCAGACATTAGAGGAGATTTTGTCTTGGGGCAATAGCGAAAAATAGATGAAATTGGAAGTGAATTAGCAGTTGATGTGTATCTTTCTCAGTTTTCATTTAAGTCATAGCCCAAAGTCAAATGATTCCACGTTGTGTGCAGTTAACACAAGACAGGAGGGGGTTAAAGCCAAAGGGACATCCCTTGGTGGGTGTTATGCTATATTTTCGGAGGCCACATGGAGTGCAAAAAGAGGATTATATTAACACGGAGCAACACACAAAACATGACACAATAGGGAACTTTAAATGGAATTTTAATTTTTACATTGTCTATATTTATTTTCCTCATTTTTACCACCATAGTTCAGAGATTAAGTTATGCATTTAGGTTGCTAACTGATTCAGAATATTTCAGTTCATGTGCATACAGTTCACAGAAAACAGGTTGAATTTAATTCCCACATTGACAGGACTTAAAGCTGAAATAAACATAATTGCCTTTTTGAGGAGGGAGATGGGGAGAGGAAAGAAGATGTCATCCTGTTTATCTTGCCCCTGTATGTGAAATAGTCAGTACATATGTCATTGTGTTAATAGCTTATTCACCCTATCTAGCAGTGCTATAGTAAGCACACCAGGAAAGGTCCCATGATAGGCCATTGGTCTGTAGCTTGGTGACACTGATACAATTAGCAACAAACTAAACGAGGGAATGAAGAGAATTGTTTTGTACATTTGTTATGGTCAGAAATGCACTACCTGAAAAGATGGCAGATTCTAAAGAAACTTTTGAAAAGCAACTGAATATGTTTTATCTTTGGACTGAATCTTATGCTTTTTTGGCTGAGTGTGAGTTGTGATTAGTTTTTTCAAGGGATTTTCATCGTGATGCCTAGTGAAATTTCCTGCTGTATCTTACCAAAGGTGCCTCATTATCTACTGAGCCCAGCACTATGGCATCTCTCACATCCGACTCTAGCCTCTCTAGGGTACCACGCGGCATTCCCAGAACAACTTGCTGTATTGTGGATATCCCGCAAAAGACCTGCATCCCTTGAGCACGTGTTAAGTTTGAAAGGACGCTGTGCACCAGGACAACCATCAGCAATTCAGCGATGTCCCTCACAGGGAACATCATGGCATGGCTGTCACAAAGCCATTGTTTTTCAAAGACATGAAAGATGGACCAAGATGCTGGCCGTGTCAAGACAGGCCTTGTCAAACTCTCATCAAATTCTGCCACAAACCACACTGTAGCCCATGCCCCTCAAACCCTGTAAAATTCTACTTTTATTCTTTCATGAGATGCTGACATGATTGACAAGGCACTTGATGTCCATCCCTCATTGCCTTTGAGAGCAGTTAAAAGTCCACTATGGTGATGTCGGTCTGGAGTCACATGTAGGCCAGACCAGGTAAGGGTGGCAGATTTCCTTCCCAAAAGGACATCAGTGAACCAGACAGGTAATTATGACAGGCAATGATAGTTGACATGGATATTCTTACTAAGATTTAGCTTTTAATTCTAGACTAACGAATTGAATTTAAATCCCAGCAGCTCGCATGGCGAGATTGAACACACATCCCCAGAGCTTTCATCTGGATTCCTCTGGATTGCTCATCCAGTAACATTACCACTACACCCGTACCTCCACAAAAAGAAAGAAGTTGTGACGGTGCAGCTGAAGAGGAGGGACTGGAATTTACAGGATAGCTATTTTAGAGAGTTGGTACAAACATCATGGACTAGATTTTCAATTGCAGGCTGGGAACCTGTCCACAGAAGCAGTTCCCCATCCTGACACCTCCAAGTATCAGCATCACTGATGTGATACACTTTTCAAGTGCAGATGAGCTCACTGGCCCAGGAGTAGTTTCATTTCCAATCAGCAATGCTGTGAGCATTCTGGAGGCAGGATATACAATATGGAGGACCTTTCACAAGTGGCAGACATGAATGGGTCTGTCTCTCCTTCTGGAAACTGACTGGCATTGGGCCAGCCTGGCAATGGAAGCCAGTTGGAGAAGTTATAAATACCTCACTGGCGTTCTCATTGGAGTTGTGGTCAAGAGGTGGAAGGTTTTAGTCCTGGCCACAGTTCAGAAACTTACCTTCGCCAGGAGGCCAACAGTGAATGGCTGGCAGTGGGAGAAGAAGTGTAGAGTCTTATCATGATTGATGTGGACATGGGTTGGCAGAGCTTCAATGACATTGTGGCCTCTAAGAAGTTGAGTGGAAAAGTGGCAGCTGAGAAGTATAATGGCCCCTAGCTCTGTACACAGCAGCATGTACAGAGAGTCAGCAACCTGAATGCCTATGGTGAACCCTATAGTGTCAGAGTGAGTGCCCAGTGGTATTACTGAGGTGCAAACCACACTCACAGTTGTGGTGAAAGTGAGAAGCAGCCACCACCAAGAACATAACAGCTCATGTCAATACCATACCGCGAAAGTTCAGGGAGAGTAACAGACCATTCACAATCCGGACCTCATCTTGCAATAGATAAGAGTCAGCGGTGCACAGGGGAGGTCACACAGGGAAGGGAGAGGGCCAGACGTTCCCCAACTCATGGCCATGGAGTGGGTAGAGGTGCATAATGAGTGGACACTGTCACAGTGGGCCCAATGGCATTTCAGGACTAGAAGTTGTGATGGCAGGGTGAATTGATCGCTTGATGCTCACGTAAAGAGCCTCGAGAGCGTGGCAGCTCAGTCTTTGAGTAAGTTTCAGGTAGAGGTTGATAGATTTCAGAATCACAATGATGTACAAAGTTTTGGGATGCGGTGGGTAAAAGGAATTGAACAGTTCAGTCACAATTGTATTGAGTGGTGAGGCAGTGTGAATAGCCTCCTCCTGTTCCTACAGAGGAAAGGTACTGATGAAACAGAGAGGCATGAAATGGATGCCAGCCCAATTGCAACAGGCCAACTGGCTCCATCTTGAAGGGTGACACAAGAAGGTTGAAGTTAAGAGGTCGATGACTGGCCACCAGCATCATCCCTTAACTATTCAACACCTCAGACTCAGGAACCATCCCTGAAGAAGAGCAAGGCCCTGGCCCACATGCAAAGTACAAAACTGCAAGACAAACACCCTGGACAGGTGCTGCCCCAGAGCACTGGTACTGTGTCATCTGAATGTAGCTCAGTCATTGGCAGCACATCCTAAGCCACAGGTAAGACATTCTCCTGGTAGACCCTTTACTTTGTTCCTCTGTCTGCCTCCTGACCTGGAAGATGTTTTTGTTGAGTCACCTTATTGCTGCTCTGTGCAATGTTAGAGTAGCCTGGTCCCATCTCCAGTCACTGATTTGGAGATCGTTCATGCAGCAGGAGATTTCCCATCAGCCTCTGCTGCCCAGGTGATGCCAGCCTGATTGCAATATCAGAAATCTCACCAGTCACAGACCTTACAGTACCAGTGATGGCAACTCTGTGCCGCTGGTTACATAGCTAAGCATGATTTCTCATCCTTTATGTAATTGACTTGTGCCTCAAAGAGCCATGATGGCTCCCCACTCTGCACACACCAGATTCACCTTGAAATATTCCAGGTGCCTATTTTCCCCATGCTTGCTGATTGGGCCAGTTTTGGATTTTCAATGGGGCCTCCTAAGTAATTCTACAACTCGCTTAACAAGAACATAATTGGAAATATGGTGGCTTCCAGCCAAGCCCCTTCGTTTGTATTATTGAATAAATTCCAGACCAGACAAGCAGAGTACAATTAAGATGAAACCATGACATGTCTGGTATCGAAGTCCTCACGTCACACTTTCACAATGCAGTACTATGAAGTCAGCACGGTGTGCAATCAGTCAGCCACGTACAGTGTTATACTCATTTAATGTGTTTGTAATATCAGTAAGCATAGAACCCAATCAGCACTGCGTGAGTCTGAAATCTTACAGGAGTGTAAATCGTTAGTGTTGTTGACAAACTCCAAGACACGGTGGGCCGAAGGGCATGTGCTGTGCTGGTCTATGTTCTGTTTGTGTCAGCAAGAACCCCAGTCTACATGGGATATATTACATAAGCTGAACTATAGCAAAGCACTCATTCTATCATACTGGCAATAGTGTATGATCCAAGAAATCATATTGTCTCCCACGTTTCCTCTGAAAATAGGATAGTATTCCTAATGGAGCAGAATCCAGTGCTGCCCTCTGGGAAGGCAATTTTCAAATCCCACCCACACCTATTGCCAATCAGCAATTGGAAGTATGGCCCAATAGTCCAAATTTTCTATGTGCTTTTATCATGTGAAAAATGAAGACTCATGGTTCTTTGTATTTCTCATTACATCTGAGACTTCACCACCATCATTACAATTCTCCCTCAGCATTGCACTGGAGAGTCAATCTGTATTTTGTGACTCGAGTCTTTGTTGTTGGGGTGGGGAGGTGAATTGAACCATAGCTTTCTAATAGCAGAATTGGGGAATACCACTTAAGCTTCAGCTCACAGTGCCATAACAACAGTTTGATGCTGGATCTGAGATTGCAGCAATATACATGGAGTGGAGAATTTAAAAAAAAACAGAAGACAGTTTAAACCCATTCTCTCCAATACATAATTTTTTCAAATGTGTCAAATATTTAGACTGCGCCAGCCAAGAATGTTTAGAAAATCATACAGTAAAGGAATTTACTCATTAAACCCTGTCAGCAACCTAGTCATTTACTTGGAAATGGTTCAAAAATTTTCCCAATTCACCTTCCCTCCAACATAAATCCCCCTCTGGCCTGTAAAACAGCATTCAGAGAATTGAGGCTGGCATTTGTAATGTTGCAGCTTTAATGGAGATTGATTATTTGAACTGAATATTTGGTGATGCCAAGCAATGGAATTCATTATGAAAAGGGATTAATGTCAGTGTGGAATAGCACACATAATGTGGTGTGACCACATTGAGGGTTTGTAGATGAGCTGTACTGATCAGAATTCCGAACCTTTATTGTTCTGCCAAAATTCAGAAAAATGCATAAACTTCACCGCTTCCTATTCGTCAGATGATAAACTGTGTGGCACTGAATCATTCGGATCAGGAGTCTAGTTGGTTAATTTGTAATCATTAGCCTCTGCTCTGCTGCATTAGTTAAATCAGCCAGGGTTTCCTGCTCACTCAATGACCTTTACTGCTTGGAAGCAAACATTAGAGGGAGGATAGCATAGGGCATAGCTGTTATTAGCCGTGGCTTTGTGTAACCTCTAAGGGGGTTCAAGGTCCAGTACAGAAACTTCAGCACAAAATGTAAGATGGCACTATTGTATTGTTGGAGGTGTTTGTTTTTTAGATAGGATGTTAAACGGAGGGGCAAGCTGCCCTTTACGCCTTGCACCATCTCAAAGAAGAGTAGAATAGAACGC
Source organism: Rhincodon typus (assembly GCF_021869965.1). Classification (NCBI taxonomy): domain Eukaryota; kingdom Metazoa; phylum Chordata; class Chondrichthyes; order Orectolobiformes; family Rhincodontidae; genus Rhincodon; species Rhincodon typus. The sequence goes on from NC_063335.1 coordinate 91,510,217, forward strand.
ATGTGCTCAATATTTATCGCTGGATCATTAGACTTTAAGATATTGAATTTTGTGGAACCTTGTTGCATACAAGTTGATTGCCCCATTTTCTACATGACTCATTCAAAAAATACTTTGCTGACTGTGAAGTGCATTGGAATATCCTGAGGTTGTGAAAGGCACTATGTAAATGTGTGTCTTCCTTATTTTCCTTTTGCAACAAACTTTAAAAATTGGAAAACCTGTGCTAAAAGCCAATCAGGAAATTAGAAGCAACTTCTTTACTTCTTTACCTAAAGAATGATGAGAATGGTTGGGTAGAGGAGGGTTCGGGAAGATGGTAGTGTGACAGGAATGCCACTGGACTGGTAAACAGAAAGTTCTGAGCCATGCCACCATGCCAGATAGTGAATTCTGAATTCAACAAAAGAAAACATCTGGGATAACAAGTTAATCCAATGGTGACCAAGTAACCAATGTCAATTGCCAAAAAAATCTAGTTCATGGTACACTAATGTTCTTTAGTTTAGGAAATCTGTTGTCCTTGCCTAGTATGGCTTACGTTGACTCACACTCACAGCAACATGACTGACTCTTAAGCACTCTGAGTAATTAGCATTAGACAATAAATGCTGCTCTGGCCAGTGGTACCCACATCCTATGAGCAAGAGATTGATGTGAGGAGTATTGATGTGTTTAAGGGGATGCTAGCCAAACATGTGAAATAGAGGATTACAATGACAATTTTAAGGAAAGATAGGGGGAGACTCAAGCAGAACATAAACCAGCATGGACTGTGCCGAATGGTTTGTTTCTGTCTCATAGATTGAGACTAGGTTTTGGTCAGTGAAGATTTGATGGGCTGAAAGGTCTCTATGGTATTGTATGTTTCTATGAAATGCATTGCTGCATACTTCCTGGTTAATTGTGGCAGGTTTGGAGCCTGCTAACTAACCTGTTGTGGAGAGATGTGTCAGTCATTTTAATAATTAAATGTGGCTACATGCCTTGGATTTTGACACCCAGTTTGCAATTAATGCCTGTAGGCTGGGATTCCTGGCCTCGGAGGTTGAGGAGAGGCACGATACATCAGATCCGTACAAATGTGAATTTTCAGTAGGGCGTTGGGAGAAACACAAATATTTTTACTCCCCAGTCCCCATCCTCAGCTTAGCCTCAAACCTGCTGTCATCTATGTCCCTCCCCTGACATCTAACATCTTTCCACCCGACTTTGCCATTTCCCTGTTTCTATCTTCCCTACTATCACGGATCTCAGTGTTCATATTTTTCTCACCATTCCCCTCAGACCAAGAATCCTCCCTCCCGCATCTCCATATTTTCCTATCCCTTCCAGCTTTCTCCTCCACCCTGCACCCCTAGGATCTCTCCCTCCTGTGGCTCAGTGGTTAGCATTGCTGCCTGACAGTGCAAGGGATCTGAGTTTGATTCCAGCCTGGAATGACTGTCTGTGTGGAGTTTGCACATTCTCCACGTGTCTGTGTGGATTTCTTCCAGGTGCTTCAGTTTCTTCCCACAGTCTAAAGATGTACAGGTTAGGTGGATTGGTCATGCTAAATAACCCACAGGGTCCAGGGGTGTGCAGGCTATGTGGATCAGCCATGGGAAATGTGGGGTTACAAGGATAGGGTGGGGGCCAGGGTGTGGATAGGATTCTATTCATTTGGCCACTGCAGACTTGATGGGCTGAATGGCCTATTTCCACACTGTAGGGATTCTATGACTCAATGATTCTAATGTTCATTACTCTATACAACCACTATTCAATGCCCCACAATCTCCATGTCTCTCCCAGCTCCTCCCCATCTCTGAGCCCTGACGTTCTCAATTATCACGGGCCATCTGCAAATGTCTCTGGCTGTTGCTTTGTGCCACAGGGTTTCCCAGCCACCAACTGGCAACTTCCAATCAGGCCAGCTGACAGGAAACTGAGCAAAATCATTCTCATGGTTGTTCAATTCATCAGGTTCCCAGCACACTCATCCTTTCAAGGTTTCTCAACTAACAGTCTGCCTTGCTTACTTCTGATGAAGGGTCTAGGCCCGAAACGTCAGCCTTTCTGCTCCTATGATGCTGCTTGGCCTGCTGTGTTCATCCAGCTCTGCACCTTGTTGTCTTGCTTACTTCCTGCCTCTTTTGAAATATCAGAGCTTACTGTTGTGTAATACCTTTAGGACACTACAGCAATATAACCAGGGGCTTCCCTAAGCAGAAGCAATGTGTCGGCATACTAATTGGTGCATTCAGTACCTCCCACTAGTGGCCGCACAGCTTAAAGGGAACAATATCTTGAAATAACTGGGTGTCCAGAACGTTACTTGGGTCTTTGGTTCAAATCCCACAATGGCAGATGGTGGAATTTGAATTCAATTAACATCTGGAATTAACAATCTAACGATGACTGTGAATCCATTGTCGAATGTCAGGAACAATCACATCTGGTTCACTAATATCCTTTAGGGAAGGAAACTGCCATCCTTACCTGGTCTGGTCTACATGTGACTCCAGACCCACGAAATGTGGTTGACTCTTAACTGCCCTCCGGGCAATTCGGGATGGACAATAAATGCTGCCTAGCCAGTGACGCCCTCATCCCGTGAATGAATAAAAAAGAAAAAAATAAAATCATGGAGCTGCTCCCCACTGGACATAAATAGCACAGTATGGCCAGAGCTAAGAAAAGTAAGAAAGCAAAGCTAGATACATGGAGAGAAGCATATGGAGTAGACCAATTAGAATTAGGCAGTAGAATTTATCATATAGTTGTTAGATAATTTAACAGTAAGTCTAGAACCTGGCATATCTCTAAATAAATAAATGTAGAAAGGATATTTCTTCATGTTGACAATCTAGAATGAGAGGTCATAATTTTAGGATAAGGGTTAGCAGATTTAAAACAGAGATGAGGAGAAATTATTTCTGTTAAAGGATCATGAATCAATGGAATTCACCACCTCAGAATACAGTGGTTGCTGAGACGCTGAGTAAATTTGAGGAGATGGACAGATTTTTAATTAGTAATAGGTTGTAGGGTTATGGAGAACAGGCAGGAAATTGGAGTTGAGGCTGACCTAGATCAACCATGATCGTATTAAATGGCAGAGTAAGCTTGAAGGGCTGAATGGCCTGATCCTGCTCCTAGTTGTTATGTATTGTAGTATTTAATTATTAATATTACAATAATGTGTTTTCTTTTGTTCATGGGATGTGGATGTTGCTGACTAAGCAAACAGTTGTTGCCCTTTTTTAATTGCTCAAAGGGTAGGTCAGAGTCAACCACATTGCTGTAGGTCTGGAGTCACACGTGGGAGAAACCAGGTAAAGATGGCAGATTTCCTTCTGAAAAGGACATGAGTGACCAGATAGGTTTTTAACTTATATTGCTGCCATTAGATGTGGTTTTTAATTTTCCCCCATTCCAGATTTTTTATTGAATTCAAATTTCACCATCTCCCATGGTGCAATTCAAACCCATGTCCTCACAACAATAGCCTGAGCTTTTAGATTCCTAGCCCAGTGACATTACCACTATGCCACCTCCTCCCCTACATAGTGCTATAAAAATGTCCAAGCCTGAAGACATTCTTGTACTTGCCTGCTCCTTGACCAGTCTGCTCTAACCCAAAGTCTTCAATGTTGACATAAAAGCACGCAACAGTGCACACCAAGATCCAGATCATTAATATATAATCCAGAAAAGCCACAGCACAATACTGAATCCTGGGGAACCCCACTACAAATGTTCTTCCCACCTAGAAAATATCCATTGACTATTGTTCTCTGTTTTCTAACACCCAGCCAATGTTGTATCTACATCACTACTGACTCTTTTATTCCATGCCCTGTAACTTTCCTCACAGGTCTGTTATGTGACATTATGTCGAATGACTTCTGGAAATCCACGTACACCACTCCAGGTTAACCATGATAGCCCTTTAGAAATCTGTGCTGACTCTCCCTAATCAATGCACCTCTTTCAATTTGACTGCTAATTCTATCCCAAATAAGTGTATCTGGAAACCTTGCCACCACTGAAATTAAATTGACTGGTTCATAATTGCTGAGCTTATCCTTCCAACCTATCTTGAACAAGGTCATAATGTTTTCAATTTTCCAGTCTTCTGGCACCTCCCCTCATCAAGGGAAGATGACTGAAAAATGATGGTCAGTGCCCTTACAATCTCCACTCACTTCTTTCAAAATCTTTGGATGCATCTCATCTGATCTTGGTGCCTTTTTAAGTACCAAAAAGCTAATGTTTTCTTCCTTGTAAATTCTGAACCCTCGAGTGACTGGGTTCCTCTGTCCCCACGGCCTGGGCAGCATTTCTCTCTTTTGTGAAAAGCAGGTGCAAAGTAATCATTTAATACTTCAACCATGATTCCTGCCTCCATCTTTAAATACCCTCTTTGGTCCCTACTCCTCCTTTTATCATTCTTTTACCATTTATATGCCTATAGAAGACTTTGGGACACCCCATTATGTTGGCTGCCAGTCTGTTCTCATAATTCTTCTTTGCTTCTCACCTTCCCTCTGAAACTTTGATATTCTTGTGGCTTTCAATTTTATTTTCCACCTGTCACCTGTCATAAGTACATTTTACTCTTCTTTATCTTAATTTCTACTTCCTTTGTCATCCAGGGAGCTCTGGATTTCTTTGTCTTACCTTTTCGATTTGAGGGAATATTCCTTGACTATACCCAAGCCATCTCTTCTTTGAAGGTTGCTCACTGTGCAGTTACTGTTTTTCCCACCAACTGCCCATCCCAGTCAAACCTGCCCATCTCTTGACCCATTGAAGTCACATCACCGCCAATTGACTTTTCTTGTTCTGAATTGACTATTATCATTTTCCACCATCATCGTCAATGATACAATGGTCACTGTCTCCTAAAAGATCCCTCACTGACACTTCATCCACTTGACCCACCTCATTTGCAAGAACCAGGTCCAACAACATATCATTTTTTTGTGGGACTAGACATATACTGCCAGAGGAAACTCCCAAACATAATGCAAGAACACCGTCCCTTTGTCCCTTACGCTACAAGTATCCCAGTCTATATTTAGGCACCTGAACTGTCCCATTATAACTGCTCTATGGTGTTAGCATCTCACTGTAATTTCCCTGCAGAGTTGATCCTCAATGTTCTTTCCACTAGTTAGTTGTCTATGAAAGGTTCTGCATCATCCCAGATTTAAACAGGAGGGTCATTCAGAATCTGAGCATAAGCAAATCCTTAAATACAATAGGTCATTGAAGTAATATAATGAATTACAAACATCTCTCTCATGTTACGCAATCAAGGCAGCATCCCCAGACAAACCTCTTCCAAGCAGCCCAAACATTGTCTACTGTTAGACGGGAGCATTTTACATGCCTCACCCACTTTCATATCTCCACTTGTTGCAGTCTGTCAAATATGCTAACTTTCAGCATCAACCACTATGTATAACTGTAGTTCTCACCCAATGCTGCTCTCCAGGCTGTTCTTCCAGAGGCCATGTGTTAATGCTATCATTAGTCTGTCCTTGACATCTACAAAACAAAGAAAGCAATTGGGTATATCATCTTTATGGAGAACTCTAACTTGTTGATAACCAAAGTCACTCATGGAAGGCTAGCTTAACAGAAAGCTTAACTTTAATAACTTGGAGTCAGTTTAACAAGTACTCAACGCTTAAGGAGTAGAGAGATAGTAGGAACTGCAGTTGCTGGAGAATTAGAGATAACAAGGTGTAGAGCTGGATGAACACAGCAGGCCAAGCAGCACCAGAGGAGCAGGAAGGCTGACGTTTCGGGCCTAGACCCTTCTTCAGAAAGAAGGTTTTTCAGAGACTGGTTTGTGGCTGATTTAATTCCCAGATTCTGACTGGAAAAGAAGAGATATTTGGCTTAAAGCCTAATTTCAGAATGTACACAGCCCGCATCACTTCTTCAAGAAAATTTGTAGGTTTGTTCATCATCCATAGACCCCACGAGAAAATGCATTTTGGTCCATCAACAGTGACATTCAGGACTGTTCTGAGGAAGGGATGTGGCCAAGAGTCAGAATTGTGTCATTAGGATCCATCCATCCCATCCTACCTAATTAAATTATGCTAACATCTCAGCTTTTGTTGGCTATTTCTATGTAAAGAGCTAGGACGAGAACTACCCCAAGGTGCCACATTCACTGTCATACAGCTTCCTGTGTTGAGCAAAACCGTATCCATTCCAGTTCAGTAAGCCTGCGGAGAAATGTGAGGACTACACTTGACAAAGTTGCCGGGCTTTGAGTTAAAAATGCAATTACTTTTAACTTATGGAAAACAGAACATATAAGATGGTGGGATGTCTGCGAATAAAAATCTAAACATCTCAAGCAAATATAACAATGAATTAGATTGAAAAATCATCACAAATTAGTGCCAGAGAGAGGAAAGCTGCATAAATCATAAAAAAGAATTGACTGCCATGCACATAGATCCAGCCCACAATGAATTGGGAGGCTAATGATGTCAAACAGACATCGGAGAGATTGATGGGTTTGAAGTCAGAAGTGAGGAGGAAAGGTCTGACCGGATGTAAGGATGTTGATCAGAAGTCAGGATGGTCATGGCGCCTAATTTGTTTCTATATAACTCAAGAGTGTGGAAGCTAAGCACAGCCACCTAGCATCAGTCCAACTAATTCAGTGAAGGATCTAGCCGAGAGGATATGCCAGGGCACTTACATTTGTTCAGGTGAGAAGGCTCTCCCTTAAAGCGTTTATTCTATTTCTGTCATTAGATAGCAATGGGGAAAGAATTCAACTATAGTCAGTATCCATTAGCCATGAATGGAGGCCACAGTGAGGAACTGCTCCTCATCAAAAGTCCCGTTATGCTGTTTAACAATTGAATACAACTTCTTGGTGACGGATTTGACTTACCACAGCTCTCACTTATCAACTTGAAGAATTAAACGCACCCACTTCCCAGCATGTACATGTGCAGAATCTGACACTGGGACTCACACAGGCCAACTAGTAACAGATGTGAATCATGTGTTACCTTCCACCCAGAGTGTCTGGTGCACACAAGCAGGACTTGACACAGACAAGTATTAGAGTCCCAGACGTGTAGGGAATGTCAGGGTTTAATCCCACGTGCTTTACATTGACTGATTTGTTGCGTTCTCTATAATATTGAGCTTATTAATGCAATATGCTACTTCCTGTAATAAAATAAATTATATATATGTAGATATGTATAAATTGAAACGCTCACTCAGCCAAAAGGAAATCTGCATGCACCAGAATGTTTTGATAGAATGAAATAATTTGCAATTTAATCTTCTAAAGAATTGAAATAAAAAAGCAAATATGGCAAAGAATCATTAATGGGCTGAAAGATGCACAATGCGCAAGGGCAGTTGGCTTGTGTCTAAAGAATACAAGATTTGGTAATATACAAATTTAAGTTCCTGTTTTGACCCTTTTCATTATGATTATAAATTCACAGCACTGCTCACGAGAAAAGTTCAATCACCAAGTGACCTGCTTGGCCAGTTCAAAGTGCAGCTATGTTAAAGGATAACTACATTGGCGTAGGATTGAAGTTACAGACAGGCCAGAGCAGTTAAGAATAGCAGATTTTCTTCCCCAGAGGATGTTAGTGACCATATATTTTTGTCATACAATGCAACAGCTGCATGGTCAGTTTTATCAATCCCCATCTTTTACTTTCAGATTTTTAAAACTGAATTCAAGTTTGCACACTGCCAAGATGGAATGAACTCATGACAGAAGTAACTTATACTTTGGCATTTGCAGAAAAGAGGTCTTGTTGAACCTACTACTCATTACTTGGAGAGTTTATGTTGTAGTGGTTTATAGTCTTGTGCTACGTCAAAGATCTTTCTTTGAGTCTTACGCCAGGACGTGATGAGGGTGGGATTATTACACAGACAAACATCAGGTTGATATTAAACCTGAAAATCATTTGAACATATTAGCAACAGTGGAAGAGATTCCTGGTCAGCCATATGGTGGAAAGAAAGTTGAGTCTCCGTCATATTCCACAGCTCCAGGCTACAATACATTGCATGTAACCATAGCAACTTGGACTCTGCATCAACACCACGTGTTATACTCCCTGCTCACCTTTCCATATAGGCTAGCCAATGTACAATGGAAGCTATAATTCAATATCCTGCATTTTACACCATGATCCAGAGTTAAAGCTACGGCCATGCTGTCTGGATTAATGGTCCAGTCACTATGTTGCTAATCCAGTAGCTACTGAACTACCAGAACTACATTGCTAGGTTTAAAGAACGACTAGGTTTTGTGAGTTTAGAGTCCAGGTGGTCTTCAGTGAGTGAAGTTAATTATCCTGTTAAGCTATTGCATTATTTCCATTAATGGGCTTTGCATATAAATTAATCATTTGGAAAATATAGGTGATTTACTTGTGGTGTTTAATAGATGGCAAATACCATGGGTAACTTCTGTGAAAGCTGGATCATTTTTTTCCCCTATGAATGCCTTGGTTACCTTTTTTAAAGTAGTTTGTTTTACCATTGAGCTCTTTGAATGTGGAACCTTGTCCTTTCCTGAAATTCTGTACGTACTGTATTTATTACTTCTGCACTGCATGTTTGATTTTGAGGCAATACTGGGTCTTAAGAGCTATCGCCTCTTTGAAGTCTAACCTTGCGTTCTGTATGCTCCTTCTCCGACCTCGAATCTGCCAGGAAGTATTATCTATTTCCATTTCTTCTCAATGTACCAGTTAATCTCATTACTGTAAAGCTTTTTTAAAATCTGTATCACTTTGATGTTGCTTTAAGTCTGTTTTTAATCTTGTATTCACTAAATCTGTTCCAAAGTGAATGTCTTCAGAGCTTGTTAGACTGTATTTCAGAACACTGTTGCAATATTTCCTTTACAAGCCCATCTTTCCAACCCTGCAATTGTGTAACATTATATTACATCCTTCTTTGAATGTTTAAATTGTATTACTGGCTGTTCTGTAACAATTTGCTACTTTCAAGTTTCTTAAATCAGTTTTTTTTGTATCCCAGTACTGACAAGTGGATTTTCATACCATTGGTAGGGTTTTCCAACTTATTTTGACAATCAAATGGTGGTTACCGACTTCTTTCCAGGGTTTTCCTGTCTTCTGCAGCCAAGGTGGAGTTTTCCTACTTCCTCCAGGGTACAATGGATATTTTCCACCTTTCAGTGTAAAATATACATTTTTCTCTGCACAAATATTTGAATAATGATCTCAGGCTGCAGCCTTTCTAAGTCTTCCTGTCAAGTTCACAGTTTAATTCTTGATTCCCCATCCTTTTAGATCTTTCATTTGTCCTGATTATTCCTGTTCCTAAAACCATTCACTATATATTGTTAAATTTGCTTATTTTTTAACAAATTCTGAGTATTTCCTGATTCAGTAAGTTGGCCTAAGTTTTCATTCTGATCCTTTCAAGGTTCCTTGCAGATGGGCCTCTGAAAGTATAATGCTGATGGCAGCAATTCTCACTGAGAGAGGTGAGGACTCTCTTTTAAATTCTCTTATCATCCTTTTCAGATCTTTGAAGCATTTTTCATAAAATCCCTTTCCCTTAATGGTCTGTAACTTGACCTCCTGCAGCCTTTAGTTATTCCTTGCAGTACCTCCTTTGCTAAGACCTATGTATTTCTAAGCATGACTACCTTTTCCTAGGCCACTGCTTGACCAAGTGCTTACTATCAGCTTGTGAAAGAAGTTTTGCCTTTACAGATGTGACCTTAACATTTTCGTTTACTGCAGTCTCTCTCCCTATCCGTTATCACATTTCAGTTGCTGACTGCTCTTCTTAAAGCAGTAATGCTCTTAAAGTGGTAAACTCACTTCCTTGATTTATTTTCTTTGTCTTTAGGTATTTTAGATCTCTCTCGTTGTGGTGGGGGATAGATTCCACATTGCTAGCTGCAACCAAGTTGCACTTTCCAGATGACCATTGCTGGTGCCTTATTTGTAAACCCTACCAACAAGTGATACTGGGTAAGGGTTTTTTCTAAGGTAGTTCACTATCACCATCCTCCTTTGTCTTTGCTTTATATTGGATCTATCAAGTGATTAGTGCTGAAAAATACTTAAGTATCTACAGAGGAGGCAAGGTTTATTGAGTTAGCAGTAAGAATGACTACAAGACTACTCTAAACAGCAGGAGGTAGGGGTGTAGTGGTAACGTTAATGTTGCTGGGCTTAGTAACCCAGAGCCACAGGCAAATGCTCTAAGGACAAGAGTTCAAATCCCATTGAGGCAGAGGACAGAAATTTGAGCTTTATTAAAAATAATCTGGCATTTAATAAAGAATCATTGGACTAATTATGACCATCTACTGCTGATTGTTGTCTAGTTCAGTAATGTCCTCTTAAGAGAAGGAAATAAGATTATAAGAAATAGATCTACTCTGCCATTCACTAGGATCATGGTTGATCAACATTCCTCACACACTTTCCTGCCTTTTCCCTGTAACCCTTCATTTACCAATGATCAAGAGTGAATCTATCTCACTCCTAAATATACAGCTGTCTGTGGCAAGAGTTCCAAAGACTCACTACCCTCAGACAGAAGAAATTCTTCCTCATCTCAGTCATAAATTGATGCCCTTTATTCTGAGATTATGCGCTCTGGTCCAAGACTCTCCCATGAGGTGAGACATCCTGCCAGCATTTATCCTGTCAAACCCCTAAATATTTCAATGAGATCATCTCTCATTCTTCTAAACTCCAGTGGGTAGAGTCATAGCCTGTTTAGTTTGGCTCATAAGACAATCCCTTCATACCAGGGATGATCCTAGTGAATTTTCTCTGAACTACCTCCAATGAAATAATAATTTTTCTTAAATAAGGGGACCAAAACTGCTCACATTTGCTCAGATGTGGTCTCACCAACTCCTTGTACAGTTGCAACAAGATACCCTACTCTTATACTCTAACCCCCTTGAAATAAGGGCCAACATTCCTTTAGCCTTCCTGATTAACTGCTGCATCTGTCTACTTGCTTTCTGTGTCTCATGCACAAGTATCCCTAAGTCCCTTTGTGTTGCAGCTTTCTGCTGTTTTTATTTTTTTGTTTAAATAATATTCTGTTCTTTTGTCTATTTGAAAGTCCAATTCCAATACAACTGTTGGTTTTATCCTCTGTCCACTCTGGCTGAAACTTCCTCAAAAATTTCTATTAAATTAGTCAGGCACGATTTCCCTTTCATGAAGCCATGGTGACCCTGTTTCATTAGATTATGCTTTCCCAAATGTTCTGCTGTTACTTCCTTAATAATTGATTCCGATGCTTTTCCAACAATGCGTGTTCAGCTAATTGGCCTTTAGTTACCCGCTTTTTGCTTCTCTCCCTTTTTGAATAGAGATGTCATGGTTACCAATTTCAAATTCTCTGATACTTTTCTTGAATACAAGGAGATTTGGAATAGTGACTACTAATGTATTCGCTATTGGGGTGACATGGTGGCTCTGTGGTTAGCACTGCTGCCTTACAGCACCAGGGGCCTGAGTTCAAATCCACCCTCAGGTGACTGTCTGTGTGGAGTTTGAACATTCTCCCTGTGTCTGCATGGGTTTGCTCCAGTTTCCTTCCACAGTCCAAAGATGTACAGGTTAGGTGGATGGGCCATGCTAAATTGCCCATAGTGTTCAGGGGATATGTGGTTTATAGGGGGATGGGTCTGGGTGGGATGCTCCACAGCTCAGTGTGGACTTGTTGGGCCAAAGGGCCTGTTTCCACACTGTAGGGATTCTATTCTATCTCTTTTTAATAGCTACCTCTTTTAGGATTCTAGGATAGAAGCCATCAAGACCAGGACACTTATTTGCTTGTTTAATCCCATTAGTTTGACTGATCCTTCTTCTTTTATAATGGTGCATGGTACTTAATTCCTACACCATATTCTCTAGTATTAATGGAATGTTCAAAATATTTTCAACTGTAAAGACTGTTGCAAATATCTGTTTAACTCCTCGGCCATTTCCTTGTTCCCCAAAACTGTCTCCGCAGATTCATTTTCTAAGGATCTTACATTCACTTTGATCTCTCTCTTCCTTTTTAAGATATTTAAAGAAGTTCTTATTGTAAGTTTTTTTTTTATTTTGCTTGCTGTAATGCCTTTGTAGTTTATTTTCCTGCCTTATTATCTTTTGAATCCTCCTTTGTTGGACTTTGAATTTATTCCTTTATATTGAGGTGTTGGGGTTATCACTGATTTTGGCCTTTGTATATGACGGTTTTTTTCAACTTAGTACTCTCCTTAACTTCCTTGGTTAGCCATGTTGGCTTATCCTTCTCTTTGAAACTTTCCTCCTTACTGGAATGTATTTTTGCTGAGAGTCATGAATTGCATCCTTAAATGTCTACAACTGCTTGCTTACTGGTATCCCTACTAATCTATCCTAAACTGGTCTGGGCTACATGTGACTCCAGACCCATAGTAATGTGGTTGACTTTCAACTGGGCAACTAGGGATGTGATAAATCATCCCATGAATGTATAAAGTAATTTGGGCAGGCAAAACTACCAGCTTTTTGATAACTTGAGTAGAACTCCTTGCTTCCACCCACAGCCTGCGTGTGATATCCTTAGAATAAATGGAGCTGATGTAAGGTGAATATTAACTCCTTCAAAACCATTATCTGTACAACAGCTTGGGGAGAAGTGTGGGAATGGGGTCAGAGATTAGGTGTGGAGCAGAAAGGAACTGAGAGATAGTAAGAACTGCCAATGCTAGAGTCTGAGATAACACAGTGTGAAGCTGGAGGAACACAGCAGGCCAGCAGCATCAGAGGAGCAGGAAAGCTGACGTTTTGGGTCAGGACCCTTCTTCAGAAATGGGGGAGGGGAAGGGGGCTCTGAAATAAATAGAGGGGGACGCAGTGATAGCAGGTAGATAGTGGAGCAGACAGGTGGGAAAGAAGACAGACAGGTCAAGGAGGCAGAGATGAAGCTTGTAAAGGTGAGTGCAGGTAAGATAGTGGTGGGGATTGGTCAGTGAGGTGGGAGGAGCGGATAGGTGGGAGAGAAGACGGACAGGTCAATAAGGCAGGGATAAGAGGGGGCCTGGTCTTGGGATGAGGTCAGGGGTGGGGAGATTTTGAAGCTAGTAAAGTCCACATTGAGACCATTGGGTTGTAGGCTTGCAAGACGGAATATGAGATGCTGCTCCTCCAGTTTCCGGGTGGTGTTGTTGTGACACTGGAGGAGGCCCAGGATAGACATGCGTCCAGGGAGTGGGAGGGGGAGTTGAAGTGGTTCGCGACTGGGAGGTGCTGTCGTTTGTCGTGAACAGAGTACAGGTGCTCTACAAAGCGGTCTCCGAGCCTCCGCTTGGTCTCACTGATGTAGAGGAGGCCACATCGGGAACAGCAGATACGATAAACCACATTAGCAGATGTGCAGGTGAACATCTGTTTGATGCGGAAGGTTTTTTTGAGGTCTGAGGTGGAGGTGAGGGGTAGGTGTAGGGGCAGGTGTAACACCTTCCGCGGTTGCAGGGAAAAGTGCCGGGGGAGGTGGGGCTAGTAGGGAGTGCGGAGCGGACGAGGGAGTCGCGGAGAGAGTGGTCCCTCCGGAAGGAAGATAAGGGTGGGGAGGGAAATATATCCTTCGTAGTGGGGTCAGATTGCAGGTGGCGGAAGTGGCGGAGAATGATGTGTTGAATCCGGAGGTTAATGGGGTGATACGTGAAAAACCTTCCACATCAAACAGATGTTCACCTGCATATCCGCTAATGTGGTCTATTGTATCCGCTGGTTAGTTTGGTGATCAAATGGACAGGTCTGAGAGAATGTGAGGTGAGGCGGACATCATGTGAGATCAGTGATTGAGGGGATCAGAGAGAAATTAGAGGCAGGCTGGAGATCAGGAAGGTCAGGGTGAGATCCTTGCTGATTGGGAATCAGAAGCAACTTGGAGTGTCAGAGACTAATGGGAGATTAAAGAGTCATTGCTGGGAAAGTTGGTGGTGCAATAGTTGGGTCATGGAGGGTCTTTGGGAGGAATTACGCTGTTGATAGTGGATGGTTTTACAGGAAGCCTTGCTGGAAACTTTCAAGTGTATTCCAGCTCTGAAGCATGATTAGTTAAGTTAGGGTCAAAAGACGATTGTCAGTCACAGTAAGAAATTTGGGAAGATCAAATGAAATGTTGAGCAAAGTCCTTGATGTTGTGATCAAAATATTACATTTTCCAAACAAGCCCTGGATGTCAAATGCGATTCTCACTAGTAAGCAATGAAAGTGTTATTAATGGAGGTCTTTACACATTATTAATGTCACTCAATTTCGCCTCATTAATATGCACTCTCCAATTCTCCTATCTTCTGGATAGTAACTATGCTGAGAATTGCTGACATGAAAGTCAGAGCGGGTACCTGGTGACTTCAACTCACCACTTGCTCCTCTGGACCTCCATTTAAACACCTGGAACCAATAACTTAGGGCATGTTCCATGGGCAGTGACCACACACAACCCACATCCATGGTTATTGGTGCCTCAGTGCTGCACTTTGGAGTACACTAGCATCTCACATTGCAATACAATTCAAGAACACTTTGTGCTCACAGGCTTCCAGCTCACCGATTGAATCAGACGGCATCTCAGGGCTACTTGCTTGCTCTCTGTTAGCACTCAGTCATGTTGCACCAGCCTGGACACTCACAGCACCCCTGCATTGCCTTGCCTTTTAGCACTCTTCCCCTTCAGCTACATTTTAATGCTCACTGTAGTTATGTCTTGACTTGAATTTTAGCACAGATTCAAAGCCAGACAGCTTGCCCCAGTTGTAAGCAGCCATCAGTCAATAAGGTAGGCATGTTATTCTATGTCGCCATACTATGTCAATGTCTTACCTATAGCATATGCTAGCAGCTTTGCATAAACAAACTACATGTGCATTAACCAAATGGCCCTGTGTTAAAGTCAATGGGGAGTAGTCCTTGGTCAGGTCAACAGCTAAGCCAAACAGTTAAGGGTATAACTGTGATTAATCCAGGAGTTTGGGCATGGCAGACCTTTGGTGGTCAGGGCAGGGGCTCTATCTCACTGCAGTTCAGGAAGTCCTACATGTTCAGTGCAACTAATCTGGGAATTTGCAGATTTTCATTTGGGGAGGTGCTTGGAAATCAGTCAGGAGTTCCCCCAGTCATGTAACAAGGCTGTCCATCTAAGTTGGTCTCGTGCTAGAGCACTGTCAGTCCCAGGCACCAGAGGTTGGGAGGTGTGTCAGAGGATGATGAAGTTGTTGGAAAGTACAGAGCTCATGCTGGAGATTAGAGGCAAACCTTGGAATGCCAAGGGAACAAGGATGGTGAGATGAGGGGGGAGGAGCTATCAGTGTATGGAAGGACTTTGGATGCTGTAGCTGGAAATTGAGAGGCAGTAACCATCACTGTGGCCTCAGAGGAAAGAGTGTGACTGACCATCATGGGCATGACTAAACTGTAGTGATGCAGTTCCGGAGTGAGGATGAGAATTGGAGATATGATTCAAATAATTGGTGGAAGCAAGTGGAGATGGACTGTTCAGGGACAGCTAAGACATGGAGATTCAATGGAGTGGGTAAACCTGTTGACTAGACAATTAGGTGAGCATTGGAGAAGGAGGGCCCAACATGGGAGTGGTATGTAGATAACAAAACAGATTTGGGACAATCACTCAAGGCCACTCACTCGGTCACATGAGAGAAACCCTCAACAAAACAATTGGTTGGTTTCTGGTAAGATTCAGCCCGGTGTTAAAAATAAAACTTGCAGTTTCATTTCACCATTCACAACACCTAGACACCCATAGCACTTTACAGCCAGTGAAGTACAATGAGGTGTTGACACCATTGTGATGCAGGAAATGCAGCAGCAAACTGCACAGCAAGCTTCCACAAATAGAAATGTGACAATGATTCGACAATGGAGAGTATGGTAGGGTGGAAATGAGTCCAGGTATGGTTTGGTGAATTGGAGAACTTTACCAATGAACTTTGATAGTAGAATGGTTGTTCTCAAAGAATCATTTAGCACAGAGGGATGTCATTCAGCCCAGCATGCATTATTTGAAATAGCAATATAATCAGACATGTCCCCCACCTTCAGCCAATAATTTTTCAACTATTCTTTACAAGTTTGTATCCAACTCTTTTCTGAAATTTATAGATCAATCTACTTTGCACAGCTCTTTGATGCAGATCGTAACATCTCACTCCATAATATTTTCTCCACATGGTCTCACTAGGTCTTTTAGTAATTACAATGAACCTGTGCCCTCTGGCTTCTGAGCTCCTTCTAGTGGAAACAGTTTTGTGTCGCTCACACTATGACAACTCTACAAAATTTTGTATACGCCTGTTAAATCTGCTGTAGTCTCTCTACATAAATGAATTCCCTCATTTCTGATTACCTTTCAGTAAATCTAAACAAACCTCCACAATACCATCTCTAAGGCCTTGACATCCTTCTTAAGATGGTCATGTTTAGAATTGGACACAAGACTTAAAACAGATTTAACAAGTGATTAATGAAATTATAACTTCCTTTGTTTTATATTCATGCATCTACAGTATTTATAAAGTTCAGCGTTCCAGATTTCATTTTAAAACTTCTTTTAAAATGCTTCTGGAATCGTCTTCCAGATCTTCCTTCACTCCCTCAACAGTATATCATTTAGCCTATTTTATGATCTTTACATTTACCATAATATACAATGATTTCTGAGTTATGGAGGGAGGATTGTGCTCTATGGTGGACAGTGAATCAGAACTAAAGACGTAAGGACAGACAAGTATTCTGGACTTTCAGTTGATGATAATTGGCATTTTGTGACTATATGCTGATTATTTCTTCAAATTAAATATGTAGGCTGATTACTGAGTGTCTGTGCCAGCAGATTCAAATGTGCAAGAAGAGTCTGTGATAGGTTGCACAGTTGAAGGTCAGTGGAAGCAAACCAAATGGATGGGCAGCGTCCATGATAGCATTCTTCCAAGGATCTGTTTAAAAGGGTGTCTAATGTTCACTTTAGGGTAAAATGCATAGGGTTTGTAGAAGGATATTAAATGAGTGGGATTGAGTTGTCAGTAGAGGTAGACGAGAACAGGTTTATAGTAGGGTTAGTATGATGGGCTAAATGGCCTTTTGTCTTTTCATACTTCTGTGCATTCTGATTTTGTCTAAATTCAAAGCCTGATAAATGTGAACACTTGTCCCTTGGGCCCTCTCTGACATTGCAGCTTTGACAACTGTTTAAAGACTTGCTTGATGATGTTTTAACAGAGTCTCTGGGTGGCCTGTTAGCACAAACATGAGAGCATTTGTTTCCTGACCAGACGGTCTGAGTGGAATTGTTAGACAGAACAACGTGTGGTGGTAAAGAATTCCAGTTTTGCACTGAGTAATGCAGGCAGGCAGGGGCATGGCTTAAGTGCTGCAATCATCATTTAATTCAGAATGACTTTAGCTTCAGGTTTTATCAGAGATAGCCATGTTTCAGCTTCAGCCTTTTTTTTAACTCCATATCACTCTATCCATCTCTCCCGTTTGTTTGCACCTGTTATTTATTCAACCTCATAAACGTAGTGCCCCTTGAACTCAAATATTAACATTGAATACTAAAAGTCATGGCTCTCAAAAGCAGCCAATTTCAGTTTACTATTCCCTGTTAGCACAGCTTAAATAGCAATGATTCTCCTGCTGGAACAGTGGCTTTAATAAAATCTTAGTCTGCTTTATTTCTACCCTACATTCAGGAGAAGAATTGAACCAAAAATATTTGTTTCAACTGCAACTTGCACAACTTCGAGACAAAGCACTTAATACCCAGTGAAATGTTATCATCATCGTGGTGCGATGGCTCAGCGGTTAGCACTGCTGCCTCACAGACCCAGGGACCTAGATTTAATTCCAGCCTCAGGTGAGTATCTATGTGGAATTTGCATGTTCTCCTTGTGCCCGTGTGAGTCTCTGCCAGGTGCTTTGGTTTACTCCCACAGTCCAAAGATGTGCAGGTTAGGTGGATTATCCGTGGTAAATGTGAGATTACAGGGTTAAAGTGGGGTACTGGGTCTAGATGGAATGCTCCTTGGGGGTGGGGGGTGGGGAGCGGGTCATAACTATAAAAGGCTACACCAATTAATGGTGGTTATGGGTTGACATAAGTTGGTTTTGAGCTGGCATAGGGAGTGTGAGGGGCCTTGGAGATAGGTAAAGTCATAGATTGGCACAAAGGGTAGGACAGGCCATGTCGATAGAGAGGCATAGGTTGACAAGAAGCAGACGAGAAGATATGGCGGGGGAGCCGGAGTTGTAGTTGTCGGGTCAGAGGAATGTGGCGATGTGTTGGAATGGTAGGCGAATAAGGCGTCTGTGAAAAGTAAGGCCCATATGAAATGAAATCTAGAGAGCCTTACTCTTTTGATATTAACTGGGATAAAGTTGCAGAGCCTGATGTATCATTAAGCAGCCCCTTCAGTTCGTCTCCACCCTGTTTTTCGGTGCAGAGGGCCTAACTTCTGTTAGTACCACTCTCATACCCAAGAACAAAAATCAGACCATTCAGAGAAGTTTCTCCCCCATCATGTTTGTGGAATCTTGAATTTCCCTAACTCTGCACATTCAACCGATAAGAAAAAAATCAACCCCACGGCCTCAATTTTCACAGTGATGAAGAAAACAGCTCTAGAGTCTCAAATCTGAAAGTTCATCTCCTCAATACAGCACCAACCATTCTTTTAGGGGATTGTTTACGGTCAATTTCCAAACTACACACCCTTGGTTGACAGTACCAAGGTGTAACAGCAACTACCCCCATGACGTTTGATTTTCATCAACTATGAATGGAAAAAATGGCATGTGCCAATTAGGCACAGTAGGGTCATGTATAAACTTTGGGGAGATGCCAGGTACCCTACTAGAGAGATAAGGTGCCCTTCTGGATGTGGTGTCAGGACATCCTTATGGCAGGTCAGATGACTTTACGGAGTGAGAAGATGTACTCTGAGGTTGTTAAAAGGAGACATGAGTGGGTCTAAAATGTGTGTAAACTCATTGAAACTGTCAAGATAATTGGAGCAGACAAGAGTGTTATCAACAGAACCATCAAGTAGAACAGTCAAAAGGAAGCATCAATAGGAGCTGTCAAACAGTAAAAGGGAGGTCAAGTTGTCAAAACATTTAAAACCCCTGCCCTTTACATATTTATAAAAAACGCTTCAGTGATTGAAAAGAATCCATGCTTGCTATTTCATTCTATTGTCAAAAGCCTGAGGGTTATTGTTATTGGCTTAATGCTCCATGACTAATTTCACACACATATGTTATCACAGTCAAGTGCATCTCAATTCACAGTTTGATTAACAGCTCCAAATGGTGATAACTTTTTGTCATGGGACTAAGGAAAGGGAATTAAAGAAAGCTGAATGTGATAAATGGGTTTTTATCAATGAAATACCAAGAACTACAGATGTTTGAGTCAGAGATAAAAAAAAAGTATGGAGCTGGATGAACACAGCAGGCCAGGCAGCATCAGAGGAGCAGGAAAGTTGATGTTTCGGGTGGGGACCCTTCTTCAGAAATGAGGAGGGGGAAGGGAGCTCAGAAGTAAATAGACAGAGGAGGGGTGGGGCTGGGGAAGGTAGGTGGCTGGTGATAGGTGAGTGCAAGTAGGGGGTGGTGGGGATTGGTCAGTGAGGTGGGAGGGGCGGATAGGTGAAAGAGAAGATGGACAGGTTGTGTCAGGTCAAGGTTGCGGGAATGAGAGGGAGGCTTGGACAAGGGATGAGGCCGGGGATGGGGAGATTTTAAAGCTGGTGAATTCCATTTTTAGGCCATCAAGCTGTAGGCTCCCGAGGCAGAATATGAGGTGCTGCTCCACCAGTTTGCAGGTGGCGTCATTGTGATACTGGAGGAGGCCCAGGATGGACATGTCACCCAGGGAGTGGGAGGGGGAGTTAAAATGGTTGGCGACCAGAAGGTGTTGTCGTTTGTTGTGAACAGAGCGCAGATGTTCTACAAAGTGGTCTCCGAGCCTCCACTTGGTCTCACCAATGTAGAAGAGGCCACATCGGGAGCAGCGGATGCAATAGACCACATTAGCTGATGTGCAGGTGAACCTCTGTCTTATGTGAAAGGTTTGTTTGGGGCCTGGGATGGAGGTGAGGGGGGAGGTGTAGGAGCAGGTGTAGCACTTCCTGCGATTGTAGGGAAAGGTGCCGGGGGTGATGGGGATAGTGGGGAGTGTGGAGTGGGCGAGGGAGTCGTGGAGAGAGTGGTCCCTACAAAAGGCAGGTTGGGGTGGGGAGGGAATATATCTCTTTGGTTGTGGAGTCGGATTGTAGGTGGTGGAAGTGGTGGAGAATGATACGTTGGATGCGGAGGTTGGTGGGGTGATATGTGAGGACAAAGGGGATTCTGTCTTTATTTTTGTTGGGGGGAGGCGATGTGAGGGCAGAGATGTGGAAAATGCAAGGGATGCGTTTGAGGGCATTTTAGATCACCAGAGGGGGGAAGTTACGGTCGCGAAATAGCAGGACATCTTGGATGTCCGAGAGTGGAACGCCCGATCTTGAGAGCGGACGCGGTGGAGGCAGAGGAAATTGGGAGTAAGGGATCACATTCTTGCAGGAAGATGGGTGAAAGGAGGTGTAGTCTAGGTAGCTGTGGGAGTTGGTGGGCTTGAAATAGATGTCAGTTTCAAGGCACTCACCAGAGTTCTTTTTGATACCTCATGTCAACCATGATGGATACAGGTAGGTATAAGGTATGTGAGAGGTATTAGTTGATCTGAGTTAACACTACATTAGCATAGGCCTATAAAGGGCCATTGGGTGGGCGGAGAGCATTGGTTAAAATAGAGGTCATGAAGTGCCATGGAAGTGTGTGGAATGTTTGAGGTGCCATGCTTGGTATAGGTGAGTCATGGTAGATGACGATAATGAAACCATAAGATGTAAGAGCAGAATTAAGCCATTCAGCCCATCAAGTCTGGCCAGCCATTCAATTACGGCTGATATGTTTCTCAACCACATTGTTCTGCCTTCTCCCTGCAACCTTTGATCAAGACTAATCAAGGACCAACCTATAACTGTCTTAAATACACTCAATGACTTAGTCTCCTCAGCCTTCTGTGGCAATGAGTTCCACACATTCACCATTGTCTGGCTGAAGTGATTCCTCCTCATCTCAGTTCTAAAGGGTAGTTCCTTCACTCTGAGGCCGTGCCCTCGGGTCCTAGTCTGCCCTAATAGTGGAAACACCATATCCATATCTACTCTATTCAGGCCTCTCTGTATCCTGTAAGTTTTAATGAGATCCCCCTCTCATTCTCCTAAACTCTATCGGGTACAGACCAAAGTCCTCAATTGCTCCTTATATGACAAGCCCTGCATTCCCAGAATCATTCTTGTAAACCTCCTCTGGAACCCCTTTAACCAGCACTTTCTTAGATACCGGACCTAAAACTGTTCATGATACTTCAATTGCAGCCTGACCAAGCCTTATGCAGTCTCAGCGGTACATCCTTGCTCTTGTATTCTAGCCGTCTTGAAATGAATGCTAACATTCTGCTGAATTGCCTCCCTAACTGCCAACTGAATCTGCACATTGACCTGAACAGAATCCTGAACTAGGACTCCAAAGTTCCTCTGTGCTTCAGATTTCTGAAATCTTTCCCCATTTAGAAATAAGTATATGCCTAATTATTTTTACCAAAGTTAATGACTTCATGCTTTCCCACATTGCATGCCATTTACCACTTCTTTGCCCACTCGACTAGTCTGTCCAAGTCCTTCTGCAGCCTCTCCGCTTCCTCAACACCTACCTGGCCCTCCACCTATCTTTGTGTCATATGCAAACTTCGTAACACTGCCCTCAGTACCTTCGACCAGATCATTAATATATAACGTGAATAATTGTGGTCGCAATACTGACCCCTGCGGAACTCTACTAATCACCGGCTGCCATCCTGAAGAAGACACCTTTATCACTAACCTCTGCCTTCTGCCAGTCAGCCATTCATGTAACCATGCCAGTACCTTCCCCCTAACACCATGAGCTGTTAAATCTTACTTAACAGCTTCCTCTGCAGCATCACGTCAAAGGCCTTTTGGAAATGCAAATAAATCACCTCCACTGGTGTTCCTTTGTCTAACTTGCTTGTTAACCTCTTCAAAAATTTCCAACAGATTTGCCAGGCATGACGTCCCCTTGACAAAGCCGTGCTGACTCAGCCCTATTTTACCACGCACTTCCGCAATCTCATCCTTCATAATGGACTCTAAAATCTTACCAACGACTGAGGTCAGGCTAACCGGCCGATCACTTCCTACCTTCTGCCTCCCTTCTTTTTTAAACAGTGGTGTTACATTAACCATTTTCCAGTCCTCTGAGACCTTCCCTGACTATAGTTATTCCTGAAGGATCACTAGCAGTGTCTCCACAAACTCCCCAGGTATCTCCTTCAGAGTGTAGGACATTTGGTCTGGGTGATGCATCCACTTCTAGACCTTCCCGAGCACCCTCTCCTTAGTAGTGGCCATTACACTCACCTCCGCCCCTGATCCTCTTGAAGTTCTGGTATGCTGCTGGTATCATCCTCTGTGAGGACTGATGCAAAGCGCCTTCTCAGTTCCTCCTCCATTTCTTTGTCCTCCATTACCACTTCTCCAACATTATTTTCCAAATGTTCAATGTCCACTCCTGCCTCTCTCTTACCTTTTATATACCAAAGAAAAGTTCCTGCAATCTTCTTCTATATTATGAGCTAGCTTACTCTCATGTTTCATCTTCTCTCTACCACGCCCCCAGCTTATTATTTTTTTCAGTTGTGCTCTGCTGGCTTTTAAGGTCTTCTCACTATTCTTCATCACATTGCGTGCTTTTTCTTTGGTGTGTGTGGAAAGGTGATGAGTTGTGAGGGCCAGAGGGTTGTTTTCTCAATTACTTGCTTTTGTTCTTTGACAATGAGCTGATGCACCAAGGCAGGCTTTCAGCCCAGCCCATGTCCGCACTGGGCTGTCCCTGCCCTGTTTCTGATGTTGCTTGCCATGACTCCGAGAGAATAGCACCCATGACCTCCAGAACAAACCTAAAGTTCCAGGTCAGTTTCTCCCACGTTGGGTTGGTTTTCAAAGCAGGAATTCTGGATCGGGCCTCTAGTTTGAGATTTAGACCCCTGCTCTTTCTAACTCAAATATTGAGTTACAGCCGACATTCAGTTGAAAACATTAACGAAAGTTTCTACATGTGCTACCAGACTGTAGAAACTAGAAAGGCCCGAACCCAATCCTCACTGTGTATCAAACCAGCTCAAGTTAGGATGAATGCTTCTAGATAAGAAAGGGAACAAGAATCAGCCCAAATTCTCATTCTTGATCATTGTTCAGCGAATCCTGGTGAAAGGTGAGGACATCAGGTTGGGGGTTAGGATCAAGCTCAGCTGTGATGCCCCTCCTAGCACACTGCCAATCCTTATCACCTAGACAACAGTCATTTGACATTGTTTCTGCTTTTGGTAACGTTTAATTTCTGCACTACCAAGAAATTATTTGCATCGACACTAATTTATGATGAAAAATTCAGTACCAGCCTAAAATCACAGAAACAAGTTTGGCACCATGTAAAATTTCAAGCTTGACATTAGAGGGGTAATTTTAAACCATCTGTCATATTTCAATAAACAGGGTAGAAGCTTGGGCAGGAGGGGGAGGGATAGGTGGCACTGACACACAAATAGGGCAGTTATTTTTCCATACTCACAATCAGATACTGCCACCTAAAACACTTTAGTTGTTACAGGTACAGGCCATAATTACAAAAAGAACTTGCATTTATTTTGTGCCTTTCATAACTTCAGGACTTGAGAAACACAGATACTGTTGAAATATATTGAAATGCAGCAATCAATTTTCACATAGTAAGGTCTATGTGATTTTTCACTTCATTTACTCACTATATATTTGCAGACAGAATGTAACTGTTCTGAAATGGTGTTGCTCACACTGCATTTCATCTCCCCAGACCACATTGTGACCAGCAAATACAGTAGACTAGATTGAGTGAAATCACTGCTTCAACTGGAAGGTGGATCTGGGATTTTGGATACTGAGGAGGGAGGAAGAAAACAGGCAGGCATTACACCTACTGCGATTGCAGGGGAAGGTACCGTGGAAGTTTAGGGAGGAGAGGAGGAGTGGATCAGAGTGCCTGGAGGGAATGGTCACTGTGGAATGCTGACAAGGGAGGAGAGGGAAATATGCATCTGGTGATGGCATCCGCTAGCGGTGATGGAAACAGCGGCTAATGATCCTTTGAATGTGGATGCTGGTGGGATGGTGGGTGAGGACATCTATCGCTGATGTGGGAGGGAGGAGAAGGGGTGAGTGCCAAAGTGCGGGAGATGTGTTAGACCCAGCTGTGAGGCATGTCAACCACAGTGGGAGGAGTTAAAGAAGAAGTTGTTCAAAGTGAGGATGAGCTTAGCCAGGAGGAGGAGGGTGTTGGTGGATGGGGACAGTTTAGGCCTTTTATCCAGGAAGGAGCAGAGAGTCCTGAGACCATCCTGATAGTTTTTTGATTCTTTTGTTTGCTCCTTTAATGACATCCCATCTACCACCTTCAACAGTTCCTACCTTCACTGCCAATGCACAGTGCCAGCAGTGTTTACCATCTACAAGGTGCATTGCATTGACTCACCAGGTCTTCTCTGTCAGAACCCACCAATCCCATGTCCTCTGTCACCTAGAAGTAAGGACAGGAGGTGCATGAGGGCTTTCACATACAAGTTCTCCTCCTGGCCACTCACGATCCTGACTTGGAACTATATTGTTGTTCATTCACTATCACTGGGTCAAAATCCCGGAACCCTTTTGTTTACTGTAATGTAGATGTACCTACATTATTTAAATTGCAGCAGTTCAAAAAGGCATCTCATCAAGGGCATTAGATGCTGGCCTAGCCAACAATGCCCACATCCCATAATCCAAATAAAAAAAATTCCTGCACAACTTATCCTCTGAGAATCAATGCTGAAGTATTAGCCAAGATTATGGGAATACTTGTGACTGACTGTATTCCTAAAAGGCCTTATGTATAGGCAGCACTTAGAGAGGGACACAAAGTCTTGGACTAAGCCGTGACCTGTAACAAAACAGCATGAATGTTTTCATTGCCATCGATATTTTCTGGGAAATTAAGTCTTCCATCCCCCTCTCCATCACTTCTGCCCTCGTACTCTCAAGACATTTTCCTTTCATCTCTTACCAGTATCTCTCCCTCATTCCAAAAGTAAGAGGGCAAACTGTATTGAAAAAAAAGCTGCGTTTCCCAAGTAGTTAAAAAGCAAATGAAATATTCTGAAGCCTTTATGCTGTAGCCACAGCTATACAATGTTATCACAAGAACGGGTGGACCAAAGGGAGGTCCATGGCTGCACACAGCCAACACAAAGGTTTGCTCTTTTTGTTTTATGACACTTAGACTGATTGAATGAGGACCTGGTCTGGGAGATATTAAACACACCCTTTTCTAAGTCAGGTTTCCCGGGAGACTGAGGGAATGCCTTTGACAGCACCCCTCAAAAGAAAAGAGACCAAAAGAAAATTACATTTACACTTGTAACCCCCAGCGATATTGTCAGTCATTGGAAACACCCAGCTCCCCTCTCACAATCACCCCCTGCACTGTACAATAAGCACATTCATTGAAGACCCAAAGCCTCAAAAACCCTCGCAGGATAAGTAACACTTTCAAGACAATTAATCATTCTCATGGTCCTTCTGATAAAAGAGTGCCAGTTTGGGACCCTTGAAGCAGTTGCTGTGTGTGTGCTTTTCATGTTCAACTTCAAAAGGAGGTTGTAGCTGGATAAGCAGTATCGGGAACAGCATTATCAGATTGATGAATGGCTCTTAATGAACTTGGAGTGCTTTGTTCTGGTCACCTTAGCTGGAATGTCTCCCCTACAATCATCAGGTACTCACTGATTTGGGTAACATTGTGGTCTATTTCTCCAATCTGACTTAGTCGTAGCATTCTTGCATCTTGATTTTTATATTGGACATTGTCTTCAAACCTAAAATGGAAACCAAATTTATTTTGAAAACATTTTAAAAGCTGGTATGAATAAAAATGACCAAAAAGCCATCAAATAATTGTAAAAATACAACTAATTCAGTAATGCATTTTACCCAGTTTCCTTACCTATTCCGCCTCAGTCAGTTTCTGATAATGCATAAACTTGGTTGACTCTGCTTCCTTTGAAGTATCCTAGCAAGCCACTCAAGTGGATGAAGCTGCTGTTAGAGCCAGAGAGTAAAAGCAGAGAGTAAATAACTGTTTTGTGACATTTTAGGGGTGTGCTAAGCTGCTACTTACAATGAGCTTTCCCACTCTTTCTGTTATTCTGTTATTTTTGATAGCTTAACCATTAATACTAGCTAAGGTCTCCAAGACTCTGGCTGATAAATCTTTGTTAGGGGTACATTACCACTTCTTATATGACATTCAACAGGAGCGTTTTTGAGAAGTGTAGGGAATACGTTTGTTTAGATGATAACAGGTTTAAGAGGCTTTAGTGAAGGCCTTAACTTTGGTTCAATTGTAATGCTTTTACATCTGAGTTGAAAGGTGTGAATCCAAGTCAACATCAGAGAGTTGCTTGTTTCTGTAAAGAGACTTTCTCAGGAACATACAGAAGCAAATTTGAGGCGTCAAAGAGACCACAAAATCCTCCAAATGAAACATAGTCTGCAAATTGTGGATTCCATTTCATTTATCAGAACACATTATTACTGGAGTGCAAATAAAGCATCCCTCAATCCTGCATGAGAAAGACAGCTTACATTTGAAATCTCAAGACTTACTCACTTTCTGAAAAAGAATTGGAGATTTTTTTTTCCGAAAGCAATTGAAACCTCTTAAAAGTTATAAGATCAAGCTCTGTGTAAAGTTTAAAATTCTACACTGGAGTTTCTTCATTCATTGTAAAATGTAACATTTCCTCTCCTGCTTCCCATTAAACTATTCATCCATCCTGTAAAGCAATTTTGCAACTGTTGTCTTTCTCCTTCATCACACCCAATGCTGCTCTCAAACCTGTTAAGGTATTTTTTTCTCAGAAAGGTAATTTCCACCAAAGGAACTGTTATTGCTTCCCCCACTGACAAATAATTCAAATTCTTTGGTAAAAGTAAGTTTCCCTTTCATCTACCTCATTCTGCAACAGCTTTCCCTCCTCTGTCATCTGTTTTCCTTCTTGAAATTGTCATTTTTCACAATCCCATGTCCTTCCATTCATGCTGCTTCTTCTCAACAGCTTACAGGCTTCTTGCTCCCCTTCTTCCTTTCCTTTGTCTTGGATCATTTATCATTCCATCTCCTTAACAAGTTGCCACTCCCTGTGTGCCCTGTCATAGAAAAATTGTTTTTAGTTTACAATTAGAGTCATAGAGTCATACAGCATGGAAACAGACCCTTCAGCCCAACTCGTCCATGCTGACCAGGTTTCCTAATCTGAATTAGTTCCATTTGCTTATATTTGGCTCATATCCCCAAACCTTTCCTATCCATGTAGCTGTCCAAATATCTTTTAACTGTTGTAATTGTACCTGCTTTTCCACTTCGTCAGGCAGCTCGTGCCATATATGCTCCACTCTTTGTGTGATAAAGTTGCCCCTCAGGTCCCTTTTAAATCTGTTGCCACTCATCTTAAACCTATGCCCTCTAGTTTTGGACTATTGCGAAAAAACTTTGGCTATTCACCTTATCTATGCCCCTCATGATTTTATAAACTTCTATAAGGCCACCCACCATCCTTCCTATAGCAGTGTGATCAGAATTACATGTATTACTCCAAATGTGGCCTTACTAATGTCTAGTAAAACTGTAACATGATGTCCCAACTCCTGTACTCACTGCTGTGACTAATGAAGGCAAGCATGCCAAATGCCTTCTTTACCACCCTGACTACCTGTGACAACACTTCCATGGAACTAGGTACCCTAGGTCTCTCTGTTTGACAACTCTCCCCATAGCCCCATCATTAACTGTCTAAGTTTGTCCTGGTTTGTCTTCCCAAAATGCATTTATCCAAATTAAACTCCATTTGCCATTCCTCAGGCACTGGCCCAGTTGATCAAGATCCCGTTGTACACTTAGATAACTTTCTTCACAGTCCACTGTACCAACAATTTTGATGTCATCCGCAAACTTACTATCTACGCTTCCTATACTCTCATCCAATTCGTTTATAAAAATGATGAATAACAGTGGACCCAGAACCAATCCTTGTGGCACACCACTAGTCCAGTCTGAACAACAACCCTCCACCACCACTCCCAGTCTCCTACCATCAAACCAATTTTGTATCCAATTGGCTAGGTCTCCCCATATCCCATGTGATTGAACCTTACTAACCAGTCTGCCATGCAGAGTTCTGTCGAAGGCCTCACCAAAGTCCATGTAGACAATATCTACCATTCTGCCTTCATCTATCTTCTTGGTCACCACATCAAAAAACTCAATTAAATTTGTGAGACACAATTTCCAATACACAAAGCCATGCTGACCCACCCTAATCAGTCTTTGCCTTTTCAAATGTATGTGGTACCTGTCTCTTAGAATCCCTTCCAACAACTTACTCACCACTGATGTTGGGCTTACTGGTCTGTAGTTCCCTGGCTTTTCCTTGCAGCCTTTCTTAAATAATGGCACAATATTAGCAACCCTCCGCTCTTCTGGAACCTTACTTGTTGTCTGGAACCTTACTTGTTGCCATCAATGGTACAAATATCTCTGCTAGGGATGTCCCAATCTCTACCTTAACTTCCCACAATGTTCTGGGATACACTTGAGCAGGTCCCGGGGATTTATCTACTTTTTAAGTCTTACGACCTCCAACACCTGCTCTTCTGTAATTTAGGCTTCTTTCAAGACATCCCTCTTTATTTCCCCAAGTTCCCTAGCTTCCATGTCTTTTTCCACAGTAATGGGGTATACCTATAGTACCATCTCAAAAAAGTGATCACCCCCTTTTTATTTCTCGTTTCTAATCATATAGCTTCACTGGACGGTCCCTCAGGAAGATCCTATCTAAGTACTGCTGTGATGTTTTCCCTAATCAAAAATGTCACGCCCCCTCCTCTCTTGCCTCCCCTTCTATCCTTCCCATAGCATCTGTACCCTGGAACATTGTGCTGCAAGTCCTCCCTCAGCCATGTTTCTGTAATAGCTATGATATCCCAGCCCCATGTTCCCATCTATGTCCTTATTACTAATTGAACAACAACATAACTAAATCCAATAATGTAAGGTAATCACCAAAAAACTGCCCCGGAAAGACATTTCTTTACCTAAGGAATGGTAAGATGTGGAACTTATTAACAGCAAGAGGCTTAAACAGAGTATAAACATCAGGATGGATTAGTTTGGTTGAATGGTCTCTTTCTGTGCTATGTATCCATTGTAATCCAAAATGCATCATCCAGGCTAAAACCACAGTGCAGTTCGAAATGACTCCTGTGACCTGTTGGATGAGATAAAGCAATACCCATCCATCGTTTGAGATGGAAATGAAAGATCCTATGATACTAATCTGAAAAGAGCAGAGGAATTTAGATTAGTATTGTGAGCATATTTATCTCTCAACCAACAGTAGAAAAACAGATTATCTAATCATTATGCCATTGTTGTTTGTTGAATCTTGCTGTGTGTAAATTGTCTGCAGTGTTTCCCACAAGACAATAATGACTGTATTCCAAACAATTATTTAGCTTAAATATAATTCATTCAGCTTTAAGACTTGTCAATCTGTAATCTCGAATAGAAAAAGTTAATGATAGTTCATACAGGTGTTCAACATTATGAAGGAGTTTGCAAAGTCAATCAGGAAAAGCTGACCAGTGATTTGGGCAGTAGAAGACAAAATTATAAAATAATCAACATTTAGTCTGAGCACAACATTGCAAATAAAAGCATTATGTTTCTCTCTAGCCCTCACCCCTCATCTTCCCACATGCTGACCATGATCTGTTATCTACCCAGCTTAATCATGCTTTTGTATCCCTCATGTCAACCTCATGCCAGGTTATACCCCCCCAACAACCAATCTTTGGCATGATGAGTGTAAGGACAACGTACCCAATATCCCCTAAAGGCAGAACTCAGGACCTAGGCAGAGATGAGATAAAATTAAATTCTATTAAGTTCTGTGTGCAACAGGCTTCAATATAATGAGAAAAGAATCTCATTCATAAATACCCATTTACTACATGTACATTCCTTCAACTGCCACTGCCTGTATGCTACGTCATGGAAAAAATGTTTTGAGTTTGCAATTACTAATTGAACAAGAACATAGCTAAAACCATTAAGATAAGATAGTTACCAATAAATCCAATAGATTGCCCCTGAAAGACATTTCTTTACCTAAGGAGTAGTAGAATGTGGAACTTGCTAACAGCAAGTGGCCAAAGTCAATAGCATAGAAGCATTTAAAGGGGAGTTATACAAACAAACATTCCAATCAATGCACAATCCCCAAAAACAAAAACAAAGGAATTCTTTTAGGCCCATTTCATTCAGTCTATCTCCACTTGGAGCAGTCAAACAAACTGAAATTGCAGGGGTAATAGGAACTGCCGATGCTGGAGAATCTGAGATAACAAGGTGTAGAGCTGGATGAACACAGCAGGCCAAGCAGCATCTGAGGAGCAGGAAAGCTGACGTTTCAGGTCGAGACCCTTCTTCAGAAAATGCAGGGGTCCCACTGTGATAATGGATGATTTTGAAATCAGGCATGTAGCAGAAAAATGGAAACTGTCTGGCTTATATTGTCCGAGTTAACAGGTAAGAAATGTTTATTTTTGGTCCTGCAGACATTCTTCTCAAAGGACATGCCTTTTAAATGCCTTGACAGCTTGACATGTTCCTCTGGTAGTTACTTTTAAAATTCACTTTGACACCTTTGAAAGATCCTCTTGACAGGCCTTTTGGGTCCTTTTGAAACTTTCTACAAATCCCCTTTGAAGGTCAATTGATAGGTTCTCTTTACATTTTTGTCAGATCCTCTTGTCAGTTTGACAATGTTTACAGGATTATTTACAGTTCCTATGAATTTAACAGCTCATGCATTTACGCACGTTTTATGCATAATCATGCCTTCGTCTAACTATTGCAAAGGGCACCTCACCTCCTGCCTCAGGCACCTAAACTTCCTCTGAAAGGTATCCAAAAAGGAACTTGGCTATCCAAAGAAATGCACAAAGTTCAGAGCTGTTCTTACCAGGTCTACATTGCACACCTTCAAATTCCCACTGCTAACTGAAGAAGGTCACATAGGGTTGGAGGTAACTGATGATTTAATTAGTAACAGTGTCCATGAACCATGCTTATGTGAAAAGCGACCCAACCTGATAGTAAATAATAAGGATGTGATGGAGAGCAGGACTTGCAATTTCTGGCCCCATCAACCATTTTTATCACAATGGGGAGGTTATTCACTCATGGCAAAAATCTGCTTTGCCTGGATGATTAGCTCAGTAACATGGTTATACTTTTAAAAACTTCAAGTGCCGGTGATATAGTTAAGACTGAAACATGTACAGTGTTCCACATTTTGAAGTCCTGATAAAGAGTGAGGTGGGATGGTAGACTGCACAACAAGTTCATGATTTTAATATAGTAAGAAGCAAAAAAGACAAAATAATTTATGAGATAGTTCACTGGTTGCAGAAAAGCAACAGTGCATGCAATTTATTAGGAAGTCTCATCATTGTATCAATAAAAAAGACTGATGAACTGTGACAAGAGGTTGGCGGAGAGTGGGTCTGACATTTTAAAATGACTGGAGCAAGGCAGTGTATTTGTTTAAGTGGATTGTCTTCAGTCATTGGATGTTTACTGAATGTCTGATCACTTTTGAAGTAAATGTTTCTTCAGTTCTGATCAACACACACAGGAAAGCTGGATAATTGATGAGAAGATGTCAGCAACCAATTCTTCAAACAATTGTAGTTGTACCACCATTTCCATTCTGATATTTATATCCTTCAATAAGGCAGCATGCGGCTTGGGAATGTAACCCCATGGTTGAATGCTGCATTTGACCAGGAATAGCAAGAGTGGGTGGAATTACAGAGCATTTCCTGATGCAAGCACAACTTTCTCAGTTAACTGAGTCTGCCGTTAACCAGAATTGACTGCATTTTAATTTTTTTCACTTGATATAAACGCAGAATAATAGCTACAATTCAAATGAGAGAGGGATTATAACAATGTAAGCGGTCAACATTAAGGAGCTGCAGCTTAAAACACCATTAGAGGCCTTCAGACTGAGCTGGAGCTGCCCCAGGTAATTTTTTAAAAATTCACGTAGTAGATAGCTGGCTTTGAGTTACAAGCTGGTAATTTGTTTTGAGCAGTTCCCAAGCCATCGTAAAGTTCGAGACTGCGACTAGGGGAGTGGTTTTACCAATGTCAGCAGAATCCAGAGATTGAATTACTACCTACAAGTTCCTGCCAGACACTTGTTATTCTTTATAATGTATTGTTCCATGGAATTGGTAACATTTTCATGAAGAGAAAAAAAACTGCTCTGTGGAGAGTTTCGGGAAAACTGCATATTAAAAAATAAATTCAGGAGAGTTTGCCTGAAGGGGTTGGGGCAGCTATAAATTTTCATAAAATTAGCCCAAAGACATTTGAGAGAGCAGTGGATTTACTGTTTTAGCTCTCTGATGATATAGAAGGAATGATCAGATTGCATTGGAGCTTATGAACAAATAAAGAAATTCATTGCCCTCTGTGTCCATATGTTTTTTTTTATATTCATTCATAGGGAGTCAGCATTGCTGGCTGTGCCACCGTTTCTTCATCCTTAATTGCCCTTGAGAAGATAGGGTAGAGGTGGCTTCTTGGACCTGTTGCAGTCTATGTGTTGGAGGGGCATCAAGTGTTCCAGAAGTGAAGGAGTTCCAGAACTTTTGCCCATCAACATTGCAAGAACAATGATATGTTTCCACATCTAGATCATTTGTGGCTTAGAGGGAAACTTACAGATTGTGGTGTTCTTATGTTTCTACTGTCTTTGTCCTTCTAAGTGACAGATATTGTGGATTTGTAAGGTACTGTCTAAGGGGCCATGATGAGCTATTGTAGTGCATCTTGTAAACTGTACGCATTGCTACCACATGTTAGTGATGAAGGTGATGGATGTGATGCTAATCAATTGGGCTACTTTGTCCTGGACGGTATCAAGCTCTTGAATATCATTGGAGCTACAGCAGGCCAGCAGGGAGTATGTCATTACAATCCTCACTTGTGCTTGCATATGGTGGACAGGCTTTGGGGAGTCAGGAGGTAAATCGCTTGCTGCAGAACTCTAAGCACCTGACCTGCTTTTGCAGCCACGGTATTATTTCGGCTGATCCAGTTCAATTTCTTGTCACTGGTACTCCCCAGAACGTTGATAGTGGGGTTTTAGTGATTGTAAAATGTCGAGAGATAATGGTTAGATTCTCTCTTGTTTGAGGTGGTCATTGTCTGACACTTGTGAGATACAAATGGCACTTGGCACTTCTCAGCCCAAGCCTGAATGTTGTCTAGGACTGCTACATATGTTTATAGACTGCTTCAGTATCTGAGGCACCATGAGTGATGCTGAACTTTGTACAATCATCAGTTATTATTCCCACTTCTGATCTTATGATAGAAGGTCATTGATGAAGCAGCTGAAGATGATTGGGCCTAGGACACTATCCTGAGGAACAAAGATTTCTTGGGACTGAGATGATTGACCTCCAACAACCACAGCATCATTTTTTGTGTTCAGTATGCAACTAGTGGAACATCTCCCCCAGATGTCCATTGACTCCAGTTTTGCTAGATGTCACACTTGGTGAAATGCTACCTTAATGTCAGGTATGGTCATTCTCACCTCTTCTCTGGAGTTCAACTCATTTGTTCTTGTTTGGACCAATACTGTATTGAGGTCAAGAGCGAAGTAGCCCTGGCTGAACACAAAATGTGCATCAGACAACAAGTTGTTTCTTTGCAAGTGCAACTTGATAGAATGATCAATGATTCCTTCCATCTCTTTGAGTTGCCCAAGAGTAGATTGACACGCAGTGCATGTAGATTCACTGGTCCACATAATTTCAGCTTCCTGAGTTCAACAAATTAAACTGTAATGAGGCTTTGCCAGAGAAGATAGCTAAATGAAAAAGACATTCAGTTGTACAGTAAACAATTCCATATAGCTCCCCATACTAAGGCCACTCATCCCATTGTAGACAGAGACAATGGCATGAGGTACATCTGGCATCTACCTGAGGCTTTTAGAGGATTCATACATAAAAATTGATACACAACAGTGAGTTGCAGGCTGTAATCAGGGATTCAACTGATTTATAAAGGGAGTGATAGATAACTGTGAATTAGATACAGGCCAGATTGAAATTGAAGGGATTGGATGGTATACGTATGGGATAATTGATTCAATGGAGCTACGTAATTTCTAATTTTACATCGTAGTATGCAACCAATTTGTTTAGCACATAGGTTAAGTTGTTTTGTGCAGCCATGCAGATGCAGTAACTCCAAGAGGCTGATATGTGCACAGACTACACAGGAACCTTTGGTGTGGCCATGCAGCTTGGGTTGATCATTGTCTGAGAGTGAGCTGCAGGTTAAAGTCTTATCAATGGGTTCAGATAGGCTATATATAGAAAAATAAATACCTGGAAATGATTTACAGGCTGGAATTTAACTGAGGGGTTCAGATAGTTTATGCAGAGAATAATAGAGATCCAGGAGAAAGCTAGAGGCTGTTTATAAAAGCTTTTATGAGTATTAGTGAAATAAAAGATAGTTTCACATTTTCAGAACATGCCACAGCACTTGTTGGTACATTATTTTTTTAATGCACTATCATATTTCCTCCAAGGAGGCAGCAACTAGCAGTCTTGCTGTACAAACAGTAATTTAGATGAGCATTAAGTTATCTGTTTTTGTGATGTGATTTGAGGAATATAAGTTAGCTGGATGTCAGGATATCTTCAAAGTGTGGCAGTGCATTTTTTACCTTCAACCAAATAGGTGGATGTGGCTTTCATTTAATAGATGAGATAACACTACCTGGATTCTGGCCCAGCCTTGTTTACATGGTCAAGGTCTGTAATAGAACTTGTACTCAAACCTACTTACTCAGAGATGAGAGTACTTAATTAAATGTTGCCAAAACCACTCTTGTATCCTTATGCTTCCTCCCCATTGGTTGATAGCACGCACAATGACAATATGTTACATCTAGTGTTCCATCTAGTTAAATTCTTGGCCTTTATAAATGTCAAAATTAGGGCTGTTCCTCTGTGTCTTAATAACCAGTTCCCAAGAAGAGTCATATTGAACTTTAAATATTAATTGTTTCTCTCCTTAGATACTGCCAGGCTTGCTGATTTTCTCCAACATTCCCTGTGTTTCAGATTTCCAGCACTCGTAATATTTTGCTTTTATTCTCCGAGAAAAGTTTGCTCTTTCACAGTACTACATTTATTTTCAGAATTTCCCTGCTCATTCAGATACTGCCCAATACTAAGAGTCATACTAGACATTGAGTTGTGTTTTTTTGACTGTGCTGAAATGTCTGGCGTCAGATCAAGCAACAACTAGATGCAATGCTTTCGGTTCAAATGATGCAGGATGCCATTCTTGGTCCAAGGACCTCTGCTGAAGAATGAGAGGGAGTTGAGGATGTCAGGTGAGACTAAGAATAAACACAACTCAGTAGCTGAAGCAGATTTTGCTCACTCTCATGTGTTGAATAACCAATCGAGTGCGATTGCTCTGAAAGGAATGGATTTTACCACCTAAGAGAACAACGGATAAGCAGAAGAAAGAAAAGGTGACTCATTCCACAGATAAGCTGTAAAAGCCATTTAATTACAATATGAATAACTGACACAGGTGGATGAACTTCGATAGGCAGAAGCCATTTAGCCTTTTAAGATGCTCTGATATTCTTACGATAATTTCTCACTCATTGTCTGAAACTTGCCTCATTATCTATGGACCACACCCCTCTAAGACCCCACTCATGGAATGGCAACCACTGAATTAAACATCAATACCTACTTGAGAGAGACAAGAGCAGTTGAATCTCTCCACAGGACACTTCAAAGCATTTTCCTCAGGCCTTTGCTACCTATTCCAATGCATATTAAAAGAATTTTAGTCCAGTTGGAGAGATACTATCTGAATGTGTTATACACACAAGGGAAGCAGATGTATATTGTCGACAAACTGTCAAGAGCAGCATTCCCAATGAAGAAAATAGACAATACTACAATAGCAACAAAAACAGAAGTTGCTGGAGAACTCAGCAGATCTGGCATCATCTGTGAAGAAAAGAATCAGAGTTAATATTTTGGGTCTGGTGACCCCTTCCTCAGACCTGATGGTAGCTGGGAAAACGTCAGTTTATATGCAGAAAATAGGGAGGGGGATGGGGAAGGGAGTAAACGATAGGAGAGAGCCCAAAGAGAGAGAAGAGCATTTGGATAGACAAAGGAGTTGATAATGATCTGGCTAGGAGGGTGAATAGTTA
>NC_063335.1:91547322-91585187 GCF_021869965.1 Rhincodon typus
GACAGGTTTAGATAGAGGATCTGGATCGGCGCAGGCTTGGAGGGCCGAAGGGCCTGTTCCTGTGCTGTAATTTTCTTTGTTCTTTGTTATCAGCAAATTACGTGTAAAGTTCAAACATCTAACATCCAGTTGTTCTTGCATAAGTAATAAAATAGAACTGTACTCATGAGAAACTTCCAAGATTGTTATTGATACTGTAAAAAGGGAAAATTTATCTTCAATGTCCTGTGGAGTCAGCAGCTGCAAAGTTAATGAGTTATTCTGTTGGTCTGTTGACAAGCAACTAAAAACATTATAAAAGATAAAGATATTATAACAGTGGGCAGGAAAGTATTAGTTCCTAGTGGCATGAAGATTAACAAAGGAATTTAGAGATGTTGCAATTCTAAAAACTGTCAAATCCTTTCAATTTAATGAGCAGACAGCAATTCCATCAAGTATCATGACGGTGATTCCTTTTCAATTTAGCACAACGATAACAAAAATTTGAAGTTCTAAAATTGCAAAAATTCTTAACCAATAATTAAAACAATTGGGTGCAGTTTCTTAAAATGAAATAGCTGCAAATTTGTTGCATTGAGGAAGAAAGATGAGGTCTTGCCAGTTGAGTTAGTAAGAAATGCTGCAGTCATAGAGTCATACTATCATCAAACTACAGAATCAAAATTAAGGAAATAAAAAATTATTAAATCATAAATGCAGAGGATCATAGAAATTTTGGATCTTAACTTATAGAGTCTGAAACAAAGGAAGGTTAAATTCAATGATATGAGGAAGGCATGGAGATTCTACGCACAATTAACCTGCAATTATTGATAGAAATGCAGGAAATACAATAATTTGGCAACATTTGCTTGTTGGATTAAATGCAGCAACCAGGCAGCACAAACCTTCCTATTGATTAACAGGACTCTTCGAGTGCTTGCCAATTTTGAGAGGGTCTAGCACTACAAGCTACCTTATATTGCTTAAATCTAGATGCCCGTAACAAAGTGGAGGAATATTACGGCTGGAGGAGATACTGGTCAACCTCCCGGAATTGAATCTGATTTAAGAAACTTTCAAGAATAGCATAACAGGGGAGAGTGGACACTAGATATGTGGGTGGAGGAGGTACAAAGGAGGAGCGCTGTCCTGGATTCACAGGAAAACAGAAGTTTGTGTAACAAGACCTGAACCAACATTCAGGCTTGGGTTATCATGTGCCAAGTAACATTCAAGCTACGCAGCTATGACCACCTCCAGCAAGAGAGAATCTTACATCTCGTCTAGACACTCAATGACACTACCATTGCTAAATCTCTCATTATCAACATCCTGGGAAATCACTATTGAGCAGAAACTGAGATGGACCAGTCTCATAAATACTGTGCCTTGAAGAACAAGTCACAAGCCAGGAATTCTACAGTGAGCTGGCTCACTGCTGGCTCCTCAGCTCCCCAAAGCCTGTCTGTGATCTACAATGCAGGAGTTCGATGCAATACTCCACACTTGCCTGGATGAATGCAACTCCAACAACACTGAACAAGCTTGACATCGTCCAGGACAAATCAGCCCACTTGATCAGCACACCCCATCCACCTTCAACAGTTACTCCCTTCACCACCCACACTCAGCAGCAGTAGCATGCACCATTATGTAAAATACACCAATGCACGTCATCAAGGTTCCTTCAACAATGCCTTCCAAATCCGTGACTCCAATGGCCTAGAAGAGCAATGACAGAAGATACATGAGAACAGCACAACCTGTAAGTTCCCCTCAAGCCACACGTCATCTTTACTTGGAAGTGTGACTGTTCCTTCATTGTCTCAAGAGTAATTCGGGATATACTCAAAATGCTAGCTTTGCCGTTAATACGCAAAATGAATGGGACTCGGTGCGAGTTTAGACATAGATAGCAGATTATTCAATGACCCCAAATCCATGGAGATTGATGTGAAAGTGTAGCCACAATGGTGTTGGAATAATCAAGTCTATGGATAACAAAGGCAACAGATTAGCAGAAACAGGGCAGAATCAGAAAATGTTATGGTGTTGCAAGTAGGCAGTCTCAGTGATGACACAGATATATGGTTAGAAACTTGGCTTGGTTTCAAACATAGCACCTAAGTTGTCTCAGAATGGCAGAAGAATGGAATTTGTGGCTATGAAATTAGTTTGCACCAAGGACTGAAGAAAATAGTCTCCCAATAAATAGAGGAATGTTCTGTTCATCCAGTTCTGAATATTGGTCTGACAGTGGACCCATCTGATAATTTAGTAACAGGTGTAATCTCTTAATACCCTTACCTAACATGGTGATGATGGATTTTCCTCAATGCACCACCACAGTCTTCCACAATACTGTTAGGTAGAATCTGAATAGTTTGACATAACTGAATGGTTTGCTAGGCCAATTCAAGGCAAAATGAGCCAAGTTAGTGAGGGACTAGATCTGCACATAAGCCAAACTGAATAAGCCAAAAGAACAATAGGTTTCCTAGTGAAGCAATTAGGATTTTACAAAGATCCAACAATTTGGTTGTCTCTCTTATTGATGCCAGCTTTTAACATATTTTCACTTGATTGTTATTCCCAGTATCTGGACTGACCATCCCATTACCATACCCATTGAGCATTATCATTGTACCAGTCCAACCATTTTCCTGTTACAGCACCTAGAATTATTAATTGCCAGGAGACCATCTGGTCCATAGTCATGATGCACCAATAAAGTTGAATATTTCTTCAGCCAAACAGGCAGTGTACAGCAGATGTTGGCAGCATGAAGTTTCTATGAAGCCAATGGGCTAAAAGGTCCAAAGCTGGCCAGGAGTGGAATTACTTGGTGCCAGAACACAGCGGGCCTCACAAATCAACAGTAGGAAAGCTAAATATTTTTCTTCTGTGCTTAATTTACTACTGTTTGTTTGTTCTAGAATTTTCTCTCAAGACTTTTTCCTATCTTCTCCTTACACAGTTGAACTCGTACTCATGGCCGACAAAAGCCACTCTAGAGAACTCACCCAACTGAATATTCTTCAAATGTGCTGATAGCAAACTACCTAACCTCATGGTGGGCAAGGGTTTAGGAGTGAAATTTGATAGCCAAACATGACCTTCACGACATTTGTTTCCAACTGGAACCATTAGACATAAGAATTAGGAACATAATTGGCCATTCAGCCCATCAAGCCTGCTCCACCATTCAATAAGATCATGTCTGAACTAATTGTGGCCTCCACTCAACTGCCTTCCTCCCTCCCAGAATTTCTGACTCCCCCTAGTAGATGAAAAACCTAACTCAAGCTTGAATATATCTAATGATCCAATCTTTGCTGCCCTGTTGGGAAGACAATTCCAAAGATTAATGTTTCAATAAGGTCACCTCTTTTCCTTCTATATGTCAATAAATAAGAGCCCAATCTGCTCAAACATTACTCAGACAACTTCATCAATCGTGGCATGGTGGCTCAGTGGTTAGCACTGCTGCCTCACAGTGCCAGGAGCCTGGGTTCAATTCCACCCTCAGGCAACTGTCTGTGTGGAGTTTGCATATTCTCCCTGTGCTTGCATGGGTTTCCTCCATGTGGTCTGGTTTCCTCTCACAGTCCAAAGATGTGCAGGCTAGGTGGATTGGCCATGCTAAATTGCCCATAGTGTTCAGGGATATGTAGACTAGATGGATTATAGGGTGATAGGTCTGGATGGGATGCTCTGAGGGTCAGTGTGGACTTATTGGGCCAAAGGGCCTGTTTCCACACTGTAGGGATTATAATAATTCAGTAGAAGAAACCCCCCTCACCTCTGGCCATTAAGTACATTCAAGACTGAGATAGATGAATTTTTAATTAGTAAGGAACTCAAGGATTATGTGAAAAAGGCAGAATGGTGTTGAGGATTATTACATCAGTCATGATCTCAATGAATGGTAAAGCAGATCAATGGGCTGAATGGCCTATTTCTGCTCCTGTATCTTAGGTCTTTTAAATGGAACATCCCTTAATTTTAAACTGTGCCCCCTAATTCTAGAATCCCCAAAGAGGGGAAACATCCTCTCAACAAAGACCCTGTCAAGTCCCCACAAAATTTTATGTGTTTAAATAAGGTCACCTCTTTTCCTTCTACATGCCAATAAGTAAGAGCCCAATCTGCTCAAACATTCTTCAGACAACTTCATCAAATCAAATGAATCTTCTCTTAATTGCTTCCAATGCAATAATACTCTTCTTAAGTAAGGAGATCAAAACTGTATAAAGCACTCTAAGTGCAGTATCACCAATGTCCTGTACAGTTCCCTACTTTTATTCTCTGTCCCCTTACAATAAAGGTTAACATTCCAATTCACTTCCTAATTACTTCTGCATCAAAGAAGTCTGTTAGTCTGTTTGTAAACAATACACATGGACTGGATTTTCATCTTGTGAGCACATTTTTGTGATGTCAACTATTTTGCAGCTTCTAAATAGCACAATTGACTAATTTACAACTTTACCTGAGACTTATGTCTTTTCCTGCAATGTTTGGGTCTGCAGTGCAGTTTGTGAGCCATAGATGTCTGTGAGTGGAGTGCAGATAGAGAACTGAGCTGGTGAGAAGGGTCTTCTCAGTTCTTGGTAACAGTAGTGAGCCTCCTTGCTTAAAGGTCCCTAAGTCCTTACTCCTCAACTTCACATCAACCTCCATGTCACCTCTAATTTCCCCATGTTTTCTACATAGCCATTCACCCAGTATGTAAGGTGCACAGTCCTCAGAGTCCATGCACTATTTTACTTTACAGCTAATTAAAGCTTCTATCAAACACATCAACAGATCACTCAATCTATTATTATAATCTTTTTAAAACTGTCATTCAGTCTCAGAAGAATGGAACCCATAAGAATTTGAAACTCAGCCAAGCTTTCATATTGATCACAGCTGTCCAGACAATATAGTAAAGCAACAGATAATGCTTATTTGATTTGCTAAGCAGTATACCTGTCAATCAAAGGCCAGAGGAAAATGGCATTTAGTAAAAGTGCAAAAGGAACATCAGATTTCCTCCAAAATAAAAACTGTGACCATTAATGCACCAAAACACACTTCTGTACCCCAATGAAAATTCTGCCCAATACCTGAAAAACTAATGGATAGATTTCAATGAAATTTAGTGTACAGTTAGTGCATGGCCAAGACAGGCCTCGTTGGTTTATGTGATAATTTGAATCTGCATCTGGATCCTGGAATTTTATTAAAGATCTGTTAATATCAGGCGATAGGAAAGATTGCATTTTTAAAAAAATGTTTTGCATTATTTTGCTTCAATTGTTCTTGATGTTTAAGAATGTTGTGGATTTTATCAGCTACTGTGTTGGAATTTGTCACATCTTTCAAGATGAAATCAGAGTTTTCAGAGCAGATTGCTGGATATAGATTGATCTAAATCTTCTTCAATGAGATAGAAGATATTAATAAGAATATGTCTTTTTCAGCATTGTAGTTACAGAGCATTAGCCAAGCAGGGAAAAAACTCACAAGCTATGTAATTATAATAATGTTGAATTAAAACAGTATGACAAAGGTATAAGTCCTACTGAGTACCCTCTTCATTTGCTACTCCCTCTTCTTGCTAACTTCATGTGATCATGTACAAGGAAACCTTAATCACTTTGTACCATTGCATTATTCAATTTTTTCACATTAAATAATATTTTGCTTTTCTGTTCTTCCTGCCAAAATGGACAATCTCATATTTTCCCATGTCATATTCCATCTCTCAAAGTTATTGCCATTCATATAGCTTATCTATTTTTCTTTCTACTCTTTGTGTCCCCTCTCACAACTTGCTTTCCTCCCTATTTTTCATTGTATCAACAGTAATTGGCCCTTTATCTAAGTCATTGGCATAGATCAAAAACAGTTGAAGCATCAGCACTGATCCTTCTGGTATTTGTCAGCTGCAATTTGCTAATGTAAAAAGACCCGTTTACACAACTCTCCACTTCCTGTTAATCACTGCAGTCCATGCATAGACTCACAAATGCTGTTACAGAGAGAATTCCAGGATTTTGACGAGTGACAATGAAGGAAAGGCAATTTATTTCCAGACCACGACGGTTACTGGCATGGAGGGGAACTTGTAGATGGTCGTGTTCAATTGTATCTGTTGCCCTTGACCTTTGAGGTGAAAGTAGTCAAAGGTTTAGACAGTGCTGTCTAAGGAGCCTTGGTGAATTTCTGCAGTGGATCATGTAGATGGGACACACTGAATCAACTGAGCATTGGTGTCAGAGGGAGTGGACATTTGTGGATGTGGTCCCACTGAAGAGGGCTGCTTTGTCCTGGATGGTGTCAAGCTTTTTGAGTGTTGTTGGAGCTGCACCCATCCAAGCAAGTGGAGAATATTCCATCACACTCCTGGCTTTGTCCCTTGTAGAAGCAAATATTTTAAAAGGGGTATGATTTGAAAGGGTTAAGGAAACCAACATGAGAAAATAATTAAACATTTTGCTGCTTTTAAATCAATCAGCCAGTGTCTGATTGATTGGAAAACAAATTTCAGCCTTGACTAACTATGTAACTTGAGGAGTCAACAGTTCTTTTCCCAGAGATGTCAAAATATGCTTTAGTTCCTTCATGGTAGTCAAACACCAGCTGGGTTTATCGGCCGGGCCTAATGCCTTCTGTCAACAGTCCAGTTCACTTCACTAAGGAAAATGTGTACCCACTCCACAGATTACAGAAGAACCTCTTCAGAAAAGCGAGTGTACTCTTGTCACAAGGGACAAAGCGTGATGTGAAAAGCAAAGAGCTTGTCTTTAATGGTGTGTGAATGAGTGAGTGAGTCAGGTTTTCCTTAAGCAACAAAAGGAAGGATAGGAGGGAAGGGGGAGGGGAAAAGATGGGGGACTTTTCATTGACTTAGTGAATGAATATACTGCACGACGGTTCTGCATATCAGTTAGCTCCCAGCATCCATTGTCATTCTGAGCTGATACATCCTCATTTAGAATTTAATTTTCTGACATAATGATTTCAGCATTAACCATTGTTAGAGAAATGCATGCAACACCCGCCTGAATTTCTGATATGTATTTTCAACAGGTGGCACTTCTCATTGAGAAGGAATTCATTAAATTATCAGATTGTAGATCCCAATCTTCCCGCCACAGTCCAATGAGAGAAAAGAGAGGGACCTATTTTACAAGAGCTGCTAATGGTATATATAGAAATGGAGTACTAAGCAGTTCTCTGCTTCCACATAATTGAAATCTGGAGATGACAGTGGTACTTCATAACGGTCAGTCATCATCAGTAGGGGTATTGTCAATGGCTATGCCTCTACCAATCAGAGTCCAGTCATTAACAAATCAGCATGCTCCTTTCATATATCTCCTCTTGTTTTTCCTTTGTATTTCGTGCAAATTGCCCTGATGACTGCAAGATGACAAAATTTGGTAAAATTTGTATTTATTTAGCAATACTCAAGTTCTGTACTACTAAGTGACTATTTGCATTAGAACATTCTTAGGAAAACTCGACATCTGGAATAATGGCACTTGACAAAAGAGATTCTAAACTACATAGTACATGATCACATTTATCCAGATCACTTCACATTAATTCATTCTTATGATATGCAGTGGCTGTCAGTATGTAGGAAAATGTAACAACTACTTTGCACATTTCACAGTTCTATCTACACTAGTCCATTAATGTATTCTTGTTCTCTTTTAGACTAATTCTACGTGGAACTAAAGCAGGAGACATTCTTGCTCAAGGTCAAGTCAGATTTTCTCTATGATTAAATTCTCCTCAGTTGGTTGCATATTCTTGCATTGATAAGATGATAAATTTAATAGGCAGATGAACAAGAGGTTCTGCCCACTGCCAGATGTCTGGGCTCCAAACACATTTCATTCAAAAGGCACCCAATATCAGTTCACTCCTGAAAAATAATGGGAATGTGATGAGTAATGTTAAGTGACAAGCCTTAAGGCTTTGTGCCTTAATGTACAGGGCATTTGCAATAAAGTGGATGAATTAATCATGGAAATAGATGAAAATAGGTCTGATATAGTCAGGATTACATAGATGTGGCTGCAGTGTGATGAGGGATGGGAACCGAACATCCAGGCGTATTCAGTA
Source organism: Rhincodon typus (assembly GCF_021869965.1). Classification (NCBI taxonomy): domain Eukaryota; kingdom Metazoa; phylum Chordata; class Chondrichthyes; order Orectolobiformes; family Rhincodontidae; genus Rhincodon; species Rhincodon typus. The sequence continues at coordinate 91,555,432 of NC_063335.1, forward strand.
TTTAGGAAGGATGGACTAAAAGAAACGGGTGAATTCATTGCTGGTTAAAGAAGAAAATGCACAGTAAGGAAAGATATTAGCTCCAATAATGTGGAATCTATATGGGTCAAGCTGAGAAACACCAAGGGGCAAAAGACATTTGTGGGTGTTGTATATAGACCTCCAGCTGTGGTAGTAATGATAAAGAAGGCAATAAATTGGAAAATAGAGATGCATGCAATAAAGTTTCATCTGTATCTATGGGTGACTTTAATCTGCATATAGATTGGGCAAATCAAATGAGTATCAATGCTGTAGAGGAGCGATTCCTGGGGGGTATACAGGATGGTTTTCTGGTCCAATATGTTGAGGAACTAATTAGAAAACAGTCCATCCTAGGCCGAAAATGAAAAAATAATTGGCAGTCTGGTTGTTTGAGGTCCCTTGGGATGAGCAACCATAATATGATAGAATTCCTTATCAACGTAGAGAGTGACGTAGTTGATTCTGAAACTAGGATCCTGAATCTACATATAGGGAATAAAGGTATAAAGCTAGCATTCCCTAGAAGGCACGAATACTTTTAAGCCATAAATAGCACAGAATTGTGATTATTCACATATGTCAATATGAAATCATTTGCCTTCAAATCCATGCACCATCAGTTCTTTCAGCCCTGTCAGTCTTGTTTCAGCACTCACCTGGATCCCTCAGCATCCTCACCATCAGAGTTTGCTCTCTCAGGATCTCCTTCAGACTCCCCTTTCCTCTTGTCTGAGGGGACAGGTGGTTGTTCCATCTCCCCTTCCTTTAAGTTCTCACCTTGCTCTTGCAGGGCACTGCAAACAATCACTATTCTGGAGATCCTTTTGGCAGTCCAGGCAAAAGCACAACTTCAATAAACTGAATGTTGGTTCAGTGATCACAGAATCACACAACTGTTATAGTGCAGAAGAAGTCAATTCAGCTATGATAGCCATGTGGATGCATGGTCTGCATTGTAGCACTTTTCAGCATCAGTCTAAGCATCTCTCACTGGGATTATCAATGATGCCTCTAGGTACTCCTTGTCAGCCACAAAGCAGCCCTGGATATGATACAGGTTGAGGTGACAAACATTTGAGGAAACTAGGAGGTGTGCATTTCTGGATAGCCAGTATACCTGCAGGAATTATTGCCTGTAGATACAATTAAGCTGGACATTGAGGGAGTGAAATCCCTTCTTGTTCTGGAATCTGACTGGATGATGCCAGGAGCACTGACTGCCATACACCATGGTCAATGGCTGCCTGTACCCAAGGGAACCCAGTGATGGCTGCAAACCCGATAGTTTGGGCACCTTGGCTCTGTGGTCTGTAAAGGGCATCAGTAAGCTGAAAAACATACTTGTGGGCTACTGGTTGAGAGATACCACACAAGTCCAATAGTTGAGACTTGAAGGTAATGGCAAAGAAATTCAATGTTGTAATGATGTTCAGAGCTACAGGTATAGCACTTCCACCCAAACTGCCTGGCTGCAGATCTGTCTCCTGTCTGCAGGAGGTGATGTCTTCTCTCCTAATGTCAAGATGCCTCCAGCACTGCTTTTCACACATCTGCAGGTAGCTGAAATGCCTTCGTCACAGCCTCTTTTGCCAGACTGCAAGGTGATGCTGAAAACCCTGGTTTCCTTCTTCAAGTGCTGCTGGGTTAAGTTGGTCAAACAGCTGGCATTGATGTATTTATATGTGAAGAACCATTGAGAAAGCAATAAATCTAAGATCTGGACATGGTGTTCCCTTTGGGCCCTTATCAAGCTGCTCATGCCTTAGGTGTTAATCTACCCTATAGCCAGCTCTACATGTCTACCTCCAAGAACTATAATATGGTTTCTCCTTCCTGAGGCTGCCTTTATTTTTATATCGCTTTCCCAGCATATTGCAATTAGTAAAACTTTTTGGTGGCCTTCACTAGCCTTGCAATTCAACTCTACAACATTGGAATCAATAGCCTACATAACATTTCCAGCTCCATGTCCTTTAGCATTTACACCCATGAGCCTGTGATGCTTGTGCACAGCTGAATGTGGAATACTCATGAGCATTGCTCATGATTTGTAGGTGCACTGCTGGTCAAAGGTTAATGAAAGACTAGAAATGCTTGGGATGTTGTTGCTAGAAATTGAAAGAGCTCGTCTGCCTTTATTCCACAATGAGTGTTTCCCCTTTAGTGGCAAGCCCTTAACTGAGTGTTAGCATAATCGCAATTTCCAGTTTCTATTTTGATTCCCTCAGTTGGCTGCGTTTGCGTTCTGTGAGAATATGTATAAACAGACTTGGGGTCCTTTCCATTTGCACTACATATTATGGGAGAGGCCTTATGTTCATAATCAATTTAGAGAAAGATAGCATTTGAAAACGTTGCCACTGAATTGTTCACCCCCTAAGCTCCTGCTCTTGAACACACTCCACACAAGCACCACCAATTCCCCTCCCAGCTCCCCAACCCCTGCCGCATTACCTTATCTTTTCCTCTGGCCATGATCTTCCAATGGTCTGGCATTCTCACCAGAGAGATTCCAGTCTAATGAGTGATGAATACAAAAGTTTGTGTTTAAGTATCCCAATGGCGTCTCCTTGGAAACCATTAATGTTGTATTTCTCATATTACAAATAATTGCCCAGGAATCTGTCTTTAATTTTTATACCATAGATATGCAACACTGACAACTTTTAACAATGTTTGAAAACATTATGAGTAAACAGGAAGAGCTGCTACTATTCCCTGCCTCACTCTCTGTGTTTCTCCTCCAGAATGTAGTATCCCGCAAGGTGGACTGTTTTTCATCAAAATAAAATTCAATTCTTCCAATGACGGTTGTAATTTAAAGTTAGAGAACAGGAGTTCCTCAATCAAACACAGAGAATGCTGTAGAAACTCAGCAGGTCTGGCAGGGTTGGTGGAGAGGAAACAGAGTTAGTATATCAAATCTAGTATGACTTCATTAGAACAGACCAGAACAGAAAAGAAGTTACCCAATAATGCAACAACTGACACTACTCATTGATAAATAGCTGCTGCATGATAAGACAGTGAATTGGTGTAACTAGTGGGGTGAAGCTTTAAAGGTATTTGAGAACAGGAGTTAGAACTTTAAAATCCAGGCATTGCTCAACTAGAAGTCAGTGTACATTAGTGAACGTAAAGGAGGATGAATGAAAGGAATACATTAGGACATGGGTGCCAGAGATTTAGACATGACAGTTTTACGTAGGGCATACCATGAGAAGCCAGCCAGCAGTGCACTGGAACAAGTAAATCTAGAGGTAATAAAAGCAGGGATGAGAGTTTTAGTAGCAAATGAGCTAAGGCAGGAACGGAGTCAGATCATGTTATGGAGATGATCTTAATGATAATTTGGCTTTGGATTTGAATAAGCAGTCAGATGTTAATCATGGTTAAGTATGATATCAAGGTTCTGAACAGTTGGTTCAATCTTAGACCGTTGCCCAGGAGAGGGATGAATCAATGACTAGGGAATAGATTTTATCAGAGGATTCAAATGTGGTATCTTTTGGCCTTTCAAAAGTTTACTTGGAGGAACTTTATGCTCAGCCTAAAGTGAATATTCAACATGGAGTGTGACAATTTAGAGACAGTGAAGGGGCCAAGAGAGATGGCTTTATGATAGAGCTGTGAGTTGTCAACATAGGAAGCCCTCACTTAAAGTCATAGTTTCTTTCCTGAAAATCATAACTTTTAGTGAAAATTACTTTAAGTTAATCATAGCTTCTCATAGAAATCTATTTAAAAAGTGAATCTAGGTTTTTTCATACATTCCTTGCCCAGAGAAAACAATCTACAGGTTGAAGTATTGTGTTGTACATGTACAGTATACTGTGTATTTCCAGCTGAAATAACTTGCAAAATAGATTTAATCACTATACATAAAAGAAACACTCATTATTCACTGTTAGGAACTTCAGGACCTTTCTCAAAAAACAATAATCTCAAAGAGAAGCTGTTGGAGGTTGTTTCCTGCCTATAACTGTATAGATAGAATGAAACCAAGTGAATGCAGTCCCATCAGCTTGACTCAGGTGAAGATGAGTTGAAGGATAATGGTATGGTCAATGAGTCAAAGGCTGCAGATAGGTCAAGGAGAAAGAGAGTTTGTTTATCACTGTCACAATTACATGGGATGCCATTTGAGACTTTGATAGTCATTTTGTCTTGATATCAATGCACGGCAGAATCCCAATTGTTGGGATTCAAGTACAGAATTCCATTAAAGATGGATATATGCTTAAGGAGACAACATGCCCAAGGAATTTGGATGGGAGGTTTTGTGGATTGTGAGGCACTGACTAGTTGGATACTGAGATGAAGGATTCATTTGTTTTTTTTTTAGAAAGAGTTTGGTGACAGCCGATTTGAATGAGGGAAACGGTATATGAGAAAATAAAACTGTTCAAAACGGAAAGGGAAGGTATTCTTTAACTTTTTTCTAACTGCCCTTTCACTTCTATTTTAAAACCTACCATGGATTTCTTCTTTACCCCTTTGTTCAGGTACACAGTTCCACTTTTTAAAAAATCCAGCCAACCTATTAATTTGTTCTTTTGGTGCTGATTTTAAATTGATGCCCTTTACAATTCACAGATCACGTTTGCAAACACATGCATAGATACGTTATATACGCAGACATTTTCACACCAGCATGTGCACAAACATCCATGCATGTGCACAAATATAACACCCAGGGCAAAGAATGCATTGATTCAAACTTAGTTCTTAGTGGAGTGCAGTATAAACTGGGTGATTATTTGACAAATGCTCAAAAATTTTACACTGAAATTGTCCAGCATCTAAAAAGTTACATTGTTTCAATAAAATATTTTGGCTTGCTATATTGAAAGCCCTTTATAATTGTTAATGCATCACTCAAATCTCCCCTTAACCTTTCTTGTTCTAGTCAATAGAGTTCCAGTTTATCCAGTCATTCTTTATGATGAAAGTGTCTGGGGTTATCTTACTGAATTTGCACTGCGCACATACTATTTTGATGTAGAACAACGACTGATTTTATTTAGAAAGAACTGAAAGAACTGCAGATACTGGAAATCTGAAACAAAAACAGAAATTGCTGGCAAATCTCAGCAGGCCTGGAAGCATCTGTGGAGAGAAATCAGAGTTAACATTTTGGGTTCAGTTACCCTTCTTCAGAACAGTTCTGAAGAAGTGTCACTGGACCCAAAAGCTTAACTTTGATTTCTCTCCACAGATGCGGCCAGACCTGCTGAGATTTGCCAGCAATTTCTGTTTTTGTAACTGATTTTACAAAGCACCTTCATCCGCAGATGTCTACTAAACAGACTACAACAGGAGGACACAGTACGCCCTAACACACTGGCCACACTGCCATACAACAAGAACATATCAGAACTGAAACAAGACTCCTAAGACCACTAGGAATCATGGTGGCCCACAAGCCCACAGCCACTCTGCGACAAACACTTACAAGGATTAAAGACTCCATTCCCACAACATGCAGAACCAATGTGGTTTACAAAATACCATGCAACAACTGCCATAAACATTACATCGAACAGACAGGAAGGAAACTAGCCATCAGAAAACATGAACATCAGCTAGCAGCAAAACAGCACGATGAACTCTCCTTAATATCAGTACATTCAGACAATGAAGGCCATCAGTTTAACTGGGACAAAGTAACCATAGTAGCCCAAGCCAAACATACACGCACAGGAATTCCTAGAGGTATGGTTCTCCACCCATAATGCAATCAACAAACATACAGAATTAGACCCCATATACAAACCCATACAGATCAAAACCGGAAATGACAGTACTCACCATATCGGACTGGACAGTATAAATTCCAAGCAGAATAGAATAACATCGCTTCATCAGAGGCTCCACAGATGATGTCACCTAAGATGGTGATGAAATGTCTGAACAAAAACAAACCAGCTTGGCGAACAAGTCAATAACCTCATCCACAACCCGGGCTACAGATCTTTGCCAAATCTTTATAAAGCACCTTTAATTTAATGAATCATCCTTTGCTTCTCCACAGGAGTATTGGAAGGAAAATGTATGACATCGAGCCACAAAAAGCGAAGTTAGATCAGGTGACGAAAAGCTTGATTAAAGAGATAGGTTTTAAAAGAGAATAAAGGAGGAAGGGGAGACAGAGAGATCTTGGGAAGGAATGCTAGAGCTTGGGGCCTATGCATGTGAAAGCAAGGCTACCAATGATGCAGCAATTATGATTAGGAATGTATATGAGTCAAGAATTAGAGGAACGTGGTTACCTCACATGCTTGTGAAAGTCTGACTACTGGAAGTTGGGCTAGTTTGATCAATGAGTACAAGTGAGATTTACAGTAATCCAGTCATTGGCATAAACAACAGTGGCCCTCATTTCATGAACAAATAATTCAGATGCTTCATGTATGATTGGGAACTTCAACACCAAACATCATTTCCACTAAAATAAAATCAAAGAACTGCAGGTGCTGGAAATCTGAAACAAAAAAAGAAATTGCTGGAGGAATTCAGCATCTGTGGAAAGAAAGGAAAGTCAATGTTTTAGGTTCAGTTCTGAAGAAGGGTTATTGGACTAGAAACGTTAACTCTGCTTTCCCTCCGCAGATGCTTCCAGGCCTGCTGTGTTCCTCCAGCAGTTTCTGTTTTTGCATCATTTCCATGCTATCCCTAGTCAAATAGAAAGGCTGGAGTAACAGTGAACATGGAAGGATTGTAAACAAATATAGAAAATCAAGCACAGACTTGCACAAGATAATCCCAGAATGGAGAAACACACCTTACTGAAGGCTTAGAAAATAGTTCAGTCCAATGACTAACATGCACCAAGCAGTTGCCTTTTGCCAATCTGTGATTTGTAAACTGCCTTCTGGTCCCCCGCACCCCAGGCCATTAATAAGCAAGTCAAGGAGTGTAACAGACAGACAATTGTAGGCAAGGAGATTTCAGTTTCCCCTGCCCTGGCTTTGAAGAAAGTGGCACATCCTTGAGGTGTTGAGAAGCTAAAAGAGGGTTCAAGTTCAAATTTAATCTAAGAGTGCAGACATCGTTGACAATGTCAACAGTTTTTCCCAGCCTGGTTGCTCAGAGAAAACAATCTACAGGTTGAAGTATTGTATCGTACATGCACAGTATATTGTGTATTTACAGCTGAAATAACTTGCAAAATAGATTCAGTCACTAAATATAAAAGAAGCACTCATTGTGCACTGTTAGGAACTTCAGGACCTTTCTCAACAAAGTAACAATCTCAAAGAGAAGCTGTTGGAGGTTGTTTCCTGACTGTAACTGGATAAATAAGAATGTGAATGCAGTCCCATCAGCTTGACTCAGGTGAAGAGGAGTTGAAGGATAATGGTATGGTAAATGAGTCAAAGGCTGAAGAGAGGTCAAGGAGGAAGAGAGTTGTTTATGTCACAATCACATAGGATGCCATTTGAGACTTTAATAGTTGTTTTGTCTTGATACCAACACAGAGCAGAATCCTGATTGTCAGGATTCAAGTACAGAATTCCAGTAAAACAGGGGGAGATTGGCCTTCTTCCAGAACCATTGCTGTTCAGTCTTCTTTAGAAAGCGGATGGTTTTCTTACTAATACAGTGGGCATTTAAGACACAACAACTTTGATGTTGCATGTGAGTCACAGAGAGATCAGATTTGGTAAGGCTAGCAGGATACCTCTTACAGTGAAAGTAATAATCGAAAATATTTCACCAGCTCCAATGACAGTGTTACCAATAGCACCTTTTTAAGCCTTGGCTTTTTAAAAACTGAATTCAAATCCTCATTGTGTGGTGGTGAAATTTAAATTTGTGTTCTGTAGATTACAAGTCCGATCACAAATACTTGACGAATGCATTCAATTAGACTTTTAGGTACCAAATCTCACTTTTGCAATCTAATGCTGAAGTGTCTCTGTGGATCCTTTTTATGCCATATGTGAGTCTTGAGATCCAATCTGCATTACAGGCTGACCACTGAGAATGGTCTGACCTGATCACTGAAATGATTACGCCAGCAGGCTCTTAAAAGTCAAGCCAAGCAAAAGTAATTCCTTTACAAAGCAGGGTCAGGCTGTCTCAGCACGGATCCTAGTACCAAAACTGTCATCGGCAGAGAGGGCAGCCAAAAGAAAGAACAAAGAACTGGCGACTTCTCCTGCTTTTTCCAACCATTACTTAAGACTTGTGCATGTGTCTGTGAAGGAATTGCTTAAGTGTTCCCTCTGAGGTCTGACTTTTCAGGGACCAGATGCTTGTTGATTTACTGTGAGAGCTTTGGCCTCTGTAACATGACTTCAACCATTCCATCATTCCCATTTTGTCAGAGTCAAACAAAGTGCATGCTATATTGTCAAAATGTCTCACTGGACAGTTGCTGTTGAGACAATTGTAGCAGCCATATTGTATTTGTAACATCCCATAAGTGCACTTGAAATAAAAACTAAATCTATTACTTTATATTCATTGAGGAAGAAAAGAGAACTCCCTGCTTTTTGGCAAGAATTACTGAATTTTTGTTTTGCTATTGTTCCGTTAAACTATAGGCTGAAACAGCGTCTTGTTATTATCATCATGAAGAAGAATACAGCACACCACTGCACAGTGATTGATTATCAGCTTATGCAGCATGTTCCAAAATTTGCATTCACATTGTTTCTTTACTGCAGAAAATGAACCAAAGCGCTTCACGGAGACAGAAAGAAGAAGGGATTCTGAGTCAATGAATGATAGACACGGAGATGTTTTAGCCCTAGAGGGAGGAGAACTCACAAGCCTCTCCAAATGTCATGTCTCACAAGATTGTGAGCTGGAAATCAAGCCTCACTATTCCTGGCATCGCCACAAATTTGAAGATTTAATGAAATTATAAAAATCCCTATTCACCTTTGACTGACTACTGCCCAATACAAAAGCAAACCACTCCAGATTCCTTTAGTAACATGAAAATAAAACTCTGCTCATTGCAACACAGTTAAATCCTTTTCTCTTTTTGCTTCTCCTGTCAAAGTTTTACACACACACACAGACACACAGACACACACACACACACACACACACACACACACACGCTCTTTTTGACATTGGGTTTTACATTGGTTTCTTTCAGCATCTCTGAATATAGTTTTTTCACTCTTTTTGACAGAAAGTTGGAGCAATCAACTTTATAGAGAAAAGTGAGAAAAAGACATAGATGCCGCTAACTTTTGGAGCTTTCCTTGCTTCTCTGTTTCACTCCCCTTACATGGTCTGTGTTAATCTGCAACCTGACCAATTAGAGGGATGTTACTATTGCTAAGTTCCCCTGAAGTATAAAAAGGAAGAGAGTAGCTAAAATGAATGTTGGTCTCTTAGAGGATGAGACGAAGGAGTTAATAATGGAGAATACAGAAATGGCAGAGACACCAAATCGACATTTTGCCTCATTTTTCACAGTGGAGGACATTGAAACCATTCCCGCAGTAACAGGTAATGGCAGACACTATTGAAAAGAAGGAACCTAAAACAATCATCAACACTAGGGAAAGAATTTCTGAGCAAACTATTAGGATTAAAGGCAGACAAGTTAGGACCAAAAGTCCTACATCCTGGGTCTTACTGGAAGTGGCAGCAGAGATAATAGAAACATTAGTTATAATATCCCAAAATTCCCTGGATTCTGGAAATGTTTCAGTAGATTGGAATAATACTAATGTTTATCAAAAAGGGAGGAAGACAGAAAGTAGGAAACTATAGATCAGTTAGCTTAACATCAATCATTGGGAAATTGTGTGAATCTATCATGTACTAACAGGACATTTCAAAAGTCAAAACACAATCTATCAGAGTCAACATGATTTTATGAAGGGTAAATTATGTTTGACTAATTTGCTCGAGGTCTTCAATAATGTAACAAGCAAAGTGGATAGTGGGGGTCCTGTAGACGTGGACTTCCAGAAGGCCTTGATAAGGTACTGGACAAAAGGTTAAATATACAAGAGAAGATCACATAGGGTTCAGGTAATATATTAGCTTGCATAGGGAATTGGCTAACCCACATAAAGCAGAGAGTCGGGATAAATGGGACTTTTTTCTGGTTGGAAAGATGTAACTAGTGGAGTGGTCACAGACTTCAGTCCTTGGTCCCCAACTATTTACAATCTATATTAATGATTTGGATGCAGGAATAGGATATACTAAAGCCAGATTTGCAGACGATACTAAAATAGGTAGGAAAGTAATGAAGTAATGAATAAATAAGACATTTACAAATAGGTCAGATGAATGGGCTAAAATTTGGCAGATGGTGTTTAATGTACACAATTGTGAGGTTATCCATTTTCATCAGAAGAATGAAATAGCTATTATTGATCGAATGGAGAGAAATTTCAAAATGCATCAGTGAAGAGGGATCTGGGTGAGCTTGTGGATATGGCGTAGAAAGCTAATAGCAGGTAATATGGAGAGCAAATGGAATTTTGGTGCAGAATAACTTCTATCAAACAGTTGTGAGTCATTGGAATTCACAATTACACATTGCCGCAGTGGACATCAGGACATGAAATAAATTTGAGGAGGAAATAGACAGATATTTAGTTAGTAATGGGTTAAAGGAATATGGGAAGTGGACAGTATAGTGGAGTTAAGGCCGAGATGAGATCAGCTATGATCAGAATTAATGGCAGAGCAGGTGCGAGGAACTGAATTGACCATTTCTGCTTCTAGTTCTTCTTGTGTAACCCACAAAATAGAATACCAGAAACAAAATTGCTGGAAAATCTCAGCAGGTCTGACAGCACCTGTGAAAGAAAAAACAGAGTTAACGTTTCGGATCCAGTGACCCTTCCTCAGAACCGGACCCAAAACGTTAACTCTGTTTTTTCCTCCACAGATGCTATCAGACCTGCTGAGCTTTTCCAGCCACTTTGTTTTTGTTCCTGATTTACAGCATCCGCAGTTCTTTCGGTTTTAAAAGAAAAAGTACCAGTTGTCTCAATTTGTCTCCAAGGAGTAACATTGTCTCACATGCATCAGTTAGCTTTGTGAATTTCTCTAAGATGCACGCAACTCCTTGTGTGCATTTGTCCATTTTATAAAGCTGTGCATATTTTTCTCATTTCCAGTACAGAGTCCAAAATCAAAAAGGTATAATTATAATACAAAGGAAATTTAATGGTAAAGTAAATATATTTTTAAGATGGAAATAAATCAAAATCCAGCTGATAGCACATGTGCCTCTGAGTCAATCAGACTAGGCACATAATCAATACTGAGTCTCAAAAGCAGAACAAATGAAGTTGATAATCCACTTCATTGGATTGGTCTAGTATTTTGGCTGAATAGTAAAGATCTCACAGCATCACTCAAAGAAAAGCAGGATGTTCTTTTAATGTCTCAGCCTGTCCAACAACTCTCTCAAATATCATCATAAAGAGATTAAAGAATCATTATTTTATTACTTTTCCTATGGCTGGTTGGCTATGTTGCGTTCTGCTTCACAATCAGTATGTCAGTATACCTTTATGAGATGCAACATGTTAGGTACCTTTAAAGAACACATTCATGATATCATCACTGCATGTGACCTGAGAGTAGAAAGGTCTCAGAATCCATCTTAACTAAGATCACTTCAAGCATGGCATGCTAATGGAAGCAAGTTGCTATTTATTACTGAATAGGGCTATGTGAGTACAGACATTGATTTGTCTATGAATGGAATGTTTGTATATAATAGTGAGCTTCAATTTCACATCATCCATGTCTGGTATTTTTATGTTAAGAAGGATAACCTAACATTGCCACATCAAGTAATATTCCCTGTTGGAGGCAAAAACCCACATCAGCACTCATATGAATAATTGCTTATTTCAAAGTAATTTAAAGAACAAAGAACGATACAGTACAGGAACAGGCCCTTTGGCCCTTCAAGCCTGTGTCGACACATTTTGCCCTTCTATACTAAAACTGTCTTCATTTGCAGGATCCATTTCCCTCTATCCCCTTCCTATTCATGTATTTGTCCAGGTGCTTCTTGAAAGCTACTATTGTGTCTGCTTCCACTACCTCCTCTGGTATCGCAGGCACTCACCACCCTTTGTGTGGATAAACCTGCCTTGCACATCTCTTTTAAACATCCTCCTCACACCTTGAACCTGTGTCCCCTAGTAATTGACCCCTGCATCCTGGGAAAGAGCCTCATATTTTCCACTCTATCCATGCCATTCACAATCTTATAAACTTCTATCAGGAATTCATCATATGTGAGATGCTCAGAGACATTTGTAAACGATATGACAAGATATGCTGTAAATGTATGAGCCTGAAGACACCTGAAATGACAACAGAGAGGCCAGTATCCTCTCACCAAGCCACCCTTTATTTACATGTGACGAATTCTTGATATTGATTCTGCTCCCTCGGAGCCAGCTCTCAGAGTGAACAGAATCGCTGACACTCTGTCAACAAGGCTCCCTGATTGGACCAGGTTGACAGCCCTAATCAGGGAATTCATATTCTCTAAGGTCCATCTGGCTGACCTCTTTACAATCACTACATTCCCCCACCAGCATGTAATGCACAGTGGCTTGCCTCTTTCACCCGGAGCATCTCAGAAGAAATTTAGTCTCCTCTTCAGGCAGCAAAGGCTTTGAACCAGTGTCATACGCCACGTCCATCCCAGATTCCGAGGTATTTTCAAAGCTTTATGGAGAGGGCGAACCTACGGGTTCCAGAACAGTTGAGGAGCCGGGCACGTTTTGCTCGCGCACTGTTTGTGAGTTTGCAGCTTTCATATAGCCCATGTGTTTAAGAACAAAAAACAAAGAACAAAGAAAATTACAGCACAGGAACAGGTCCATCGACCCTCCAAGCCTGTGCCGATCCAGATCCTCTATCTAAACCTGTCGCCTATTTTCCAAGGATCTGTATCCCTCTGCTCCCTGCCCATTCATGTATCTGTCTAGATACATCTTAAATGACGCTATCGTGCCCGCCTCTACCACCTCTGCTGGCAACGCGTTCCAGGCACCCACCACCCTCTGCGTAAAGAACTTCCATGCATATCTCCCTTAAACTTTTCCCCTCTCACCTTGAAATCGTGACCCTTAGTAATTGAGTCCCCCACTCTGGGGAAAAAGCTTCTTGCTATCCACCCTGTCTATACCTCTCACGATTTTGTAGGCCTCAATCAGGTCCCCCCTCAACCTCCGTCTTTCTAAGTAAATAATCCTAATCTACTTAAGCTCTCTTCATAGCTAGCGACCTCCATACCAGGCAACATCCTGGTGAACCTCCTCTGCACCCTCTCCAAAGCATCCACATCCTTTTGGTAATGTGGCGACCAGAACTGTACGCAGTATTCCAAATGTGGTTGAACCAAAGTCCTATACAACTGTAACATGACCTGCCAACTCTTGGACTCAATACCCCATCCGATGAATGAAAGCATGCCGTATGCCTTCTTGACCACTCTATCCACCTGCGTTGCCACCTTCAGGGTACAATGGACCTGAACACCCAGATCTCTCTGTGCATCAATTTTCCCCAGGGCTTTTCCATTTACCGTATAGTTCGCTCTTGAATTGGATCTTCCAAAATGAATCACCTTGCATTTGCTTGGATTGAACTCCATCTGCCATTTCTCCACCCAACACTCCAATCTATCTATATTCTGCTGCATTCTCCGACCGTCCCCTTCACTATCTGCTACTCCACCAATCTTAGTGTCATCTGCAAACTTGCTAATCAGACCATCTATACCTTCCTCCAGATCATTTATGTATATCACAAACAACAGTGGTCCCAACACGGATCCCTGTGGAACACCACTGGTCACAGTTCTCCATTTTGAGAAACTCCCTTCCACTACAACTCTCTGTCTCCTGTTGCCCAGCCAGTTCTCTATCCATCTAGCTAGTACACCCTGGACCCCATGCAACTTCACTTTCTCCATCAGCCTACGATGGGGAACCTTGTCAAACACCTTACTGAAGTCCATGTATATGACATCTACAGCCCTTCCCTCATCTATCAACTTTGTCACTTCCTCAAAGAATTCTATCAAGTTGGTAAGACATGACCTTCCCTGCACAAAACCATGTTGCCTATCACTAATAAGCCCATTTTCTTCCAAATGTAAATAGATCCTACCCATCAGTATCTTCTCCAGCAGCTTCCCCACCACTGATGTCAGGCTCACCGGTCTATAATTACCTGGATTATCCTTGCTACGCTTCTTAAACAAGGGGACAACGTTAGCAATTCTCCAGTCCTCCGGGACCTCACCCGTGCTAAAGGATGTTGCAAAGATATCTGTTAAGGCCCCAACTATTTCCTCTCTCGCTTCCCTCAGTAACCTGGGATAGATCTCATCCAGACGTGGGGACTTGTACACCCTACTGCCTTTTAGAATACCCAACACTTCCCCCTTCCTTATGCCGATTTGACCTAGAGTAATCAAACATCTATCCCTAACCTCAACATCCGTCATGTCCCTCTCCTCAGCTTGTTCAGGATTGTCGTACCTGGACCTGACCTCATATCATCCATGCCTCTTACCTATGCAGGGCCATTCCTGTGGTTCCTACATCAAACTTCATTCCTGAAGTAAACTGTCTCTCTCGCATCGCAGAGTCTTGTGTCCAACATTAGCATTCCTGATTCTATGTATTGCAAAGGATGCAGACAGACTTTCTCTGGTCATCCCTGTATTTGACAAATGAACACTATGCACATTCACAATGACTAAGAACATAAAGCCCATGAAAGGACCTCCAACATTAACGTGTAACCGAGTCCAGTGTTTACCCGGCCAGTCACATGTATGTGGGGGGAGCTGCTGGCAATAGTTTTTGTCCTTGTTGGCATTCTGGGCACTGCTCCACCAATGCAGCTATGTCTGCATCCAGTCCTGACCACCAGATATGATTTCTCACCAACGTCGCCATTTTGGAAATCCCTGGATGACCCTGTTGGAGTTCAGCCAGTATCTGGCAGCGACCTTTGCTCAGGACAGTCACTCTTGTTCCCCATAATATGCCATCCTCTATTGTGATCCGGTCTCTCCTGGTCCAAAAAAAGGTTTCAATTCTGGTTGTGACGGCCCTTCTATTCTCCCATCATCACCAATTGTTTCAATTTTACTAGGACCACATCTTTCTGCATCCAAAGTCTGATTTTGTCAGCTGTGTGTGACAACAAATATGTCCAGAAAGTTTGAAACCATACCAACTCTTCCAGTGGTGGTACCACCGGTGGTTTATCTGCTAGCGGGGAGTCGGCTCAATGCATCTGCAGTTGTTACTTGGCCTCCTGGACAGTGTTCCAACGTGTAATTACATACACTTGGAATTATAGCCCACCGCTGAATTTGGCCTGAAGCTGTAGGCAGCACTTGCTTGTCCTCTTTAAGTAGACCTAGCAGGAGTTTGTGGTCTATTATTATTACAAATTTACATAGGTAAATATATTGGTGGAACGTCCTGACTCCAAATATGACTGCCAAACCTTCCATCTCTATTTGGTCATATTTACACTCTGTATTAGCCAAAGTCCTGGATGCATATGCTATTGACCACTTCTCTCAATTGGGCCACCTGTGAGCTAGTACTACCCCGTACGGGGATGCATCACATACCAATACCACATATCACTTGGGATCATAGGTGCCAACATCTGAGAGGATGACAGCTGTTTCTTCACTTCCCTGAAGGCCATACCTTGGCTACGTGACCATTTCCAAGGCTGAAACTTGTTTTAACAGTTGATGCAAAGGTGCCGGGATGGAGGCCAGATTATGTATGAATTTTCCGTAATAGTTCACTAGCCCACAGAAAGATCTAAGCTCCAGTCCAGACATGGGAGCCAGGGCACCTATGATCACCCTCACTTTTATCTTCCAACGAGTATAACTTGGTCTTGTCAACTCTGTAGCCCAAATAGAACACTTGGAGTGTCTGCAGCACATTTTCCCCTCATAAGGTGCATGCCCACCTGGGAGAAACATCTAAGGGCTACATTCAAGTTCTCTAGGTAATCTTTATTGTCTTCCCTATTATTAGAGCGGCATCTAGATAAATGGCATCCTGGGGCAGACGCTGTGAAATGTTCTCCATCATCCGCTGGAAAATGGCACAGGCTGATGATACCCCAAATGGCAGTCTCGTGTTTTGGTACAAACCCTCATGGGTATTAATTGTAGATACTCCTGGGAATTCTCATCTAACTGTAATTGCAAGTACACATGATTCATGTCCAGCTGGCTGAAGGACAGCAACCCCTTGCCAGTTTTGTGTACAAATCTTCTATGCGATGGATTTATTCAGCTACAAAAAGCTGTTTACTGTTTGTTTTCAATCCCCACAAAGGTGAACTGACCCATCGGGCTTCACAATCGGTATGACCGGTGATGCCCATTCCGAAAACTGCGCTGGCTGATGACTCCTACACTCTCCGACCTTCTGATTTCAGCCTCTACTTTCGCCCGTAAGGCAAATTGCTTCCTGGTCAACATGCAAGGTGGCCTTGGCTCCTCTGACAGACCCTAGACCTTCCTGAAATAGGACTTCACTCAGACAGCCATTTTCTAATCAGAAAATATTGAGCCAATCAAGGTGAATCATTCTAACCAATTTTGCCCCATCTAACTTGGGCCTGAGACTTTTACTACAATCATTGGTAACTGAACCAGCTGCTTCTCATAAGAGACCAGAACCAAATCTGTGTCCTTAATCTGTAACGGATCCCTGGTGTAGGTTCTCAGTCTAGCTGAGGTCTTGCACAAACTTACGGGTTGAACTCCAGAGCAAATTTTGGTAAAGACTGGTTCTGCGATCCCTGAAACAGCCGTGCCAGTATCGACCTCCAGGAGAACTGGGTGACCATTTAACCAGACATTTATTTTGATTGGCTCTGATTTGGATGTTGCAATTTAACTGTTCCAACATAGGTGTAGGCAGGCTTTCTAGGGTGTGCACTCTCCTGGAAATCAGCCTATGATTTGTCTTACTCAAATTATGTCGCATGGGACTCTTTTTCTGTCTCAAGTCTGCACACCAACTTCAACTGCAATAGCTTGCCAGCCTGGATCTGAAGAAAATTTTAACCGTTTGGCTGAGGCTTGGCTTTGTTTTGGGATTTTGCCATGAGCTGACCTAGAGTCTCTCTGTTCAGGATATGTCCCAAGTGAGGGCTATGCAATTGCCTTTACTCGAGTCACATAATGCAAGCTCAGTTGGACCAGCAAGGATGTCCACTCTCATCAGAACACCCTGCAACTCATATGCTCCACTTGCCACATTTTCCAATGATAAAGCCAGTTGTAGTGCCTGTTTGAAGACCAGTTGGGCTTCAGGTCTAGGCTCGAAACATCAGCTTTCCTGCTCCTCTGATGCTGTTTGGCCTGCTGTGTTCATCCAGCTCTACACCTTGTTATCTCAGACACTTTTGTCCGGTTACTTTATTAAGCCCACACACCAAATGGTCTCTCAGCACATCATTAAGGGCTAAAGCAAGGTCACATGTGCCTGTCAGTCGTCCCAACCTCATCAAAAATCCTGATACGGATTCCCCTGGTTCTTGAATTGCCGAGTGAAACTGATAGTGTCTCAGAATTAGAGGAAACTTGGGTCAAAATATTCCTTAACTAAATCCGTCAACTCTTGAAAGGTGCCTCGGGGAAAGTTATACTCTTAATAACCAATAAAGCTATGGGTCCACATGCTGCCAGAAGAATTACTCATTGCTTTTCATCTGCCCCAATCTCAGTTGCCTGGAAAAAATAGTGCATTCTTTCCACATACTAAGCCCAGTCTTTGACGGCAGGATTGAACAAGTCAAGTTTCCCAAATAATGGTATGATGCCAGAAATGCTTACCCTACCGCAAGGACGATTGGTGTGAGCGAATTTCTTCAGCAGCGTGCTTTTTCTCTCTTTGCCACTGAAATAACTCCACAGAGACCATTATCCCATCACCAAGTCACCCTTTATCTACATGTGGAGAGTCCTTGACACTGATCCAGCATCCTAGGAGCCAGCTCTGAGAGTGAACAGAACCTCTGATACTCCTATTTCATCAGGGCTCTTCAACTGGACCAGAGTAACAGCTCCAATTAGGGAACTCACGTTTTATAAGGTCCACCTGGCTGACCTCATTACAATCACTACATCACCGTATTGTCTGCCTCACACCATCACCTCTCCCCAACTTCATGATTCAATCCAAATAGGGTAGATTGATTAAAAAAACATGGAATATCCTATCTCTCCAAGTGAGGGAGCTATAGGCTATTTGGAGATAATAATATTTCTTTGATGCTTGCCATGTTCACAGACCTACAATCCATCATCCAGCAATCTTTTTCTGATTGATTAGCATTTGTCCACATTGAACTCTGAACAACACCTTCATGCAGTCTCTGCAAGTATAGGTACTTCTAGGCTGGTGTCCAACATATCAAACAGGGTTACATCAGGTGTGATGCCAAAATGCTGCTGAGGTTTGAGAAGTGGGCAGCAGAATGCTAAATGCCAAAGAAGGCTGATTAGATCCAGATTCTACCATAAGTTCTGATTCCATCTCATGGGGGAACAGAATACCTTATCCAATATTCTTTTACAGATTCTCTTCTATTTTGTTAACAGAAGGGGATCCTGGGGGATCAACTTTGACACCATCCAGGACAAAGCAGCCCGCTTGATTAGCACTGCATCCAGAAGTATCCACTCCCTCCACCACCGACGCTCAGCAGTAGTGTGTACTATCCACAAGATACTCTGCAGAAATACACCAAAGATCCTCAGACAGCACCTTCCAAACCCATGACCACTTCCATCTGAAAGGACAAGGACAGCAGACATATGGGAATGCCACCACCTTCAAGTTCCCCTCCAAGCCACTCAGCATCCTGACTTGGAAATATATTGCTGTTCCTTCACTGTCACTGGGTCAAAATCCTGGAATTCCCTCCTTAATGGCATTGTGGGTCAACCCACAACAGGAGGACTGCAGTGGTTCAAGAAGGCAGCTCACCACCACCTTCTCAAGGGCAACTAGGGACAAGCAATAAACACTGGCCAGCTAGTGACACCCACATCCCACAAATCAATCTTTTAGAAAGCCCTGCGGACACTCATAAATATCTGGTGTGCCGTTCATTTAAATCATTAAGACACTTGCAACCTTGACTGTCCTGCATGTTGTGCTCAAATTAGCAATGTGATGAGCAATGTCAGCAATTACTAATCCAAAAATATGTGGGAACAATTTAGTTTTCTCTTTTTAAAAAAAAGTAAAATTATTTAACTGACATTACTCCCCCCTAGAGAAAGGCGAGATTAAGTATCCAGGATGTCAATCACAATCTCTCTGGACAAAAGAACTCTAAGTACTTGTTCAATGATAACAGCTGGGCGGGAAGGAAGAGGACAATCCTTTGATCACATTGACAATAAACATGCTCGCCATTCTTTCCTGTCAATTCCTACAGGTACCCTATTGAAACAGCTGCCTACCTTACAATAGGAAACAAAAAGAAGAGGATGCTTGAATTGGAGAGGAGGAGGAGATCATGTTAGCTGGCTTGGGACTCCTAACAGTAGCAGCAAAATTAAAACTGCAAGTGATGGAAATAAACAGTGAACACCATGAACATCTGTGCAGGGGAAGATAAGTTAGTATTTTGTAAGCAGACAGAACATTTTGGTCAGAATTACAGATAAGACTGTATGTAGGAATGAAGAAATCAAAAGTAGGAGTAGAAAGCAATAAATTGCATTTAAGTAGTAAATTTAAAAGAGGAAAATACTCCAAGATCCTTCACCGAAGTGTTATGAGACATAAATCAACGTGATGCCAGAAATGGAGTTATTAGGAATGAATGCTGGGTCAGAGATGTAGATTTTAAATTGAGTCTTAAAGGAGCAGAGAGACCTGCAAAGTTAAAGAGTTTTCGAGAAGATTTGTAGCTCTGGTTGTGGATGAGGTTGTATAGATCCTCACTGAGCCGGTGGGTTTGGTTGCAAACATTTCATCACCTTGCTAGGTAACATCGCCAGTGCGCTTCCAGTGAAGCATTGGTGTTTGTTGATGGAGTTCCGGTTGGAATACAAGGCCTCCGGGAATTCCCTGGCATGTCTCTGTTTGGCTCGTGCAATTATGGATGTGTTGTCCCAATTCAATTTGTGTCCATCGTTGTCGGTGTGTAGTGAGACCAGTGAGAATTGGTCGTGTCTCTTGGTGCCCAATTGGTGGTGGTGTATCAGTATTGTCAATTTTCTTCCGGTTTGGCCTATGTAGTGTTTCTCACTGTCCTTGCATGGTATTTTGTATATTACACCAGTTTTGCTGGTTTTGGGTATGGGATCCTATACGTTCATCAGTAGCTGTCGTAGGGTGGTTGTTGGTTTGTGGGTTATTCTGATACCTAAGGGTCTGAGTAGTCTTGTGGTCATCTCTGAAATGTCCTTGATGTACGGTAGGGTGATTAGTGAGTCTGGTTGTGTTGTGTCTTCCTGTTGTGGTCTGTCTCAGAGGTAACGGCAGATTGTGCTTTTGAAGACTCCATATAGGTGCTCCTGTTCTGCTTTGTGTAGTTCTGGTTTGCTACTATGTATTGTGGCTCATTTAAATAGTGTCCTGATGCAGCTCCGTTTGTGTATGTTGGGGTGGTTGCTAGTGAATTGAGTATCTGGTCCGTATGTGTGGTCTTTCTATATACGCCAGTCTGTTATTTTCCCTGTTATTTTCGCGTTCTATCATTATGTCCAGGAAGGGCAGTCGGTTGTTGTTCTCTTCCTCTTTTGTGAATTTTATCACAGTAAGAATGTTGTTTATGTGTCTGTGGGTTTCTTCTAGTTTTGTACATTTTATAATCACAAAGGTGTCATCTATATATCGGACCAAAGTTTGGATTGTATAGTGGGAAGCGCTGTCTGTTCTAACCTTTGCATTACTGCTTCTGCAATCAGTCCTGATATTGGGGATCCCATTGGCGTTCCATTGACTTGTTTGTACATGCCGTTGTTGAAGGTGAAGTGGGTTGTGAAGCACAGATCGAGTAGTTTCATGGTGGTGTCCTTATTGATGTTGTTGGTGTCCTGGGGTACCTGCCTAGTTGATTCATCCAGCGTGTGGCAATTATCTCTTTGGCTAGGTCGCTGTTTATGGATGTAAATAGTGCTGTTACATTGAAGGATATCATCATCTTGTCCTCTTCTATCCTGTTGTCCTTGATGATGTTGAGGAATGCTTGGGGTGAGTGGATGGAGTGCGTAGTGTTGTCAACTAAGTATTTCAATTTCTGAGGAAGGGTCACCGGACCCGAAACGTTAACTCTGTTTTCTCCTCCACAGATGCTGCCGGACCCGCCGAGCTTTTCCAGCAGCTTTGTTTTTGTTTCAATTTCTGTTGTAGTTCTTTAGCAAGTCTATATGTTGGCATGCCTGGTAGTGGGACAATAGGTCTGAGGGGGACCCCCGGTTTGTGAACCCTGGGGAGTCTGTAGAAGTAGGGTGCGTTGGATCCCTCTGACTTCATTTTTTGGCAATCTGCCTTGCTAATGTCTCTTGTGTTGTGTAGTTTCTTCAGAGTCGTTGTAATCCGGTTCCCTAACTGTGGTGTCAAGTCTATCGCCATCTATTGTTAGGTGTCGATATCTGCTAGTAGTGCATTAGTTTTCTCGGTGCCTTGGGCTCTATTGAGGATTACTGTCATGCATCCTTTGTCAGGTAAGATTACAAGGTTCCTGTCTTTCTTGAGTCTTGCCAGGGCTTTCCTCTCTTCTGTGTTGAATGTGTTCCACTTACCTTCTGTTGCTCATGTCTTGGGACTATCGTCTGTCTGATGGTCTGTTGTACTTCTTCTATCAGTCCATTGCTCTGTAGTGTTGATTCCACAGCAGCCTAGAAATCAGTCTTTTTGGTGTCTCTGTAGTTATAATTCAGTCTGTGTCCTAGGACAGTCTTCTCAGTGTCTGTAAGTGGTCGGTCCAAGATGTTTTTAATCCATGAATCTGTATTTCCATGTTGTTGATGAGGGTGGTTTTGGACAGATTTTCTTGCTATTCTTTTCTTTGTTCTGGTCTTTTGTTATTGTATGTTGATGGCTTGTTCCAGTGTGGAAATCCATTCCTGGTTGGTTGTGTTGGAGTACAGAGTTTTTTGGTGCACAGTTTGCCGCTTGTGTATATGGGGACAGTTATGGGCATTGTTGATCATAAACCTTATCATTCTACGGCCGTTCTGTTCAGCTGTCCTCCATGCCTGTGGTTGTTTATACTTTAAGCTTTGTGGTAGTACCCGTTTTCTGAGGCACTTGTGCAGGAAGTATAGTTGTTCGCAGGTCGTCCTCAGTCGGATGGCATTTGTTTCCCGTCTGCAGGCCAGTTTGAAGGTGCTGAGCCCTTAAGCGTTTAAGGAGGTTCCAGGAGGTGAAATTCCAGAGTTCATGGTCCTAGATGGCTCAAGAACTCTGCTGCCAATGACAGGTAAAGGATGTAGGGGATGCATAAAAGAATAGAGTTGGGAGAACAAAGAGCTCTCTGGAAATTAGAAAAATAGAGACAGGAGCAGGCATTTAGGGATTTGAATTCGACACAAGGATGACAATTTCAAAGCAAGGTATTTGTGAACTGGAAATCCAAGTAAGTCAATGAGCACAAGGGTGAACAAAATACCAAATAAAACCTCATAAAACAATCATAAAGATGGAATATATGGACTAGTCCTGATTCACTGTTGGACAATAAACTGGAAACACATTAGAAACAGGAATGAAAACATTGCAGTGTATTCCAGGCTGATCTTCTAACTTCTATCTCATAAGCTTGAAGTCATCTAAATTCTGTTGCTCATGTCTTACCTCACCCTAAACCCCATTCACCTATCATCCCCTGTGCCTGTTGGCCCACACTGGTTCCCTAGTTAAGAGATGCCTTGATTTTAAACTTCTCATTTTTTGTTTGAAAACCCTTCCCATGGCTTTGCTCGTCCTTAACTCAGTAATCCCCAACTGTGTGAGATTTTCTCACATTCCTAATTCTGGCCTTTTGAATACCCCAAGTTTAATAGCTCCTCTGTTGGGCCTTAAACTCTGGAATTGCAGCCCTAAACCTCTGAGCCTCTCCACCTTGCTTTCCATCTTTTAATCAATCCTTAAATCCTACTTCTATGAACAAGCTTTTAGCTATCTTCCTTGATGCCTCCTCATGTAGTCTAGTGCACACTTTATTTTATTAAGTCCCTATGAAAAGCCTTGGGACATTTTTTACATCAAATCACTCTATAAATGCAAGTGGCTGCACAGCTTCCACTTCCTGCAACAAATATTGGAGATCTCCCAGCCAGAGACGGTGTTGAGTACTGAAGTAAATTAGCATGCAGAGATTCCCAGTGTGTTCGTTCTCTTAAGTCAACAGTAACTCCATTGTCTGGGTCATGTGAATCAAACAGGCAGTGGTCACAATTCCAAAGAAATGTTCTATCATGATTGTGCCATTGGCATGGGATCAGCAGGTTTCCCACATGCAACACAAGGATGTCTGCAAGCAAGTTTATGAGGATCTGCATCAGAATCAATGCATGGGATATCCTTGCAACTGACTACAGGCTCTGGAGGGAAGCAGCCAGAAAAGGCCTGGAGAGAGCAGAGAGGAAAAGAATCAACAAAATGGTGGAAAAGAGACCCTGGCAGAAGAAAGGAAAACCATACTCAGTCTGAGAGCAATACTATTCAGCATACCAACTGTGGAAAGGATTGCCACTCATTAGTTGACCTCTACAGCACAACAGAAGATTTTCGATTGTACACCCCAGGCACAGTCCATTGTCTCTTGAGATAGATAGATGTAACAAACATAATAAGTAGAAGCAAATAGAAATAAATGTTGCCGAAGTTTCCTTTTCAACCTTTGTATTTTATCACTCTGTTCCCAGCGCTCCAGGTAAACGGTCTTGCTGGGATCAAAATAGAGGATTGGTAATGTGTCCCTATTATGCAAAGATAACATATATTTCTTTAATTCTATTTTGATAGTTAAAACCTTAGAATTTAAAGAATGTGCAGGTTGATAGACAATATTTGTAGAATATCAACAAATCTTTAAGGTTAAAACTGCTATCATATATAATAGCTTTGGACAGTTCGGATCCTCGTTTGGCTACATCGAAATGTTTATTCTTTCCTGCACAAGTAAATAGAAATGGCCATTTATCTTATGCCATAAGATCATGGTGTGGAGTCTTTTTGAGTTCTTGCTATGTTGAGCTAATAATACCTAATGTAAGACTAAGGGTGTAGATCGCTGAGGAGGTGATGTAATGGCTTTTTAGCTGAGCTTAAAAGCAAGACCATTGTAACGAGAGGTTTGGAAATGAAAAGGGGAGACATCTGGAAGGTTGAGCTCAACCCACTGCAATGTAAGGATCTCCTCCAATAAAGCATCCTTTGTAATCTCTGTACTGGCTGAGAGTGTGCAATATTTAACTTTCAATAAATGACAAGTGTTTGACTCTGTGTCCAAGAATTCATCCTTGGCAAATAGGCAACATATAGTATATAGAATTACAAAATTTACATTCCTAACAGAACCAAGCCATACAGACTAGGAGAAGATAGAAGAAAACTTGGACAATGACTGTCAGGTAAATTCAATGCTCCTAGTGTTGAGCCACGCTTGAGGAGAGTGTGGGTCAGAGATTATGCAACTGACATTCGCTTTGAATGTGGTTCAGTGCTGGGAGGAAAAGAGTGCCACATTTATCCTTGGTACAGTAATAACATTTTCATCTTCAGAAGATTTTGAATCTCAGGCCCCAATGAACTTGAGTACACAATACAGGCAAATAGGTCTCTCGTCACTCACTAGTGGAATCCTTGTTTTGTCATTCCAAACCTGATTGCAGAATCAGACCCTTTTATCTCTCAGTGTCACAATCTGATTTCCAATCTTGTATACTTTCTCAAACGACTTACCTTTGCCCCACATTGTTCAGGGACCGGGCAAATTTAGCCCCATGAAATTAATGCTTCGAAGACAAGTTTTTGAGAAAATCCTGAAGAAATTCATACTTTCAATGAGACAGCTGAGGAAATTTTCTTCGAGATTCATAAAAGATTAAACCACATAGCAGGGTGATGCAATTTGAATATTACTTTAGGAAACCATGTCGTTAAGACAAGGAGGCACATCTTCAAACGAGTAAAATTCAACTTTCTGTCAAATATTGGGAGATGTGATGGAATCACAAATTGAGTTCTGCATGCATTACCAATACAAAGTTTCTAAAGACTGCCTCCCTAATTTAGGATTAAATGGGGGAATGAAGGAAGCCATGTGGCCTGTTCGAAATCTGCCTTGCAACAAACTTTGGATGATTTGATTGTTAAAGGGGACTGTGGGCCAAAAAGCCATGCTGCCCACAGTACATAGCTGGCATGGCTGACACTCCCTCACACATACAATCCCATTCTCTCGTCCTCGTCACCATTCAAACACCATGTCACACACTTTACCTGTCCATGAATACACCCCATCTGAAGATCCTCTCTGAGTCCCCGCTACTCCATCCTTAATATCTAGTGGTCATTTGTATCATGTCATTATGCAATAAGGGAACATGACATACAGGCAAGGATTTAGACAAGTCCAAACAGGAGCTTTTATTAATAGCCAACAAAAGGGAACACAAAGAAAATTAATGAATTAATATAGGTTGCATATTGCCCCCATAAAGTAAACCAAATCTTGACCATGACAACAAGGTGCAGGGCTGGATGAACACAGCAGGCCAAGCAGCATCATAGGAGCAGAGAGGCTGACGTTTCGGGCCTAGACCCTTCATCAGAAAAGGGGGAGGGGAAGGGGGTTTTGAAATAAATAGGGAGAGGGTGGGAGGCGGATAGAAGAGGGATAGAGGAGAGGATAGGTGGAGAGGAAACAAACAGGTCGAAGAGGCGGGGATGGAGCCAGGAAAGGTGAGTGTAGGTAGGGAGTTAGGAAGGGGATAGGTCAGTCCAGGGAGGACGGACAGGTCAAGGGAGCGGGATGAGGTTGGTCGGTAGGAGATGGAGGTGCGGCTTGAGGTGGGAGGAGGGGATAGGTGGGAGGAAGCACAGGTTAGGGAGGCAGGGACGAGCTGGACTGGTTTTGGGATGCGGTGGGGGGAGGGGAGATTTTGAAACTTGTGAAATCCACATTGATACCATTGGGCTGCAGGGTTCCCAAGCGGAATATGAGTTGCTGTTCCTGCAACCTTCGGGTGGCATCGTTGTGGCACTGCAGGAGGCCCAGGATGGACATGTCGTCTGAGGAATGGGAGGGGGAGTTGAAATGGTTCGCGACTGGGAGGTGCAGTTGTTTGTTGCGAACCGAGCGTAGGTGTTCTGCAAAGCGGTCCCCGAGTCTCCGCTTGGTTTCCCCGATGTAGAGGAAGCCACACCGGGTACAGCAGATGCAGTATACCACATTGGCAGATGTGCAGGTGAACATCTGCTTGATGTGGAAAGTCTTCTTGGGGCCTGGGATGGGGGTGAGGGAGGAGGTATGGGGGCAGGTGTAGCACTTCCTGCGGTTGCAGGGAAAAGTGCCGGGTGTGGTGGAGCTGGAGGGGAGTGTGGAGCGGACAAGGGAGTCACGGAGAGAGTTGTCCCTCCGGAAAGCAGATAAGGGTGGGGAGGGAAAGATGTCTTTGGTGGTGGGGTCGGATTGCAGATGGCGGAAGTGTCGGAGGATGATGCGTTGGATCCGGAGGTTGGTGGGGTGGTACGTGAGGACGAGGGGGATTCTTTTTTGGTTCTTATTGCGTGGACGGGGTGTGAGGGATGAGGTGCGGGAGATGTGGGAGACACGGTTGAGGGCGTTCTCGACCACCGAGGAGGGGAAGTTACGGTCCTTGAAAAACGAGGACAACTGTGATGTAGACATTTGCCCGATGGTGGAAATGAATCCAGGTCCTTGGCGGTGTGAGCCAGCAGCGCTAACTACTGAGCCAATGAACCACCCTTCAGTTCAACATTTTTTGTATTTGAGGGGAATACTTATATTTATATCATGCATTGTTTGGCCTCATTAAAGTGAAATAACTTTATGACTAATGAAACAATAGTTATTGCTATAGGAAACCTGTCCACAGTAAGGTCCCACAGTGAGGTAAATGATGATAGTAATGACTAAATAATGTATTTTCAGGGATAAGATGAGTTAGTGATTAATAGAGGAGCCAGCAAGATAAGCATCCCAAGACAAGGGGCAAGACTAGGAGAGGTGAATGGAAATGAGCCATTTAAGGGTAAATTATGGCAAAGTATTCGGAGTGGAATGGTCCTTCTGCAATGTTGGAAGTCAGGGATCCATGGTGACCATGTGTGAAGGAATTGTGACCAGGTGTAGCTACTGGCAATCTGCATTGCAGATCTGGAGTAGTATGGAGTATCCATGAGGTGGAGATCTTTGTGGAGAGCATAGACAGTAAACTCGCATCACTGGTGAGGGTGCAGAGGAGATTCAACAGGATGTTTCTTGGGATAGAGCATCTTAGCTACATTGAGATTCTGGATAAACTCATGTTGTTTTCTTTGGAGCAGAGAATGTTGAAGGGGGAACCTAATACAGATTATGAGTGGCACGGACAGGGTGGATGGAAAGCAGTTGTTCCCCTTATTTGAAGGGTCAATAACAAGGGAGCACACATTTTATAGGAGCAAGGAGATTTAGAGGAGAAAGGAGATTTAAAGGAGACTTGATAAAAGGCTTTTTCACCGAGAGGGTGATAAAGGTCTGGAAAACACTGTCTGGAATGGTAGTTGAGATGAGTAATCTCACAATGTTTAAAAATTACTTGGTTGAGAAATATCATAATATTCAAGACTAATGGCCTAGTGCTGGAAAGTAGAACTAGGTAGATTTAGTGTATTTTTGTAGGTACAGATTCAATGGGCCAAAGGACCTCTTCTATTATTCAATGGCCTCAAATGTAGTTTCCTCTCCCCTCGCCTATTTTATCATGGGATGTGGGCTTCGCTGGGTAGGCCAGCATTTTTTGCCCATCCAGACACATGCAGGCCAGACCAGGTAAGGACGGCAGTTTCCCTTGCTAAAGGACATTAGTGAACCAGGTGGGTTTTTCCAACAACCAACAATGATTTATCATCATTGTTAGACCCTTAATTCCAGATTCTTTTATTAAATTAAAATTCCACCATCTACGACAGCAGGATTTGAACCTGGGTCCCCAGAACATTAGCTAAGTTTCCTGGATTAATAATACCACTAGGCCATTGTCTCCCAGATCCATGTGTTAGTGAAATCAGGAATAGAAGAATAGACCAAATGAATACATGGCTGGAGGGATGGTGCAGGAGGGAGGTATTTCAATTCTTGAGGCAATGGGGCCAATTCTAGTGAAGATGGGACTTGTGCAAACTGGACAGTTTGCAGCTATTCTTGCAGGGACACGGGCTAGTACGATGGGAGAGAGTTTAAATCAAGTGGCATAGCTTGGGAAACTGAGTGTGGGGACAAAAATAAGGGAACCAAAGATGGAAAACAAAACTTGAATTTTAGAAAGCGAAAATTGGAGCAGAGGAAACAAGAGCTTAGCCAAGTATATTGAGGAATGAATTGAGAGTCAGGCAATCCTTAAGTTAGTTTTGTGCAATGAAAAGGGATTTATTAACTTTAGCTAATCCCGGTGTGAGACGACTTTTAGAAAAAAAGCGGTCAGAACATAACGTAATTCTTCATTGGGATAGAAAGCAAAGTCAACACTAGGATCCTAAAGCTAAACTCAGAAAACGACAAATGTTGTTCGGATGAGTTGGTTGTGATAGACTGAGTAACTTCATTAAAAAACATGACAGTGCTCAAGGAATGGTTAATATTTAAAGAACAGATGTGTACATTGTTGTAGTCACAGATTCCTTTTGTGTAAAAAAAAAGAAAAAAAAATGGACCAAACATGGTTAATAGAAGGAATTAAGAAAGTATCAGATTCAAACAGAAATCATAAAAAATTGCTCAAAAAAGGAAAAGTGGAGTGTAAGACCTTCTATAAGTATGTAGAAGGAAAAAGATTATTGAAGAAAACGTAAGCCCTGTACTACCTGAAACAGGAGAACAAAGAAATGGCAGTGCAATTAAAGATTACTTTTGTTCTGTTAGACTCAGAAAGCTTCCCAGAAGAATCAGGGAAGTGAAGGCCTTTTGGAAAGAAGGGGCTGAAGGAAATTAGTATTAGAAAAATAATGCTGATGTAAAAATAAATAGGAATGAAAGCTAATAAATTCCCAGTGCCAGTTTGGGAAACCTGCTAGAGTTTTTTTGAGGGCCCAACTAATAGAATTGATGAGGGGGTACCAGAGAATGTGGAGTATTTGGATTTTCAGAAAGCTTTTGATAAACTCCCACTGAAGAGATTATTGTGCAAAATCAAAGCACATGTGTTGATGGTGATATACCTGCATGGATTTAGAATTAGTGATCAGACAGTCCACAGAAAGTAGGAATAAGTGGGTCATTTTGGGAATGGCAGGCACTGATAGGTGAGATACCTGGAGTCCCAGAAATTCGCTATATATATACACATATGCATATATAATATATATATTCAAAATGGTTATGGATAAGGATAGGCCTGATCTGAAAGTTAAATTTCAAAATTGGGGTAAGGCCAATTTTGATGGTATTAGACAGGGACTTTCAAAAGTTGATTGGTGGAGGCTGTTGCAGGTAAAAGGACGTCTGGCAAATGGGAG